>NW_023416368.1:51383951-51791451 GCF_014108235.1 Myotis myotis | reverse complement strand
AGTCCTTGGATTTAGCGATGTGAGTCTGGCCCCTTCTCCTCTAGCAGTAGACACACCGGTGACATCCATTTTAGTCTCCAGTGTGGTTGATGCCTCAGAGCACTTGGATTTCCTCCCCATTGATTCAGACAAGCCTCCTGATGAATCCACTCCTTGTTCCTTTGGGGATGACTCACACCTTTTTAGGAAATGTCTCAAGCTAATCTTCAGTTATTAGTTGTTAAAAAGCTTTGAAGATTGTGAACCAAGCATTGTCATCCCATCGATGACTATGAAACCTGAAATCACTAGAAACTTCAAATGGAAACTATTTTCACCAGCCACATGAGGAATGCTGGTTTGGAAATAAGGAAGGGTGTTGTGTGGGAGGTGGGGTTGGAGGGGCTGTTTATTCCCCACTCCTCTGGCTGCCACAAGAAGAGATTTTCCCTATATTCCTACCTTCTTGTCTCCCAGCTACCACTCTCTGCTTGTCAGTGAAGGTAAAAGACTAATCAGATTGATGAATTTAAGAAAAAGAGCTGGACTTGCAGAACCTGATCTCCGCCCCCCCCCCCCCCTTTCTACTTAGGAGCCAGACGCAGAAAACACAGTCTCTGCTCTGATTTTTCATGTTCTAAGTATACATGACCAGGACTCCTTGTAGAAAGGGACCAGTCACCATATGGGGCAGCCTCTGGTTGTGGAGTTGTGTCTGTGCCTAGCTGGATTGATCAGTTTAATTCTGGGGTTCAGTATTAAAGACCTGTTCTCCAACCTAGACCTTATCAATAACAAGGTGACATTTTAATCTGCCTTTGCCTTAATCCTTGTTTTCTCTCTTCACTGGGGAACCCGAGAAGAAAAATTTGTTCTAGGAGGAAACAGTACTTATTTCTGGGTTTACTCAAAACCAAGCAAAGAGAACTGAAACATTAGTGAGGCCAACTTGTTTACTGGTAAGCTTTAGATAAATTCTAAGGTAGTTAATACCTATAACATATGAGAATCCATTCCTACAATTGTACTATTAAATTGGTATTTACAAATTTTCCAGTAGGTGAGATATGTTTCTATTTTATTTAGAAAACTATTCTTAAACCAGTTGCCAAAGAAATGGATTGACTGACCAATCAGACAAGATTCTTCCATATGGTGGTCCATTCAGCAAAAATCTTTATATATCTATCCCTCTGACTACTGTTGTTAGATGTGTGAATTGAATAAAGGATATATTCAGAGCTTGTGAGAAATCATTAGTCCTTTCATGCTTAGATATAGCTTTAAGTTCAAAGGGAATGGATGAGTTTAATCAGTCAAAATAAGTGAATCCTTAAAACAAGTTTGGCAACTTGATATTCTCTTTCCTAATTAATTTTCCTTTTATGTCTATTTCCAAGGCTTTTTTTCTGGCTAACAGCAATGTTTTAAAGAAACACAGAGGTGAAAAGGCCAATGTTAGAGATTTGAGAACAGCATTTATATATGTATATGTATATGTATATGTATATGTATATGTATATGTATATGTATATGTATATGTATATACATGTATAAATACCAACATATAACCAGTCTCTGATCAGGAAACTCCAATCTTTAAGACCTCAAATTGTTTTAACAGCAACAGAGATAACTTATTAGCAGCATCATAGTTGCATATGATGCCGTTAAGTACCAAAGAAAGAGAACAACAACATAAACCCAGTTCCTGCTTTTTAAGGTGCTTCTATCCTCAGGCAGGGACAAAAATCTTTAAGGAAAAAAGGTCACTCGGAAGCATCCCCATAGACAAAAAGATGGCACATGGTGTCAGGTAGGAATCATCATAGGTCCTTAATAATCAAGATGCAAGATACGAGTGCCTAAGATAACACAGCGGTCTATTTCTCTCTCATGTAAATTAGTCCAGGGATAGGCTGCACAGAGATCATTCGGAAGCTCCACAATATCATTAGCATTCCAGGCTCCTTTTATTGTGTCTGTTGTGTCTTCATTAGTGCCATTCTCATAGTCACCTCATGCTTGTAATATGCTCCCTGTAGCTCCAGCCATCACAGCTACATTCTAGATAAGAATAAGGATAGTAAAGGAATAAAAGAGCTGCTGGAGCTATTGAAAAACTTTTCCAGAAGCTGTGCTCATCCACTTCCTCTTATGTGCCATTGCCTTCCCCTATATGTAAGGGAAGCCGGAATATGAAAATATGTTATGTTGCTTTAAAAGGGATTGACTGGACATCAGGTACCTAATACGCAAGACAACAGTTTCTTCCACAGGAACTTGAGAGATAGTTTCATCAAGTAATGCTAAGTGAAAGGAAAAAAATGTTCATTGGTAATAGGAAAACACAAATTTCAGAATCTTAAAGTGTGTTACCATCAAAGAAAAATACATATTGTAAAGACCTGCAAAGTGACATGAAGTCAGGAAGCAAATGTGCTAGCATGCAAAGAGCAGAGAGTGTAAGACTTTGGTCAACCCTCCTATCTATGTTTAGTATCAAAGAGCAGGTATGTTCATAATCAATAATCAAAATGGAGACACTCATTTTGGACAAAGAACAAGCAGCGCTATGAAGCACACTGACCACCAGGGGGCAGATGCTCAATGCAAGAGCTGCCCCCTGGTGGTCAGTGCGCTCCCACAGGGGGAGCGCCACTCAGCCAGAAGTTGGGCTCACAAATGGCAAGCACAGCCGCGGTGGCCTCTCCCACCTCCACAGCAGGTGGATGCCTCTCCTGACATCCCCCAAGGGCTCCCGGACTGCAAAAGGGCACAGGCTGGGCTGAGGGAACCCCCTAAGTGCACAAATTTTATGCACTGGGCCTCTGGTATAGTATAAGGAAGTAGTCTTCCAAGACAAAATATAATAGAGTTCCTGAACCCTAAGACATACAAATGTACTGAAACACTTTATATTAAATGATAACTATTATGGTAGCAGATGCTCCTATAACATGTACTATGTGCTCGGCTCTCAAAGCTTTTCACCCATGAAGTCATTTGTGGAAGACTTTCTGAGATGTCTACAGAAGCCTTTCTGTGATGCATGAGAATGAGACAATGACACGTGATTTCTCATGACATCTTCTTGATTTCTTGGTGGCATTCTTATCTGAAACCTGCAGCACAACTTCTAAAATCACAGGCCAATTTCACCTTAATGCAATATAGACATAATGTTGGTTGACACAGTAGTGCAGAGAAGTGGAGAACCAGGCCAGTACTGGTTTCAATGTTCGTCAAGCTTCTGTTCTCATGGACCTTGGCAACTATTTAAAAAGTTTGGCTCTTCAACTTGTGCTCATGAAGATCACCAAGCTACTTAATGAAGATTTGTCCACTTGTGTCACAATTGACATCATCACAGCCAGCCCATTCCTCATTACCAATGGACTAAAACTGAGAATTGTGTAATAGGTCAGTTTTTATTAAATCCATATTCCACAGCCATGTTCAAAGACCCAACAAAGGAAGTTAGACATAGTCAATGTAAGATTTTTGTTGGCAACATGGCTAAAAATCATCACTGAATTTTCTTTCTTTGGCAGCACTGTATCTAACAGTCTGCTGATTGACCAAGATGCATAAAATTAAATCCATAAGGCCAGGATGCCTTTCAGGAGACTGGTGAACAGAGTGAGACACCATTCTATCAAGCATCACTTTCAAAAACCAAAACTTTTTCCAAGGCGGTATTCGTGCCAATCTTTTTTGCTGTTCCAAGACTTGGACCTGCTACAGGAATTGATTCGGGCTCTTTAGTAATTCATCAAAATCACTTATGCCATTAGGTAACATTAACTAGCAGGAGTGAATTAACAAAAGTCTGTAATGCAGCCAACCTGACAGCATTGAAATGGAGATTGCTCCCTGGGTGAGACATATGTGAAGAAGGGATGACAGCACAGATCATGTGGCCATTGTCTGTCCAGTAAACCACAGCTTGGAAGTGGAAGACACTAAAATATTCTGCAGCAGAACTTCAAATTGGAGCAGCACATAAAAACCAATAATAGGGAGCACAGAATCAGGAAAAGGATTGCTGCAGAAGCCAGGAACCTTATAAAGGTAAATGAAGGAGCCACTAGCTGTGATAGATTTTGTTAATGATGGCTACAGTTTCAAAAAACTGGGAGAAGTCTTTCATATTCTGAGTAGATGGCAATTGTTCAAAATAGAGAATATATATTTTGTGTGAATCTCCACGTAGACATACATGGTTCATTTGTATTTGTGAATGGCATATCACTTCCAAACTTCCAATCCTGGTGCTCCAGACCCCCCATTACCTGAGTCAATCGACCTACACAGCCTTATTTTATATGCACTGTTATTTTATGTGCGAATCTTATCTGCATTATTCCTAGCAGAGATTTTTGATCCAGCCCAACTAGTCTCCTTACTGTCTTCAATAGGTCACCCAAGGACTTTTCCTAACTTATGCCACTGGCTAGAACGCCCTTCCTTCTTCTCTTCAATTCTTTATTTTTAAATATATTTTTTTTATTGATTTTTTACAGAGAGGAAGGGAGAGAGATAGAGAGTTAGAAACATCGATGAGAGAGAAACATCATTCAGCTGCCTCCTGCACATCTCCTACTAGAGATATGCCTGCAGCCCAGGTACATGCCCTTGACCGGAATCGAATCTGGGACCTTTCAGTCCGCAGGCCGACGCTCTACCCACTGAGCCAAACCGGATTTGGCCATCTCTTCAATTCTTTAAGGCCCCCTCCAACCATCTTGAAGACTAACTCTGAAATCATGGCCCCATATTCATTGTGTCCTGCTGTGATCTCTAATGGAAACCTACTGCCATTGCTATTCATTGGGCACTTAAGTCGTACACTATCTTGCATTTTTTATTTAGCAGGGAGCATGTCTTGTTTTTTCTCTTCCGAATGGATTGGAACCTTTATGTGGGCAGGAGCCATGCCTTATCTTCTTTTGTGCTTGAGTGGACACCTGAGACAGAGTTGTGCATGGTCTAGTAAATATTACTCTCAGAACCAAAGCTTTTCCAAGGTGGTATTTTCACCCACTTTTATGCTGCTCCAACACTTGAACTGACTACAGGAGTTGATTCAGGCTCCACTTTAGTACTCTAAACCACTTGTGCTGTTAGTTAACATGAACTAGCGGGAATGAATGTTTCTCAAAGCACTGGACTCCATTATCACAGCTTCCCTTACTCTGTGGGGGTGGAGCATGGATGTTACTATTTGCATTTTAAAGAAGAAGGTGAAACCCTGAGATTAAATGACTTGTCCAGTGATATAGTGAGTGGCAAGGCTGGAAATAGGACCTACATTTCCCATTCTCAGCATTACTGAAGAAAATCATCTCTCTATATAAAAGCCTAAGCAACAATTAAGACCAAATGACCGATCACTATGATGCACACTGACCACCAGGCGGCAGACGCTCAACACAGGAGCTCCCCCCTGGTGGTCAGTGTGCTCCCACAGCGGAAGCACCACTCAGCCAGAAGCCAGCAAGCAGTGGCAAGCGGTTAGGAGCGCCAAGCTCCGAGCCTGGCTCAGGCTCCTCCCTGGCCGCCTGCCACTTAGTGCACTGCTGCATCCCTCAGGGGATGTTGGACTGCCGGTTTCAGCCTGGCCTGCGGGTATCGGGCTGAAACCAGCAGTCTGACATTCCCTGAGGGGTCCCAGGTTGCGAGAGGGCGATGCCAACCAGTGCATGAATCCGTGCACTGGGCCTCTAGTTTGATAATAAAACATAAATAATCAGCGATATCTACCTGGATTTTCTGTGCTCAAATTTTGCCACGAATCCACAAAGAAAGCATTCTCAGAGCCAGTAGTTTATAGGAATTGCTGTGCAAAATAGTTGGACCCCCATTAGTCACCAATTGTTCGATTGTTCAATGTCCTATTATTTGGGGGTTCTTGCCCAGGTTTACAAATGAAACTTGGAGTTGGTGAGCTTACAAAGTGAAACTTCCTGCATAGCTTGGCTATCTGGGGGCATTTAAGAGTATGAAAACTGCCACTGATGACTGCTTTTTCTATTCATTCCCACAATACAAACAACGGTATTAAAAGTAAACTGTCAGAGATATGCTTACAAGTTGAGTCTCTCCAATCTTGCCCCACTTCCCTTAATACATAGGCACGAGAAGTGAGTGGGCAGAGGAGGAGGCCGCTGGCTGCCGCCAAATCTGCCTGCTAACCCCTTAATGGTCCTTTGCATCATTACCTATTACATCTGTGAAAGCGTTTTCTATTTGCACTGTCAAAGCCTCATTTTTACCTTCGTTTAATTGATGCATCAAAAGCAAAGGCCTAGCAATGAAAGTGACTGTACTCCGATGCCCACTCACTCTTTTAGGATCCATTCATTCCCTTTCACCCCTAACAACACAGGCAAAGAGATCCATGCAGGGCACCCACATGGCTCATGGGGGGCCTCAGTGCTCCAAGCTGCCGCAGGATAACTCGGAAGCGCTTAGGACTGCCAGGTTAAATAAAGGACACCCAACTAAATTTGAATTTCAGGTTAAAAAAAGCAAAAATGTATTTTTTAGTTGAGTATATCCTGTGCAATATTTGGGACATACTTCCACAACAAATTATAAATTGTTTAACTGAAATTATAATTTTGCTGGTCATTCTGTATTTTCATTTGCTGAGTCTAGCCACCCGAGGTGCACCATTCAAGACTTGGAATGCCGAGTTCTTTCATAAGGGTCCCAGATCAGTGAGCCTTTGTACAGTGAGTCCCCTTGGTACAGTGGCATTCCCCCTTCTCCTGGACGTAGCTGCTCTGTCACAGAAAAAAACATGAGAGCAGTAGCAAGAGCTTCTTTGCCTTCCAAGGACCACCTCCACTCTGCTCCATGTTGAAAGCAGAGCGGAATGGCCTGTGCTCCAAGGTAGTGCCACAAAAGTAGAATTTCCTAGGCAATATTTTAATTGTTAGTAGAAAGAAATTAGGCTTTAAAGCATTGCTTATGCTAGTAATTGGTTTTGATACTATGCATTACTTAGTTCATAAATATATGATTTTTTTTCTCTAAAATAACTCACAGGAAAATAAGGAACTTAGTATTTAGCAACACAACCTGTGATTTTTTTAAAAAACTGGGCTTGAATTCTAAGGAAATTACTGGAAGTGCCATTGAAGAAATCAACACCTTAGAGCAATGATTCATGAACAGTTAGCTTTCAAGTTCATATGGGCATATTAAATCTGTGTTGATGAGAAGGGTAGAAGCTGCTCATTATGCTTACAATTTATAACCAAGATATATTACAGAGATGTGTCTGTATATTACATGCATATATTATAGAGCTTGGAATCTAATGATCACTTCTCAGAAAGGTTTTTCATACGTGTGTATATATATATATATATATATATATATATATATATATATATATATATATAGTGTTCCCCCAAAAACATATACACATTTTAACACATGATAGCCCATTTCATTGAAAATGAAATTTTAATAAACACTGCCTTTATAATTATTCAAAGTGTGTGTGCACATTTTTTAGGACACTATATATATTTTTTTAACTGAAAACAACAAATGCCAGATATTTCATAGACACAGTAATGTTTCTAAAGTAACTTTAGAAATGATTTAAAAATTGAGATACATCTTATTCACCAACTCTAGGTGAACTAGTCTGACAATTAATAAAAGGAAACAAACCCTTCATTAAGTGAACTTCACTTATTAAGGAATGCTTATTGAGTGTCCACTATGCATCAGGCCCTGGTTAGGCACTAAGGACACAGCAATGAACAGAACAGATCAAAATGTCCCTTTTATCCAGGTCACTGCTACTGGGAGACAGATGCTAATATGTAAAATATATATTTTGATGAATGGTATAAATGCTAAGGAGAAAAAAATAAATGACAATGCTTTCAAAATACTGTTTTCTATCTAATTTAAGATTTGATTAACCGTTTGTTAAACAGAAAAGGCCACTTCGATTAAGACCTTGTTTAAAATCTTTCTAAATAATATGCACTGTGCTTTCAACAAATATGTAGTCATCCTAATGACGCTATGCTAATACCCCTAGTCTAGCTGACCCTGCTCCAATAGGCTGGAAATTTTTTTTTTAATATATTTTTATTGATTTCAGAGAAGAAGGGAGAGGGGAGAGAGATAGAAACATCAATTATGAGAGAATCATTGATTGGCTGCATTCTGCATACCCACTACTGGAGATCGAGCCTGCAACCTGGTATTGTGCCCTGACCAGGAATCAAACCGTGACCTCCTTGTTCATAGGTCGATGCTCAACTACTGAGCCACACCAGCTGGGCTCAGTGGGAAATCTTAATGATGGTCACTCATCTCCCTCTCCCTTGAATTGCAAGCCATATGGCTCTACTTCCCAGTTCTCCTTGGGTATGTCATCTACTGATTTTTCCATCCTTCTCCATTATTAACTAAATGTTTTGGACCCCAGATTTTTATGCTGCTTTCCAACCACAGTTCACAGTTGCACCAAGATCTTGAGTGCTTTCAGTAGTCACTTGAACAACAACAACAAAAATATCTAACACACCAACCTTCCAGTTTCTTCATTCTCAGCTCCAAAGACTACCACTCACCTTGAGCAATCTTCTCCTCTGGGCTCACCTTGAGCAATGTTACTGTGAAAAACCTCTCCAACTCTGCAATCTGATCTCCAGTGTACCCCCATCTGTCCACGCTCTCTCTCTGACTTCCTGCCTCGTGGCCTTGAGAGTGTCTTTTAGGATTATCAACTCATGTAGTCATTCTCTCAACAAATGTTCACTGAGCATCTGCTGTGAGCAGAGCACCGTGAAAGACACAGGATGTAGTCATAAATAGGAGAAACACGCTCAATGACCTTGCAATATGTAGGGGAAGAGCCGTAGGGGGTGAGTAATTTCAAGCGTGATGAGCATTAGGGAATAGAGTGCAGGTGCAGGGGGCGCCTACCAAGGTAGGGAACTAAGAATGTTTCTCTGAGAAGCTTGTCTCTGAGACAGTTTCTACATTTAAATAGAAACTGAATGAGGAGAAGCTTAGCCAGGCAGTGTGTGAGGGTATTCCCATAGAAAGATCACCATGTTCAAAAACTCTGAGGCGTGAGATATTTGCACATTCAAGGTATGAGCAAAGGAACTAAAAATGTCCCAATGAGTCTGGGGCACGGGAGCTGTGCCGAAGAATGAAGGCTGATCGAGCTGTAGCAGGGCACAAGTCATAAGAGTTGGTGGGTCAGGGTTTAAGGATTTTTAATTTTATCCGAACAGCATGAAGGAGCATTTGCCCTACCTGGACCTCCTAGTCAGTCATCTAACATACTCTTTGACACTTTTGAATTCCAAAACCTGGATCAAATTAAAGTCTGCTCCTCTAATCCTTTTCCTTGGTAGATAAGAGCTATTGGGGGGAATTGCATAGCCAAGATGGTTGGGCAATTCTGCAATCTCTTGCCTTCCCGATGCATATGGAATTTTTGTGACATTTATCTATGGCTTCACTCCTTGTTGGTCAGCTCTCTCCTTCTTCTCAGTAGACAGACCAACCCTGTCTATCCTTGTAATCTTCTATTCCCCACCCCAACCCACAGATAGCTTTGTTTCCAATATAAGCAGGAACACTGAGCAAGAACTCAATGTCATGCCAGCCCTGCTTAAACATAATCCATAGCTTCGCTTCCACAATTACCTCCTTGCCTCTATTCATGGGTTGAGGGTCATTTTCTTAGCACATAATTCTCCACTTTTACTTTTGATCAACTTGCTCCTTCCTTTATCCTTTCGCTCTTTTGAACCTTTAGGCTGACCACCACCTCTATTTTGTTTCTAAGTGGTGTATATATTCCTTTGTATCCCATTTCACACTGTCATGGCATAATCTGTTTGTATATCCATCTTGCCTAAAGGACCAAATGCCCCTTGAGGGTGGGGACCATGTGTTCCATCTGCTACCTGTCCACAGATATCACCTTTCTCTTTTCCTTCCTCCCCAGGCTTTTCTGAAACAGAACACAGGTGACCGTTTCTTCCACATTCATATATGTTTTTGAGGTTTTATATATACTAATAAGACAAGAACTACTAAAAAGGATAAAAAGACTCCCCAGGTCCAGCAGTGAAGGTATGTTTAGATAGTAATGATAGTCTTAGACCACTTTAGAGACATGCCTACACTCAGGGGTCCCCTAGTGTTTTGTTACAGACGGAGGCTGGGATGAGGAGCATCTGGGAATAATGTGGAAATAGAGAGATGATGATGATGCTGGATGCTGCCCATGGGAATTGGCTACTTACGCCCAAAGTTTCTATATTCAAAAATTGAGTGCGTAGATAGAGGCTGGGGTGAATCAGAAACTTGTTTAGAAGGAGGGGGGATACTCAGAAACAATAGGTCTCTAGTGCTGAGAAGAAGAAAGGGGAAGAAAGATACATCTGCCACTCTTGGGGGCCCACTCACAATGGACACACAGAAATTGTAAAGTAACCCATTTCAATGCCACTGTCTTCATTGCCATGTCTCAATGCTCCAGTTTCTCAATTTTTGATCACACAACTTTTAGGGGTAAAAATTTCCAATCCAAATGATATAGTTCATACACCTGACCCTCGGTACTCACACACACAGTTTTAGCCACACAAAAGAAAACCAGTTCTGGCTGAGGTTACTAAATGAGAGAAAGTTGCAAATTATCCTATATAATAAAAGACTAATATGCAAATCGACCAAATGGCTGAACAACCGGTCACTATGATGTGCACTGACCACCAGGGGGCAGACGCTCAATGCAGGAACTTCCCTTGGTCAGGGGCAGCTCCTGCATTGAGAGTCTGCCCCCCAAGAGGGAGGTGACCGGTGGTGGTGACAGGGGTGGAGCCGGCCAGTGGGCAGAGACAGGCCGCCAGCCAAGGCAGGTGCCAGCGGGGGCCCCCAATCGCCCTTCCCGCCAGTCATCCTGCAGAGGGAGGTGACTGGCAGTGGCAGTGCCAGGCCACCAGCCAAGGCAGGTGCTAGGGGGGCCCCCCAATCACCCCGCCTGCCTGTCACCCCACAGATGGCCCTGATCGATGGATGACCAGGCCTATAAACCCTACCCTATATATTGGGAACAGTCTCTTAGATTTAAAAATTAAAACCTGGCAAGGCTACTCTAACACTGAAAAAACAGGATGATGCAGTGATGGCATGCATGGACTCTGACTTGCACATTTTGTGGTCAGCCCTGATTCTGACACTTATAACTGTGTGACAAAGCCAATTACTTAACTTCTCTCTGCTTCAGGTTTTCCACCCATAAGATGGGGAAAACGGTACTACTGCCTCATATTCTGTACTTTTTATAATCAAGGCAAAAAAATGTAGCTGCCCATACAAACTGCAAGATGCCTTTCATCTGTATGAAAAGTATGGTCACTGGTGCATGCAGCATCCCAGACTGTGAGAGGGATATCCGACTGCCGGTTTAGACCTGACATCCCCTGAGGGGTCCCAGATTGTGAAAGAACACAGGCCGGGCTGAAGACCACCCCCCTACCCCCCTGCTGCACGAATTTCATACGCCAGGCCTCTAGTATAACATAAAAACCAATCTTCCAAGTAACTGATAACTATTGATAAATGAAAGGAGTTTCTGATTTTCGTCTTAAAATTCATTGGTTTTCAGTAGAGTTTATCTTCTTCTATGTTTTTTGTTGTTTACCTTCTGCAGCAATGCAGAGACCCCACAGATGCCCACACAGGCCACTTTGTCTATGTTGCGTCCATGGTGATTAGAGGGACATGGACCTCTTTCCAAGAGGAATTGGGTGGGTCACAGAAAAGCAGCTAGACACCAGGCTACAGTTGGCCTAATTCTCCTAGGCCCTCTGACCCAAGAAGGGGGCTTCAGAGCATCTGTTCAGGAATATTTTATTTCTCAATGATGTGGAAAGAGAAGTGGAAGTCATTCCACAAGGATGAGTGAAAGTTTGTGAGCAAAGGGTTTTGTTTACAGTGCTTTTGGTGCACCATGGAAGGAGCTTGTTATTATGTAAAGCCAGACATCACCTAGCAGACGAAGATTTTAATGACCATATTATTAATGAGCTTTAGGTTATCAGTAGGTGGTTTCACTTGCCTTCTTGCTATGATTTCTAGGACATGGACTGTTGACAGTTGGAATTGCTTCACTATGACCCTGCGGCTCACTTATTAAGTCATAAATGGTATAAGTGATCTTGCCCTCCTGTGTGGTGGGCATGAGTCACAAAATCACCATGTAATGGGTTGCAGTGTGGGCCAATTGGCTATCCTTTCTTGAGCTGGGAGAAGGTTACTGAAGATGAGGGTTTGGGAGAGATTTTAGGCAGAATTTTGTGTGGACAGTCGTGAAGAAATTGCCTGTGTTATCCTGACTTTCAGCAAAGATTAAATATAGTCTTATTACTTTAAGAACCTCGCGCTCTCCTAAATAACAAATGAAAACTTACAAACAAGCCTCAAAATCACAAACATGTCAGACATCAAGGAAACTGTTCATGGAGACACAAGTGAACGAAGCTCATTTAGCTTCAAATTCCCTCAGGATCCAGCACTACCTGTCCAGGAGTCTTTGAGAAATCACTAGACTCCACCTGAAATATACCTCCCTTCTTGCCAAACTTTCCGTGGGGATAGGAGTCATGGATTTAGGGGGTGGAGGAGGGGAGAGAAACAGTCCCAATTTCCGTTGCCTATTAGACTGAGGCGGAGTTGTTTTAAGGTCAGCACACTTTTAAAAATGAAGTTAAAACTCCCAGTTCCTCCTCCTGGCCAACCGTCCCCCTCCTCCGGCAGAAAGACTGCTTAGCATAATGAGCTTCGCTTTGCTGATGGGATTGCAGTGGCCGGCTAATAGTGGTGTTTAAAATTCCTGTTTCTTATCTTTTTACTGATTGATGGGAACGTGACTTCACAGACCTTCCTCCCTGGCCATCTCTCTCCCGGTGGAGTGAATCATTTGACACAGGGAACGTTTAGACGACACGTTTGCTTCCTGGTTAAATCCCGATTGGCCATGTCCTGCGGCCGGATGCGCAATCCCCCCTCCCAGCCACCCCCCACCCACCCGTGGGTTGTGTCTGCATTATGTCTTATCGGAACCACCTGAAGAGCCCGGCCACACAGGGTGGCCTTCCTTAATTTAACACCCACAGAGGGAGGGGAAAAAAAGGGAAAAGAAATTCTTTTTTTTTTTTTTTTTTGGTCAGCAAACTCCAGCGTATGACAAAAGGCATGCATGTGACTTTATTTTTCTACTTCTCTTCTTAAACCGGGCTTCCTGGTTTTAACAAATAAACAAACAAACAAACAAGTCTCCAGGCTGCTCTCAAAGAGATCCCATTTTTAAAAAATCAAACCATCGCCTACAGCCAGCCTGTTGTGCAGCATTTCCTCTTGTTTTTCTTTTTCTGCCCCCTTTTTCCCCTCCCCTGTAGATTCTGAAAAGAAAACGCGGCTGCAGGCATCGCCTGTGGCTCTCTGGTCCTGCTCCTTGGGTGGTCTGAGCCGACTTTATGATTTATTCAGCTAATGGGAAGGGAGCATGACCCCCAGTGGCCACAGAAAGAGAGCTGCATGTGGGTTTAATGCTTTCACCACAAAAATGTCTGCTATGACTAAGCTCTGCGGCTGAAGTCACTGTCTGAATGGTGCTAAAAAGGAACTTAGGCATTAAGTGTGCACTATTTACTATAGATCGGCTCTTGGGATTAGGCCAAGGGGTTCGCACTCAGTTTCAAAGAATAGCATGGAAGCTGCTAGGAAAATTAGAGCTGTGCAATTTATTTTTACCAGTCTCCCTGGTGAGTTCCCCGGTGAAGGATTTACCTCATAGGCTTTTTTTTTCTCTCTCCCCTCTGTTACTAAAGAGTCATTTAAAACGTGCCAGTTTGGGCATTTTATAGAGTTTTATTGTGGAGGCGTCTCTACTTTTTTGTTTATCGCCGCCATGAATCACTATGTCATTGTTCTTTAGTGTTAATTTGAAACTATAAAAGAATGTCTAATGTTGAGAGAGAGAGAGAGAGAGAGAGAGAGAGAGAGAGAGAGAGAGAGAGAGAGAGAGACTGGGGTAAAGCTCTTTGCCACACAGGGCCCTGCAGGAGAGGCCTCTTTGATGCATGAGGGTCCCCTCCCTGACAGCATTGCTGGTGGAAAGGAATGAACACATTTCGCTTCCCGTGGCTTCTTTCACCGGGAGGGAAGCGAGTGGAAGGAGCAGGGAGGAGGGAGCAAGGGGACCTGTTTGTAATTCTGACTAAGATGGATGGTCTTTGCAGTCCGTGTAATACCTGCTGCTGAAGTTTGGACTCCGAGAATGTGCACAATTATGCCGCGAACCCCTGAGGTCTGCAGCTCGGGGTCCGGGGTCCAGAAGGCAGGGCGCCTCTTCAGAAAGTGCCCCCGGGGCATTTTGCACTTCAAGGGCCGCAGCACACCTGGGCCCATCCCAGGCCCTGGCTTTCGACTACCCCACGTATGAAAGTCCCACACGGCTTGGCTGCCTGGCAATTGCAGTTGAAACCAACTGAAAATTACTCGACTCCGCTGCGTGCCAGCCGGAGTTCCTCGCTCCAGGAACACGGACCCGCCTCTCCTGCCCAGATGTACGCGGGGGCTCCATTTTCAGCCTCTGCCCCCACACTTTTCCTGGTGAACGCATTTGCCTGGGATCCCTGCAAATCGAAGCCCTTGCCTGTCATAAGGATGAGGGTTAGCCACCAAGACTCGGGGCTGAGCTGGATTCCCCGGAATCAAGCCTCCGTCCCGCTCCACGTCTGACAGGCCGTGGCGAGGCCGAGCCGGACGGTGCGGACGCGGGGCTTCATGCGCCCCGTCTCTGAAATGGAGGAGGAATGCGGGGCTGCGGCAGACTAATTGGCTGCTGGGCCCCTCGAGATTAGCAGGGTTATCAAAAGCGAGTACTTGACCTTTCCTCTTCCCCGGGCCGAGGAGATAGGCAGGGCCAGGAAACCACTTTCCTCAGCCCTTCTGTTTTCCCTGCTGGTAGATTAAAAAATCAGAAAATCCTGGACGCTTCCCCGGCCTTTCCACTTGGTCTGGGTGCCTGTCTCCTTTTCAGCGTTTTTTGCAGAACCGGAGGGGCCGAACTTCCTCCCGGAGATGCTGAAATCATAACAACAGGACACCTACTGAGCGCAGATAAATACCTCATTTAAAACTAAACAGGCCGAAATACAAAGTTTGAGCCTGGATCCGAACCTGGTACAGACCGAGGTTCGAGGGAAAACTGGCGGCATCTGAATTCAGTGTCATCTAGCAAACAGTATTCCAATGTCAACTTCTCAGCTTGGATACGTGTCACGGTTATGTAAGATGTCCATGTTAGGGGAAGCTTTGTGTAGGGCCTACAGGAACTCTCTGTGCTACCGCTGTATCGCTTCTGTCATCAAATATTATCTCCAAATAAAAAATGTTTTTAAAAAGAAAACATTAGTGTCCCAAAACAGATTTCTTTGAGGCCCTGACTGACAACCACCGTCTCTTCCCCACACCTACCCATTCCCCACACCCCAGCCCAGGTTTGATGGCTGTATAGAAAATTCATTTGCATAACCCTCAGAGTTTAGAGGCCTGCTAATTTGGGATGCCAACTCTTTGCATGTTATTCTCACAGAACTGTTACTAGCTGCCTGCACCGTGTTAGATGCTGTACTAAGCAATGTAGACTAAATGTATGTTCTCGAAGGATGTTGCCCTCTCCCAGAGAAGAAGAAACCAGGTTGTAAATGTGAAAGCGACGCAGTATGAAATGCGACGCTGTTTTCCCAGCACACAGGGTCGGTATTTTTACTGCATTCATCCAGGAGCTCTGATGAGGCCGCTTTGCCAGCTGCCATAGCTCCGGCACTTAGCACAATACCAAGCATGTTAGTGTCCAATAAATACTTTCAGAATGAAGGAAGCTCAGCACACATTCCATGTGAGCTAAAGAGCCACCGCAGTCACAGAAAGGACTTTTTATGAGTGTTGTATTGTTTTTCTTTCCATTTGTCCTTCCAGCCAGATCAAAAGGGCAGGATAAGGGAAGATACCACCTGAAATATAACGGCCTTCTGTGCCTTTGAAAAGCTAACGAGTGCTAGTGAGAAAGGGAGAAATGGGAGAAGGAGAATTGCAAGGGAAAGGGGATAATGAGGAGCAACGGAAGCTTTGCCTATGGTGTGGGTTTCCCACCCTAATTGCTCGACACCCCAAACCGCCGGGCGGCTGGGCAGATGGGTCTGCAGCAGTGTGTGCCTGTCTACATCTGTGTGTTTCTGGAACACAGGTGTTTCAGCTTTATTCAGCCAGGAAGCAGCTTTTCCCCCTTCATTTTCAGAGGAGGGAGTTTTGGGGAGGTGGGAACACCCACGATTGTTTCTGAGAATAAGAAGGAGGCAGGGGTGGGGGGAAGGGAGGGCAGCCCACCCACTGCTTAGAGATTCGGGCTTTCCTGCGGGTCAGCCTCATTCTGCAAGGTGTAAATCAGAGGGCAGATGCATGATCCGGGAAGTTTTCCAGATGCACGTTGCACAAAGGCCCATGTGTTCTCATTGTGCGGAAATAACATGCCATCGGAGCAGGCCTGGGACACCAGACCTGTGTTGGGACATGTCATCCTGTCTGCACGTCTTCCACTTCGCAGAGAATGATGTTGCAGACACAGTGTAAGGGCTCGGAAGCCAAGGGAGCGGACAGTTAAGAAAAGCCGCCTTGTCCCTCCGTGGAGGCTGCAGACAGCCTGCTGGGCTGCTCCAAGGAGCCCAGTGCCAGACAGTGCCTGCCAGATGTGCTTGGGAGGGGCGGGGCCCAGCAAAGTCAAGGGGAAGCGGCTCCATGCGGACCAACAGGGCACCAGAGCCTCTGTACAACTGCTCCCCCACCATTTACTGGCAGCAAACTGACAGAAAACGCTCAGTTCTTGCCCCTTCTACTTGTAATTGGCCCTGACTCTGTAGGGCCCAGGCAGTTAAGCTGCTCTGCATATACATATATTTTTTTTCTCCCTCTCCCAATTTTTGAAGTGAATTTTCTGGGCAGAATCTGAGAGAAAATTGTTTCCTTGAAAGTAAATTATATGCGAGGAGGCTACTTTAACTTCCAGATCATTCGGGTGACATTTGGTTATTTCCTGCCCCAGTCTGGAATTAATATTGCATCCAGAAACCTCTTGAGGGAGGGAGGGCTTTTTCATAGGGAACATACATTTCCAGGTGTGTTAACTTCTCTCTTATGTGAATCCTTTCTGTTTTCGCAGATTTCTTTTCCTCCTTTTGTTTGGAGTGACAGCTATGGGTTGTCACTGCTGCCTCTCAGCTTGGGCAGACTTCCTATGGACCCAGTCTATTTTCTCTTAGCAATTGCTCTCCCAGAGCTTGTTGCCATTTTTGACTCCTACTGATCCCCACCACACCGGGAAACAAATCTTCAGTGATGGCTGGGGATGTGAACGCTTACATTTCTGCCTGGTAGTCCTAATTCCGCTTAGACTAGTATCATAGTACAACTATTTCTTCTTTCATTAGCATAGCCTTGTTCCTTCGTGTTCCCTTTAATGAGTCCATTTCTCTGGCATTTGTACCAAGCCACCTCGATTCCTTTTAGGAAGTTGTTAGTATATAAAACAATTAATTAGTGAAATGGAGAATGGAGAGTAAAGGCCAACAGGCCAGGAAATAGGCAAGGGATTCAACAGAGGATATTGCCCTCAGCCCCAAAGGCTCCAGAAATAACCAATTGTGAATTATGGAAATTCCATTCTCCGGAATCCACTTGAGGTCATAATTCAACTGGAAATGATCTTGGTTTTTCTGGCTTATTTTCCCACCCTATTTGCAATCCTGTTTTCTAGTCTCCCCCAAAACCACTAAATAAATTCCAGACATATAACTCTATTAAGAAAAATAAATGTCTTATCCACCTGTTAATTGGACTCAAATGCTAGGGAGGTTGAGAACGGAATATGCTGTACCCACCCCGCTGCCTAAGCCCAGCACTTAAGGGTAGAGGGCGAATGTATTAAAATGGAACTGCTTTTTTGTACCTTAAGAAATTGTAACCTAATATCTTTTAAAATTTTTATTCTTTCTACAAAGGAAGAATTTTTTTCTTTCCTAAGCAAAACAAACTGTACCAGCTGGCACCAACATAAGAAACTTGCTTTAAAGTTACAGCACTAGTAATTGTGTTTTTATTCCTTGCCAAGGTCGAAGAGAGCATGACATAGTAGATACTTGATTCAGGGCAAGTATCACAATCCAGATGGAAGGTGTTAACAATCAGGCAGGTAGGTAGAGGCCGAGTCGTTTTGGCATTTGCTTATAGACACTGACATTCTTTGGGTTTATAGTGTACCGAGCACTTTCTGTGTTACTGCATTCAGGCCTAGCTGTGACTTGCAGTTATGTGGTCATTTATTGTCTTCCAAGCTTTCTGGTGTAATATTATCATCAGTCTTGACCGGAAGGTTTGTTATTTCTTGGACTCCTTCTCTCTCTAATAGCCAGTGTTTGTCACTGTTGCGTGTGTGGGTCTCTCCCAGACATGACTTTCCCACTCTGCATCTCTTCACGCTGCAGCTTTTCTTTGTTGCCTGGTTAAGTTCTCCCAAGAGACCTTTTTCTGGTCATGGATGAAGATTTTCTTCTTCCACATTTTTTTTTTTTTTTTTTTTTTTTTACCATGACGTCCTGTGTAGAACCACACAAAGCTACAGTTTTTATTTAAAACCATCACTATGCTGTGGGAGTTTCTCAAAGGAGATTTTCAGTTTCTTTCTGTTTTCTCTTAAGAACCACTTTCTTCTTCGCTAATCTGAATCACGCTTTGGGAGACTGCGAAGCATGGTATCGCTAATAAAATGAGTGAAGATGTGTTGAGTGCTAACTGTGTGCTAGCCACTCTGCTAAATACTCTAATCCTCACGATAACCTAAGAGATCAATACCATGTTAGTTTCTTTATAGGTGAAAAACATCTGGGCTTCAATAAGTCACTTTGCTCAGGGTCCTTCAACATTACTAGCGGCAGAATATGACCAAGCCACGGCTAGCTGCCTCCACCATTGTACTCTGAACCAGCGTAATATATGCTTCCCTGCTGGCTGGCCTTGTCTCGGGCTGGCCTTGTCTTGGGCAGATCGCACGTAAGTTATGACACCAATGGTTTCTTTTTTTTTTTTTTTTTTTAGTAATATTTTATTTTCAATGAAAGTTGGCATATTATATTAGTTTCAGGTGTAGAGCAAAGTGATTAGACATTTGTATATCTTACAAAGTGATCATCCCCAATAAATCTACAACCCATCTGACACATACATAGTTATTACAATACAGTATTATTGACTATATTAGGGGCCCAGTGTATGAATTCGTGCACCTTGAAAGGAACTGTGTGCTGCGAGGCTGCGGTGGGCACAGGGGTGGGTCTCAGCCCATCCTCTGCACCCCCGCCCAACCCCTCCTGTTGCGGCCCCCGGTCCCCAGTCTGCCGGAAGCCCCGCTCCTATCCCCGCAGCTTCCATGAGCTGACGGCACTGGCCCAGCTCGCACCCACTGACAGTGCAGAGCGATTGGGGACGGTCCCAGCAGCGGGTGCGAGTGGCAGCTGCTGCCCCAGTCACCCCTTGGGAACAGGGGGAGGTGGAGAATCCCTGAGGGGCGATCAGGGCCTGCAGCCTCTGCTCCCACCTGCTGACTGCGCCGAGCAATCAGGGCCAGTGCCCAGCACCAGCAGCAGGTGCGAGTGGTGGCTCTGTTGCCGGCAGCAAAGCACAGGAGCAAAGAATTTTCAGTAACCACCAGTGGCTTACTCCAATGACAGTGACTGGCACCCCGCCTTGGTCTTGTGCCCCTGCTCACCTGCTCCACCATCCCACCATGGTCGACGCCTGCCATGTTCCATGCATGTGCCCTGATGGTCAGCGCATATCATAGCGACCGGTTGTTCGGTTGTTCCGCCTTTCGGTCTATTTGCATATTAGCCTTTTATTATATAGGCTTCCCTATGCTGTACTTTACATCTCCGGGACTATTCTGTAGTTACCTATTTGTTACTGTTTTTTACTCATCCCCCCCACTACCCAGCTCCCATGTGACAACCATCAAAATGTTCTCTATGAGTTTGTTTCTGTTTTTTTTTTTTCTCATTAATTTTGTTTTCTAGATTCCACATGTAAGTGAAATCACATAGCATTTGTCTTTCTCTGTCTAACTTATTTCAGACAGCACAGTCCTTTCTAGGTCCACCCATGTGGTGACAGATGGCAAGATTTCATTCATTTTTATGGCTGAGTCAGTTCCATTTTGTACATGCACCTCTTCTTTATCCATTCACCTATTGGCGGACACTTAGGTGGCTCCCATATCTTGGCTATTGTAAATAATGCCGCAGTGGACATAGGGATGCACATGTCTTCTTGAGTGAGTGTTTTGGGTTTTGTCGAGTAAATACAAGAAGGGGAATTGCTGGGTCCTTTCTTATCTCTGGTTATAGCCTCTGTTTTTAAGCCTGTTTTGTCTGGTATAATATTGTTACCCCAGCTTTTTTTTTCCATTTCCAATTTCATGAACTATCTCTTTCCATCCCTTTACTTTCAGTCTGTATATGTCTTTGATCTGAAGTGAGTCTCTTGTTGACAGCTTAGGGAAGGGTCTTATTTTCTCATCCATTCAGCCACTCTATGTATTTTAATTGGAGCATTTAATTTATTTATATTTAAAGTAATTGTTGATAGATAGGCATATTACCATGTCATTATTCATATTTTTTGTCTTTTCTTTCTTCTTTTTTTTTTTTTTTTTTTTTTACTATTTGTAATACTTTATTTTTTTTTAATTAAATCTTTATTGTTCAGATTATTACATTTGTTCCTCTTTTTTTCCCCCCATAACTCCCCTCCTCCCAGTTCCCGCCCCACCCTCCACCCTCACTCCCCACCCACTGTCCTCATCCATAGGTGCACAATTTTTGTCCAGTCTCTTCCCGAATCTCCCACACCCCTTTCCCCCCCAGGAATAGTCAGTCCATTCCCTTTCTATGTCCCTGATTCTATTATAATCAACAGTTCATTCTGTTCATCAGATTATTTATTCACTTGATTCTTAGATTCACTTGTTGATAGATGCATATTTGTTGTTCATAATTTGTATCTTTACCTTTTTCTTCCTCTTCCTCTTCTTAAAGGATACCTTTCAGCATTTCATATAATCCTGGTTTGGTGGTGATGAACTCCTTTAGCTTTTCCTTATCTGTGAAGCTCTTTATCTGACCTTCAATTCTGAATGATAGCTTTGCTGGATAAAGTAATCTTGGTTGTAGGTTCTTGGTATTCATCACTTTGAATATTTCTTGCCACTCCCTTCTGGCCTGCAAAGTTTCTGTTGAGAAATCAGCTGACAGTCGTATGGGTATTCCCTTGTAGGTAACTGAGTTTCTTTCTCTTGCTGTTTTTAAGATTCTCTCTTTATCTTTTGCTCTTGGCATTTTAATGATGATGTGTCTTGGTGTGGTCCTCTTTGGATTCCTTTTGTTTGGGGTTCTCCGCGCTTCTTGGACCTGTAAGTCCATTTCTTTCACCAGGTGGGGGAAGTTTTCTGTCATTATTTCTTCAAATAGGTTTTCAATATCTTGCTCTCTCTCATCTTCTGGCACCCCTATAATTCTGATGTTGGTACGCTTGAAGCTGTCCCAGAGGCTCCTTACACTATCCTCGCATTTTTGGATTCTTTTTTCATTTTGCTTTTCCGGTTGGGTGTTTTTTGCTTCCTCGCATTTCAAATCATTGACTTGATTCTTGCACTCCTCTGGTCTGCTGTCGGGAGTCTGTATAATATTCGTTATTTCAGTCCGTGTATGCTTAATTTCTAGTTGGTTCCCCAATATAACATCGAGGGTCTCATTAGTTTTCTTGTAGATCTCATTAAGTTTATCGGCGGCTTCTAAACAGTTCTTGAGAGACCTTAAAAGTGTGGTTCTGAACTCTATATCTTCCATTGACAATTTTGTCCTGTTTCTTTGTCTCCGCATTTTGTTATGCTTCCTTGGTGCACCCCCTAGTGGTCTTTGTTCGCAGTCTTATAGTTAAATCTTGATTGTTGTAGCTAATTCCAGGGAGGGTTTGACCTCCAGGCCAAGTGGCTATGAGAATCAGCTGTGTCAGCAGTGAGTCCTCTAGGGAGGTGCTAATCTAGCCTTTGCCTGAGGCTATCCGGCAAATGCCTGTGTGCAGGGCTTGGGCAGGGCGGGTCGCACAGGATCAACAGGGTGGGCCAGAGAGAGCAGTTATGGCGGCTCTCAGTCCTGTCCCCAGGGGCTCTGCCTCTCTGAGTCCCAGCACCCGCTGCAAAGCTCAGAGAGAAAGCTGCACTCGCTCTGACCGAAGCCAGACAGTCCCGCTTCTCCCGTTTGAGTCTGGGTCCCTAAAGACTCGCCCGGATCTGGAGCTCAGAGTCTGCGACTCCCTCCCGATTGAAAACGCCAACCGCGCCCTCCGCCGCCAGCCCGCTCAGCGCACTCCGCACCTCAGAATTTGACTTCAGCACTGCGCCTCCTCTGAGTGTCCGTATGCGTTTCTCTTTCCTCCTAGTTGTAGGACTTCCACTCAGCCGGCGTTCCTGTGGTTCTGGGTGCTGTCCCTTCCGTTTTTTTGGTTTCACTTTTGAAGTAGTTGTTCAAAGCAGCAAACTCCGGCGTTAACCTATGCCGCCATCTTGGTTCCCTATTTGTAATACTTAAAAGCTTCGAAGAGCTACCGAGATAGGTGAATCCAGCCAAATTCTGGGGAGAACCACCAACCCAAAGGGGTAGGCAGAGTTCTCTCTTTCTTCTTCTTAAAGAAGTCCCTTTAACATTTCTTGGTTTCTTTAGGGTAAATGTTATTAATGACAATTGTGTTCCACAGTGGCATATTTTGAAAACTATACAAAAGGAATCTGAACTTCAGAAGTTTTTAAAATGCTATTTCTGTAGCCCATGGACATGGGCAATAGGGTAGTAAATATCTGGGAAGCAGGGGTGGTGGGTAGGGGGTAGGGACTGGGAAGAGGCGGGGAAGGGGGGGAAATGGGAGATAATCTACAGATCTATCAATAATAAATATATATTTTAAAATGAAAAAATGCTATGTTTGAAGTTATATATGGTTAATTTGATACATATTTTTGAAATCAGATGGATGGCTTACATATATGCAGTTTTTTATTCTTAAATAAAATTTATATAAACTTCCTGTGTTATATCACTCTATCCTCATATAAGTACACATTGCAAAAGGTATCTTTTAAAGCAAATAACTCAAAGTACTGGGTTCCAACATTTTCCTTATTATTTCATTACATCTATTCTTAAGAATGTCTCATCCTCAAGGTTTCTATTCTACCAAATTTTACTTGTTAAATGACAATGCATTAATTTTCTGTAATTAAGGAGTTAGCAACTATGGTTCAGAATCAATGCTTCCCATGATTAAGAGCTACCAGGTATATGTATGAGAGCTTTGTACAGCCTATACACTTACCTAAGCAAATGAAACAGAACATTGGATTTCAATGGCTGACTACAAGGCAATTCAACCCTTCTCCCTGAGTCTGTATGGAATGAAGGGCCTTAGGGGAGGATGGTCTTTCTAATTGCCTCAGTGAGGGCTGAGACTATTTCAGGACTGGCTATGAGTGATAAACTAAGAAATTAAATAATTCACTCAACTGGCATAAAATTACAAAAATTTAGTTGAGCCTTTTAAAGCTACGGGTTAGCTTGGCACTGACACAGTGACGGGAGTTGGGGGGCTGTGCTCTATGGGAGTGGAAAACCAGCATTACATCACTACCTTTGTGACTCTTTGTAACCCAGACTTTGGAGGATCTCGGACTAGAACTTCCCTTTTTTCCTTGACTTGGTTCCTTTTATGAACAGCATGGAGAAAGGGGCTGGGCAATGTGCCTGAACACATTATTTTCCACTGCTGAGTTCCTACTTCTTTCATTAGAAACAAGGACACTTTTTTTTTCTTTTAAAACTAGGACCAAAGCTCTCCATTCTCTTCCTAGTGATGGGCCATGAAGACGTAGGGATGAACCTTATGAAAACGAGCACAAGGAGAGATGGGGCTGGAGATGGATGTTTCTGAGAGTCGGAGAAAGCTATTCCTTATAAATAGAGCACTTGCTGTTATGAAGTACAAAACCACATTGTTCCTTTTCTTTAGTTCTGAATGGAGTTGGTTAAGCTTTCAGCGTAAGTGTGAAAAAGGCAAGAGAAAGAACATATCCTTGTTAAGCAACTCTAAATAAAAGCGCTGGAGGTGGACAGTGGCACCAGTTATGAAATGTTCAGAATTTGTTAATGAGAGCATGTACTTTTAATTCATTTTTGAACTATCATCTAAAAGGGAGTTTACCAAAGGAATCATATTACAGCAAATTGAATGTGCATTCCCTCAGCATCAGGGAAAATCATAACAACATCATCACCTCTTTTCAATGACGGGGGAGGGGGAGAATTCTAAATATCAGCATTCATCAGTCAGATCTACCAGTATAATTTCTCCAGAGCCTGCAATATCTGTCCTGAAAGATGGAACAACAGGCCCAGGACCCCCAATTTTGAAATCTTTGAGCTGTTACCTATCTCTATGTTCAATTTCTCAATGATTTAGGTATGAAGCTACTCCAGGCAAAAGCACCCTTCATTGTTGGTGTCCAGTCATTCATTCATGTATCCATCTAAGGATGCCAGATGCATTGTCTCCTAGCAGGACATTCAGGGAAAACCCATGTTTGAGCTCCTCCATCCTTTAGAACAAAATCTAAGTTAAGGACAAGCTCAGGCAACTTGCTGGCAACGCTTTTGCACTTGAACCTCTCCTCCGGCTCCTGATTGGCTTTCAGAAGGACAACTTTCATGTGGGAGTTACCTATAGGCTCTTCCTTACTATGCTAGTTTCACAATTAGGAAAGGTAGAAAGCCCCGAGTAAAGGTGGCAAAACCAGAGAGATGAGAATCTGATTTCTAGTTTAATTTTAAATGTGTAACCTCTTTTTTCTTTTCACTCAAAGCTTCTTCCACTATTACAGTTGCCCACTTATGAGTTCCTAAAGACTCCATGTGGGTGACTCCATGTGTGTGTGTTGGGGTTGGGGGGGGGGGGGGCATTTCTATAGAGTTTAGAGTATTCTATACCTGATGGTTCATTCATTTTTATAGGATTTATAGGTAATTGACATGCTCATAAAACAACAACCTGAGAAAATAATTTCAGTAACACTGATTTAAGCTGGACATTTAATGAAATTTTAATGTTAGAGAAATGATTTTTATATTCTACTTAGCTCTTTAAATTTCAAAGTTAAAAATATTCCTGATCGTGGTGGAAGTAGGCTTTTTGCAGTGTGTGGGTGAGCTTAAGGCTATTAAATTTAAAGGAAAGATAATGAGACTTTCTCAGGAAAAAAAAAATGTTTTTAATGTGAAATTGCATTTATGAAGAAGACTTTTTAATAGTAGGGTGGCTGAGAAAGGATCATTAAATTTGGCATTTGGTGGTTTGAGTTGTTAGATGCTACCAGAGGGCATTTAAAAAAACACACAAACAGAGCTGATATAATAAACAGACACTGTTACTCTATAGGCATAAATTTCCTCATTTGTAAAATGGAGGGATTAGTAATGTCTACTTCAGGAGTTGTTGCAAGGATTAAATGAAATAATAATGTGCTAATAATGTCTAACATATAGTAGTTGCTAAATTAATACTAGTTCTTGTTATTATTATTATTATTTTTGTTCATCAGATTTTTTATTCACTTGATTTTTAGATTCACTTGTTGATAGATATGTATTTGCTGTTCATAATTTTTATCTTTACCTTTTTCTTCTTCCTCTTCTTAAAGAATACCTTTCAGCATTTCATATAACGCTGGTTTGGTGGTGGTGAACTCCTTTAGCTTTTTCTTATCTGTGAAGCTCTTTATCTGACTTTCAATTCTGAATGATAACTTTTCTGGATAAAGTAATCTTGGTTGTAGGTTCTTGGTATTCATCACCTTGAATATTTCTTGCCACTCCATTCTGGCCTACATAGTTTCTGTTGAGAAATCAGCTGACAGTCGTATGGGTACTCCCTTGTAGGTAACTGACTGTTTTTCTCTTGCTGCTTTTAAGATTTTCTCTTTGTCTTTTGCTCTTGGCATTTTAATTATGATGTGTCTTGGTGTGATCCTCTTTGGATTCCTTTTGTTTGGGGTTCTCTGTGCATCCTGGACTTGTAAGTTTATTTCTTTCACCAGGTAGGGGAAGTTTTCTGTCATTATTTCTTCAAGTAGGTTTTCAATATCTTGCTCTCTCTCATCTTCTGGCACCCCTATAATTCAGATGTTGGTACGCTTGAAGTTGTCCCAGAGGCTCCTTACACTATCTTCATATTTTTGGATTCTTTTTTCTTTTTGCTTTTCTGGTTGGGTATTTTTTTTTGCTTCTTCGTATTTCAAATCTTTGACTTGATTCTTGGGATCCTCTTGTCTGCTGTTGGATCTCTGTATATTATTCTTTATTTCAGTCAGTGTATGCTTAATTTCTAGTTGGTCTTTTTTCATATCCTCCAGGGTCTCACTAAATTTATCGGCGGTTTCTAGAAAATTCTTGAAAAACCTTCTAACCATGGTTTTGAACTCTATATCCAGTCGTTTTCTTTCCTCCATTTCTGTCATTTGTGACCTGTTTCTTTGTCTCCGCATTTTTTATGCTTCCCTGTGTTGGTAGAGTGGCTTTGTGTGCTGGGTGTCCTATAGGGCCCAGTGGCTCAGCCTCCCCAATTACCTGAGGTGGACAGTCTTGGTGCACCCCTTTGTGGGCTTTGTGCACAGTCTTATGTAGTTAAGCCTTGATTGTTGTAGGTATCACTGGGAGGAATTGACCTCCAGGCCAATTGGCTGTGAGAATCAGCTGTGTCTACGGTGGGAGAACTTCTGTGCTGAAGACACCTTTCTGGGACAAGACTTGCTTCAGTGGGGCTTTGGTGCTCACTCTTGTTGTTGTTATTATTATTATTATTATTATTATTACTGTTAGGCACTCTAAAGCCAAGATTAGGTGCCCATTAGAACTAAACCTTAAGGGTAAAGATTTTCTGATAAAATTAGAAAGGAAATCAGGACAGAATGTGAAGGGGAAAATAACCTCACCAAATGTGCTGATGGAACTTGATGACTCAGATCAGAGAGAAACTGAGTGAGTCTATCCATGAAGAGCTAAAAACTAGTCAGACACTTCCTGCGGCAAGAACAGGGCCATCCGGGCTTCACGTTAACACAGTGCCAGGGAAGCCCCTAAGAACTGAAGTCAAGTGGGTCCAGTGGACTCACACAGTTTGACTTTAATTCTACAGGGAGCCAGGGTGCTAACGGACAAAGCCAAGCCAGAGCCAGGGAAGGGAAATAGAGTCTATTTCCACCTTATAAGTTGTACAAGTGGAAAATGGTCACCACATGAACCATTGCCCGGGGAGGAAGTGGCTCTCTCCTGGAAAGAGAGATAATAAGGGAAAGGAATTCCAGAAAATGCCTGGCACAAGGAACATACTCAAATAATATGTGTTGATTGAATGACTAATTGAACAAATGAATGAATGATCATCGGCTCAGGTGCATGGTTTTTAGAGATTATCTCAGCCCCCCTTTTGCTGCATGTGGAAAAAGAGTTCCCAAGACAAATGGCAACCGAGAATCTAGATGGGGGACTTCTGTGTGCATTTCTGCGGGTACAGTCTTAGAGGAGGTTCTTTCTTATCACTGCATCAACAAGACACATTGTTTAGCATATTGACTCTACATTAATAGATTTAAAGCATTCAAATACAGGGCACCTTTCACAGGCATTGTGCTGCATCATTCATTCATTCTTCTTTTGGCAGACTTTTATTGAGCATTATGAAAAGAACACACAAAAAATGTTTCAATTACACTGTAAGCTGCAGAACTGTTGGACAGTGTTTTGTAAGACCTTCATGGAGAACAGTTAAGAAACTAGCAAAGTAATAGTCACTAGGCAATATATACTCACGGATTCAGAGAAATGGAAAACACAGACAAACCAGAATGACCAGTGATGCTTTCTCATTTGGTGTGTTTGCTGGGCTTTGAAACAGAGATGGGATTCAGCTAGAGCAAAAAAAAGTAGAAAAGCAATTCTGTTGGCAGAGGGTATGTGTAGTGTGCGTATGTTTGTGTGTGGAAAGTGTCTGTGTAGTTTATTTCTGAAACAGTAAGGAGATAGAAGGTGCTTGAGGCTCATATCAGTTAGTAATGACAGCTATTAGTTGGATAAGGGAAGATATGATTAGATGGTAGAGATTGTTAGCTGAAGAGATTACACTTCCTCTTCTGAGTATGAAAATATATTAAAGATTTTTGCAAACAGAAAATGGCCTGATGATTTCCTCAATGTTTAAGTTTGCTAATAGGAAAAAGAAATGGGAAGCGATATATATATATATATATATATATATATATATATATATATATGTAAAAGACCACTGATATAGTAAGGTAGAGTCAGACAATGAAAGCATACACTGGTGTTTTAGCTGTAGGGAGGGAAGGAAATAATTGAATAAATGAGAAAAAAAAGTCAAGGTTTTGAACCACCTACGATACTGGGAAAGTGTGACAGACCTGATTAAAATAAGGCCAAACATAAGGTTTAAGAAGATATGGTAGTAGAGAAAAATGATCAGATAGGTGTGATTACTTAGAATTCAAATTTATAATAGATCTTATAAAAAGAAGAAAAATGTTTCTTTTATTAATTTCATGCCACAGGCATCAAAATTTCTGAAAAGGAGAAATTACATTTTCTGAAAAGAAACTGAAGTTTTAATTAGGAGACAAATCTGACATTAACTGTGTGTGGCCCTGAGCAAGTTGCTTCATTTCTGTGACCTGGGTTTCCTGGTACATCAAATATGAGAACTGGATGAGTTTCCCCTGGGTCTCCTCCAGGTCTGACATTCTAGGACTCCCCGATACAGGCCTGGCACCTGCTTTTAATTTAAGCCCTAACATGCATTTCCCCATTCTTTAACCCTGCCTTTCCAGTAAGCTGCCACATTTATTGCCAGGCTTGTAGTCATTTCCTTTTATTCTAAAGAGAATATATGTCCAGTGTTTCAGCTTTAGCTTTTCTGCATTATAACCTCATAGCGTTGAACCCCTTTTGTGAGAACAGCTGCTGAAGTCACCTTTCAGTTTTAGACATGGTCATGGTCGGGAGGCGACACTGGTCAGGCTACCTTAGAAGCACTAATCCTGAGACAGCGGTTTCCCTACTTTGATGAGAACTCAAAGTGATGTTTTCTACCATTGGAAGCTGTTTTGACTTAGCTGCCTTGTGACAGCCCCTTATCCTGAACTTCATTATCTCCGCCTCGGGCCTCCTGACTCTGACTCCTACCGTGCCAGCAGAGGTCTCTTGTGGGACGCCAGTGATCTGTTTTTCATTACTCAGTTGCTTCTTTCTCACTTCTTTTCTCTATATCCTGTTACCGCAGCATTAACCGTCATCATTAACGGTCATCCAAATTAGTCCATGCTTTCAGCCAGGCACCTCAGAGAAATGAGGACTTAGAGCAAAGATGACATCAGGCCTACAGACATTCTGTTAGAATTTAGGGTGGGTGTCCTCTGACCTTTGCCTTACATGGCAAAGAGATGCTTTTGGTGGGTCAGACAAAAGGACAGTATCCACAACTTTTTGCTGACCTGTTCTAGATGGAATCTGCATCATGATAGTCACTAGGGAAGTTTTGTCTTTGTAGATTCTGGATGTACTTGACTCTCAGTAGATTGAAGTATTAGAAAGACTTCATGATAAGGCAGTCCTGTCTGTAAGATATCTTACTTATGGACCCTTTCCCAGACCCCTGCAACTACCTGATCTATCAACACATCAGGCTGCAGAAAGACATGAAAGCACCCAAAAAGAACAATTCTCATCTTAAGCATTTACCCAGACCACCCACCCACTCATCCCCTCAACCCATTACTCCTTCCTCTTGATGCCTCTATTGCTTCCCGGATCCCCGTGTCTGCTCTGGAGCTTCTTCACTGCACTGACAATCTTTTGAGATTCCAGCCCTGGCTTAATGAGTAGACCCCTTCTAAGGGTTAATATTCAAAATATTGAATAGCATGTCTGGCAGGGGCACCAACCAATCAGGATGCTGGCTGTAAACAATCAGACATCAATTCGGTGTGTCCCCAGCAAGTAGCACTCATCTATTCTACTGGATCCTGGCTCAGGCTTCTCTTTCAGGTCCTGCAGAGAAAGACTTTCCCTTCTTGAGCCCCAAAGGACAGCCACCAGGTGTCCTTATCTCCTCTGCCAGCCTCTCCCATCTCCATGCTTCAACCAGGATGATAGATAAGAGGGATCCTACAATAAGAATTGAAGACGCTATTATAAGATAATCAAGTTGGCATATCCATGACTTTATTTATTTGGCAGGTAGGGGTTTGTCTCCTCACTCCTGGTGGAAAAGCAGAGAAGATGCTATTGAAGCTCTATTCATGTACCTTCAGGCCTTCCTGTTCTCATGAGAATAGGCTTGACTTTTTCGGTTGGCAATGACCTCTTTGACTAGAGACTTTGAAGGATGGAGTCAGCTCTGCCCCATGCACGTGGCAGACGGGGAGTGTCAGAGAATCAATGCCCCTCCTGGAACTTGGTGACTAAAGAACCCAGCCCCTTAGTTTCCTGGGTGGAATAACTTTGAGGTGAACATGCCACTTCAAAATATGTCACTTTGACATATTGATTATTTTGAGCTGAAGACAGAACGATCAGCTCTGACCTTCCCTGTCTACCTAAAAGCAGGACCTTTGAGAGGAATTCCCTCACTGTACCAGGAAGAGAACATTCTTATCACTGGAGACAGGAAGTTGATGCCAAGATGAATTTCTGCAAGCGAACCTTGTCTTCCATTTGTTTCTCCATGTATTTCCTAGTTACTTTCCTACAATTTACCTCCTTTAGTTCCAATACCTTTTACCTTTGTCTTGTCACATATCCACAATTTATCATTTTTTGTTATAATGGTATATAAGTGCTATCCACTTCATTTTATTTTCTATGAAGGCTCTCATGCCATGTAAAAATATTAACCTCAAATAAAATGTATATGCTTTGTTCCTGTCAATCTATCTTTTGTCACTTTAATTCTCAGGCCCAGCCACAGAACATAAAGAGGGCAGAGGAAAAGTCTTTCCTCCCCTACAGAGGTATATGTCTTTCACTGATTTCCTGGGTCCCCCAGTGGGCATGAGCTAAAACATACCCTTCATCAGCTGCCTTCCCTTCTCTGCCTTATTTCTCCATAGCCCTAACAGTGTTTACTGTGATCACCTTCCAAATAAAGTACTCATACCTGGTTTGTACCACTTCTGGAAAAGCCCCAATTGAAATAGAAAGGATTCTTTTATTCTTCTATTCAAATATTCATTGTGTACCTATTAAGTACCAGGTATCATTTAAGGATACAAGAGTGAAAAAAAATCAGACAAAAAACCCTGCCCTCTTAGAACTTATAATAAATATCATAATTAACTAATAATATGAGAATGTTAGAAGGTAGTAAGTTCTAGAGAGAGAGAAAAAGCCAGGATAAAGGAATTAGAAAGTGTAGGGATAGTGTGGTTTACAAATTTTAATAAGATAGTTAGGGTGGGCATTATTAAGAAAGGGACATTTGACCAAATACTTGAAGAAGGTGAGAGAGCCAACCATTTCGATATTCCACACAATTCTTAGCAACCTAAGGGGACAGCAAGAGCAAAGAACCTAAGGGGAAAATGTGTCTGTGACATTTGAGGAAAAGCAAAAGGCTGGTTTTGCTGGAACAGTGAGTAAGAGGGAGAATAGTAGGTGAGGCCTGACATAGGGTTCACAGTCCCCTTGGAAGGACTTAGTAAGATGGAGAGATTTGTGAGGGTTTTGAGCAGAGCAGTGACATGATCTGACTTACCTTTCAATGGGGTCACTCAGACGGCTGTTGGAAAGGACTGTAGGCGGGGCTGCTATGTACAGTTGCAGGGTTGTGTTCTGTATGCACCTTGGCCTGAGCTATGTCTTCCTGAAGGAAGAGCACCTTTTTCTGATTCTCACGAAACTGCCACAGTGGGCAGGGACAGGAGGTAGAAAATAGTGGACGAAGACAGCAGACTGTTGAAATATCCAGAACACAGATGATGATGCTAGGACCAAGTGGTAGCAGGGGAGGTGGTGAGAAGTGGTTTTGTCCTGGACATGTTGAAGGTAAAGTCAACAAGATGTCATCTCAGATTGGATATAAGTGCGTGACTTTTTATAGCTGCTATAACGAAGCACCATACACTTAGCGGCTTCAAACAACATGAACTTACTATCTTCTAATTCTGGAAACCAAAGTCTGAAATTAGTTTCACTGGGCTAAAGTCAAGGTGCTGGCAAAGCTGGTTCCATCTGGAGGCTGAAGGGAAATCTGTTTCTTGCCTTTTTCAGCTTCTAAAAGCCGCCTGTATTCCTTGGCTTGCAGCCCCTTCCTTTATCTTCAACCCCTGCTTCCTCATCACAATGCCTCTCCTCTGACGCTGACTCTTGTGTCTCTCTAGAGCAGGGGTCCTCAAACTACGGCCCGCGGGCCACATGCAAATACAAATAGTGTATTTGTTCCCATTTTGTTTTTTTACTTCAAAATAAGATATGTGCAGTGTGCATAGGAATTTGTTCATAGTTTTTTTTAAAACTATAGTCCGGCCCTCCAACGGTCTGAGGGACAGTGAACTGACCCCTTGTTTAAAAAGTTTGAAGACCCCAGCTCTAGAAAGACTGTTATCATGGGGATGTAAAGCACAGCATAGAGAATGTAGTCAATAATTTTGTAATAACTATGTATGGTGTCAGGAGCATACTAGACTTATGGGGGGATCACTTTGTAAGTTATATAAATATCTTACCACTATGCTGCACACCTAAAAATAATATAATATTGTATGTCAGCTGTAATTGAATTTTTAAAAGAATTAATTGGGAAATTGATTTTAATTAAGAATTGGACTATGTTTTAATTATATGAAAACATTTTTACACTAAAAAAAAAAAAAAGGAAAATAAAGATACATGGAATGTGAGAGGAAAAGAGCTTCAATTCATGTTTTAGCCTAAACAACTAAAAGGATGGAGTTGCCATTGCAAGTGGCCAGTTTGTGAGGAGTGCTGAGGGGAGAGAGCACGTGTTCAGTAAGGACATGCTCATGTTGCATTGCATCCATTAGATGTCTGTGATGGGTTTTGATGTATCCACTTGGCTATAGACCCAGTTATCCATTCTAACATTAAAAGTGCTGTTGTGAAGGTGTTTTGCAGAAGTGAGTCAAGTCCATAACAGATTAACTTTAATAAGGGAGATTATCACTGGATCGGCGTGGCTCAGTGGATGAGTGTCAACCTATGAACCAGGAGGTCATAGTTCGATTCCCGGTCAGGGCACATGCCTGGGTTGCAGGCTTGATCCCCAGTAGGGGACGTGCAGGAAGGCAGCCAATCAATGATTCTCTCTCTTCATTGATGTTTCTATCTCTTCCTCTCCCTTCCTCTCTGAAATCAATAAAAATATTTTAAAAATAAGGAAGAATATCCTAGACAGTCTCCACAATCACATAAGCCAATTCTTTGCAATATATTTCTTAATGTACAACTCCTACTGGATCTGTTTCTCTGGCTGACCCTGACTGGTAAATGTCCAAGTGGCACATTGAGGAGAAAGTGGGATAAAATGAGTCTGGAAGGGGAAGTTTGGGTTGCAGATACACGTTATCTATAATAATAAAAGTGCAATATGCTAATTAGACCAGACAGCCAAATGACCTTCTGGATGAAGCTGCCATGGCAAAGGCCAAGGCAGAGACAGTTAGGGGCGATTAGGCAGGCAGGCAGGTGAGCAGTTAGGAGCCAGAGAGGCTGGATTGCAAGAGGGATGTCCAACTGCTGGTTATGGCCTGACCCCACAGGTATCCCACAGGGGTCCTGGATTGTGAGAGGGTGCAGGCCAGGCTGAGGGCCCCCTGCCCTGTGCATAAATTTCATGCACCGGGTCTCTAGTTTTAGTGTAATAATGTATAACAGTAAGTGGTGACTAATATTAGCCAGGGAGAAGTGTGTGTGGAAGCTTTACCCAGAAAAGGATAAGAATTCAGGGCATGGAATATAAAGAACATTATAAACTGATGGAAAAAAATAGATACAGAGGCAAAGAAGCATCAAACAGATTATGAAACTACAGTGGGAAGGCAGGGGAGGGTTGGGGAGGTGGTAAGAGACCAACTGAAGGACTTGTATGCATGTATATAAGCATAACCAATGGACACAAGATACTGGGGGCGTAGGGGAGGCCAGGAGGAGGTCAATGGGGAAAAAAAGTACTATTTGCAATACTTTAAACAATAAAAAAAAGAAAAAGAAATTTTAAAAAAGAATTTAAGAAAAAAATTCAAGGCAAAAATTTTGTTAGCTTTGACCATAAGGATAAAAATGGCTACCCAGCTTCTGGCTTTTTCATGCAAAGTAAGGCACAAAGGGATGAAGGTGGGTGGGGAGAGCTGGTCCAGGACTGTCACTGAAGGTAGGGACTTTGAAGAGGAAAAAGAAGCACCTAAGGGCTGAGATTTAAGATCAATTGAGTGGGATACCATACAGGTGAGACAGAGTAGATAGGACACAATTCGTCCTAGTGGTGGGCAGGGAGTTAGCAGAGCTCCAGTGGCCTCACAGTAACTGGTCCGCTGGTCTGGCCCTTCTAACACAGGCTGCTTGGTGCCCTCCATGTGGGGCTCTCTGTGGGGTCAAGGCTAACTGGGCATGCCCAGTTCACACGGGTGAGACACAGGAAACACATTACCAGACAATGAGTCTTACATAAATTCAGTTTGAGGACACCCACATGATTGATATCTAAGGGACTCAAGATCAAGTTTAGATGTCTTATCAGCACCCCAATTTCCACAAGGCAATGGGTCAACTTTTCATGATAATGTTACTTGATGCATCCAATTTCACAGCAACGGTAACAAATAAAAACATTGTGTACCGCCTGGCTGGTATTGCTCAGTGGTTGAGCATTGATCTATGAGCCAGGAGGTCACTGGTTCGATTCCCAGTCAGGGCACATGCCAGGGTTGTGGGTGTGATCCCCAGTAGGAGGCGTGCAAAAGGCAGCCTATCAATGATTCTCATTATTGATTTTCTATCTCTCTCCCTCTCCCTTCATCTCTGAAATCAATAAAATATATATTTAAAAAACAAAACAGCCCTAACCGGTTTGGCTCAGTGGATAGAGCATTGGCCTACGGACTCAAGGGTCTCAGGTTTGATTCTGGCCAAGGGCATGTACCTTTGTTGCAGGCACATACCCAGTAGGGAGTGTACAGGAGGCAGCTGGTCGATGTTTCTCTTTCTCATCAATGTTTCTAACTCTCTATCCCTCTCCTTTCCTCTCTGTGAAAAATCAATAAAATATATATTTTTTAAAAACAAAACAAACAAACAAAAAAACATTGTGTACCTGATGTCATCTCACAGAAAAAGCAGGAACCTAAGAATCAGAAATCCTGGGTCATCACCCAGGCTCTGCCAGGAATAACCTGTGCAAACTCCATCTAGTCGTTTATGTTTGGGGCCAAAGTTGCCTCACATACCTCTCTTCCACAGAAGGTTGTAGTTAGCATGAAACAAACACACACAAACTGTAAAAATTAGAAAACAGAGTGCTAAGTAAAGGATGGTTATTGTTACTCTTTCTCTACCTAGTTCATCCCATCACATGGACAGGGAGGGGGCCGGGGCCGGGGGGAGAGGACGGGACATATTTTAAAAACAAAACAAAGCACAAGGAATGTTATGTTGGATTGAATTTTCAAATTAGGCACTTACCTGAATAAACGCACTGAGTAATTACTCTAAGACCCCACTTGGGGAGCAGGGTTTAGAGAATGAAATCCCAGGTTTGACACAGTGGGAACAGCTCACGGATTCAGTCCTTTTGTATGTTCGCTTTCCCCCTAGTTGGTGGGTGGGCTAACTAAACAGAGGCCTTTTACATGGTACTTTGCTATTTTCTAAACAGAGCTGCTATGCATGCTCTCTGGTTTATATACAATGTATTGTTGTTTTTTAAAGCAAAGCACCCTTATAAATACCGTATTTCAAAAGATGGAGCCTGGCAGGAAATAATTATATAAATTATTTTACATTTGCATGAAATTTTCTATTTATTTCTCATTTGTATTTCCATATGTTTTTTAAATAACCAAGCTCAGACCCTAAAATTGTAATAATGTCCTTAACAGATTTATTTTTTTCTCTCATAGACTAAAAGTGTATGAAAAGGGAAGAATCTGCTTTGTGTGCATTAAACACATTTTAAGGTCTTATTGTTTAAGAGAGTTTTGATTAATGCGCAGAGCAGAAACACAAAAGTACATGATTGATCTGGAATAAATAGTCCAACTCTCCTAGTTAGATAATAAAACAACGAAGGTTCACTTGCTGCCTGGGACCTGCATTTCTTAAGAGGAGAACATTCTGACTTGTTTGTTGCATTATGGGCCAAAAGATAGAGGAAGAAGGCGTCAGTAACACTGAGAGATAATAATCCCTCTTAAAATTCCGGGTTAGGTAACCAAACCAGTTGGAACTATTAAGTGTCATGCAGAAACAAATTCATGCTTTAAAAGTTTAAAAGACCATTAAACTTGCTCCTATATAGCTGCAGCATTAGACTTATTATAAAACAGTTTTAGAACTTTTTCCCCTGAAAATTCTGATACGGTTCACACAGTTTTGCCAAGATGTGAAGGTGGCTCATAAGAATAGTTGAAATACTGGGATCCTAGCCCTGACTGGTGGGTCTCCATGCACTGAAAGGTTGCCGGTGCGATTCCAGTCAGAGCACATGCCTGGGTTGCAGACTCAATCCCCAGTAGGGGGCATGCAGGAGGCAGCCGATCATCAATTCTCTCTCATCATTGATGTTTCTATCTCTCCTTTTCCCTTCCTCTCTGAAATCAATAAAAATATATTTTTTTAAAAAAGAGGAAACTTGGCTTGACAGTGTTGCCAGCACAAATGCAACATCGCATCTTATTCTGTGCTTAGAGAAATGTGGTGTCCAGAAGTCAGCAGCCTACCAGAATTCTGCCATATTCTGAATGCATTTGAAGGGCCATGTCCAGTTCTTGATGCCACCTTTGGAGAGCAATTCAGAAAAACTAAACTATATCTAGAAGGAAACAGTGTAAATCGGTAGAAAGAATTCTGTATTTGATGGAGGTAAAATTCATTATAGTCCTGTTTCTGCTGTTCAGAACCTGTGTAGTCTTAAATGAAAATTATTCAGTCTGTCTGGGTCTCACTTTACGATGGACATGAGGGTGGACTTGATGAATAATTTATAAGGATTTTGTTCAGTCTTCAAATTCCAACATTTTTGGCAGGACATTTAGAGGTAATGACTAAGGTTTGTCCTTCCAACATTCTTGGTGCCGTCCCCTATGGAGCCACTAGCTTTCATTATTCAGGACAAGGGTAGATATGGTAAACAATGAAGTCATTTAATTTTTTATTGCTGTTTTTAAGCTCATGTTAGCCACAGTAATCTTGAAACCCTAGGCATTTGATTGCAAGGGTGATGCTATTTGATAGAGAGTTCCAAAAGCATTTTTAAAACAGAAGAGCCAAATTTTAAACTATGTTTATGTAAATAATGTGAGTGTCTTAAGAGCTAGTTCTTTAGCAAAAAAAAAAAAAAAAAAAAAAATCAAGTTAACTTTCTGGGAGGGAGAAACAAGAGAGGATGTGACTAGTCACTTTACATGGTGAGGAATCCCTGAACAGGAGTCCAGTGTCCATCTCCTCAGGCAAGTGCCAGGTGTGGGAAAGAACAATAAAAATTCAAATTATTTTGCGGGTATCCCAGACCACAGAGAACCATTGGCTAGCTTCCTGAGGCGGTTGCAAACCTCACAGAGAAACTCAACATTCATCATGGCATCTTACCAGTAGAGTAGCAATGGTAGGATGAGCTGTCTAGGCAAATGCTTGAGGGCAGGCTCACAGAATCCCATGTCCCCGAGCAAGATGGAAATGAGGGACTGTATCCCCGAGAGGAGCACACAAGTGGCTAAGAGAGTAGAGATCTCTCACAGACAGGGAGAAGAGCATAAAGAATGACTTCTTAGAAAACAGTTTAAAGGGAATCATGTTTACTTTTATTTGGTTGCTGTGGATCTAGATGGAGACAAGCAAAGACTATGTATCTGGAATCTAATGGCAATGGGCCAGATGTTTCTGAGTCTGTGATAATAATATTCATAAATATGGTGCCCCAAAATATATTGTCCAAGTGCTGTGGCCTAAATTGCATGCCCCCCAAATCTATTTACCCACATCTCATCTCTAAATACAATGGTATTTGGAGATGAGGCCTTTTGGAGGTCATTATATTTAGATGAGGTCATGAGAATGGGGCCTCCACCTTATAAGAAGAGACACAAGAGAGCTTGGTCTCTCTCACCATACGAGGACACACAGTCTGCTAGCCAGGCAGACAGCTCTCACCAGATCCCAGAACCTGACCACACTGGCAGGCTTCTAAGCTCTAAGACTAAGAAAATAAATGTCTATTGTTTAAAACACCCAGTCTATGATATTTTGTTATAGTAGCCTGAGCAGAATAAGATAACAAGCCAAAATATGTCTGAGAATAAAAGAGGACATTAAAATTAATTAGGATTATATTTTTGAAATATTTATTCATTGAACAACTCATTGGCTATATATATTACTTATGTTGTTGATGTATAAAATAGTTGTTAGGCATAAATTATTTTCAAAAATAAAATGATATGTAAGAAATAATAGGGCTATGTCCTTTAGATTAAAGCAAAATATAAAAAGTATTTATATTGATTGTCTAAATACTTAAAAATAGCACGTACCATACCTCTCTTTAATACTGATTCATTAATAGTTTTCTGAAGACTGTACTTTAATTTTTCAAAAATTGCCTTCAATCTTCAGTTACATTTTATATGAATATGTTTGAAAAGGACACATATTTGCTTTTCTCTGTATATTATATAACATATTGACTAAATATTTAGAGGTACTTAGTTACCTATTAAGTTCCGAGAAAATTCTACTAAGTGGAGGATATTCTCAATTCTAATTTTTATGAAATGTATGAGTGTATCAGCTGAAATATTTTTATAGGTACTGTCTTTTTGCCTCAATTTAGAGTTTTCCTTTCTACATTTTATTTTATAAGACAAAACTCATAAAACAAGTTCTCTATTCATAATTGTTTTTAGTGTTTTGCCAAATAGATGCTGTAAAATCACATGGCTTTTTCATTTCATTCCATTCTATCTAGTACATAATAGAATCCAATTATTTTAAAAAAGGAATTTGATCAAAACATTTTTTCTACAAGTCACTTCAAAGGCAATTACAGAATTTTAAAATTAAATCTTGTACATTGTTTGAGATTTCATCATTTATTTTATCCTGTCAATGTTTCTCTTTCTCCCTTCCTCAGCAAAAGGTACAAGAGAGATTTCATGCCAATAAAGAACTTTCTGATTTTATCAAAATCTACATATCTAAACCAGATAAATTTCCTAGGATCTTCAATTGCCTATGTCCCATAGATGCCTCAAAATCAATGTAGAAACCAAGATGGTGGCATAGGTAAACTCCTGTACTTGCTGCCTCCCACAACCACATCAAAATTACAACTAAAATACAGAACAATTATCATCCAGAACCGCAGTAAAGCTGGCTGAGTGGAAGTACTACAACTAAAGAGGTAAGGAAGAAAGCACATTGAGACTGGTAGGAGGTGCGGAGGCACAGAACAGGCTGGTCTGCACCCGGTGTGCTGCTTTTTTAATCGGGAGGGAGATCGCCTCTTTGGAGGCCACCTGGAGGAGCAAGGAGTCTCAGCCCCACACCAGACCCCAAGCTCAGGGTTCCAGAGCTGGGGAAAGAAGTCCCTATGGGCAGTGAGAACTATGGACTGTAAAAACAAGTGCAGATTGAGGTTGAGTGACACCAGGCTGCTAGACACCCAGCTGCTCCTCTTAAAAGGCTGGCACCACAAACTGAATTTACAAGCTCCCACTTGCTCTGAGCTCCAGTGCCAGGCAAGGCTCTGGGGGACCCAGACAGATACAGGGAGAAATTGGACTGTCTGGCTTCGTGGCAGGAACTCGGGAGCAGCTTTATTCCAGAAGGGGGTGCTCACAATGGTCATTGTTCCCATGCTGGGACCTCCCCCATGCAGGGCTGACTGGCAGACATTTCTGTTCGCTCCACCCTGGAGATTTCCCCGAGACCTGTCTTTGCTCAGGCTAAAATCTCCCAAACATGCTGCAGCTGGGTCAGGGAGCCCCAAAGCTATCAATAAAAGGCCCAAGGCCAGCACCAGCACCAGCCTGCCTTTCTTCACAGCTGGACCTCATCTGGGCACTTCCAAACCTGATACAAAGAGGAAGAATCTGCAGATCTCTCTGTAGCTCCTGCTGGGTGGCCCCTAGGCAGTAGTTGACTTTGCACCTCCATGGAGATCCAAGAGCCAATGTACCCAGTGGTCAGTGTCAGATCACGCCAGATTATACCCCTTCACATCCATAAGTGACACACTCAAGGGGCAGACTTAGTGAGCACCAAAGCCCCACTGAAGCAAGTCCTGCTCCATAAGGGTGTCTCCTGTACAGCAGCTGTCCCACTATAGTTGCAGCTGGTCCCCACAGCCAATTGGCCTGGACGTCAATTCCTCCCAGTGATAGCAACAGCAATCAAGGCTCAACTACAAGACTGTGCACACAGCCCACAAAGGGGTACACCAAGAGTGTCCACTTCAGGTGATTGGGGAGGCTGAGCCACTGGGCCCTATAGGACACCTACTACACAAGGCCACTCTATCAACTCAAGGAGACTTAGCAGCTCTACCAAATACATAGAAACAAACATAGGGAAGCAGCTAAAATGCAGAGACAAAGAAACATATCACAAATGAAAGAGATGGAAGAAAGAAAACTCCTGTATATAAAGTTCAAAACCATGGTTATAAGGTTACTGAAGAATCTCCTAGAAACCTCCAAGGAAGTTAGTGAGACCTTCAAGGATCTTAGTGAGAATGCCAAAAAAAAAAAAAAATGGAAAAGGACCAGTCAGAAATTAAGCATATACTGACTGAAATAAAGAATAATATACAGGAAGAAAAAAAAAAAAAAAAAAAAAAAAACTAAGATGGCGGCATAGGTAAACACCGGGAAATTGTCGCCTCACACAACAATTGAAAATTACCGCAAAGGACTGAGCAAACATCATCCAGAACAACAGGAAGGCTGGCTGAGTGTAAATTCTACAACTAGAAGGAAAGAAAAGCACGCTGAGAGCCAGAGGCGCTGCGGAGGTGAAGTGCAGAGGTACGGCGGCTCCCGTGCGAGGAAAGGGGGTGGCGCCTGAGGACGCGGCTGTTTTTTTGGAATCACAAGCTCCCCACGGCTCTGAACTCCGGTTCCGGGAAGTCTCTGGGGACCCAGGTCTCATACGGGGAGAGGCTGGTCTGTCCGGCAGCGGGCAAACTTGAGGGCGGCTTTCCCTCAGAGGGGCTTGCAGCCGTTACCGGGACACTGAGACGAGCGACTCCGGGCGGAGAATCGGCCATAGCTGCTTTCTCCGCCTTTGATTCCCTGAGACCCCGCCCCACCCAGGCTGCAGCAGAGGCTTTTGCATGTGAATGTACCTAACTGCAGCCTAGCCAGGCAGACCCGGAACTTCCAAGAGAAGGCCCAAGGCCCCGCAGCGGCTTGCATTGCTTCACAGCTGAGCCTCTTCGTGGCTCCTGCTGTGTGGTCTCAGGCAGAGGCTGAATTAGCACCTCCTTAGATCCAGGAGCCACTGTACCCAGTGGTCAGAGGGGGTCCATCCAGACTGCAACTCCTCAGATCCATAAGGGACACACTCAGGGAGCAGACTCAGTGAGCACCAAAGCCCCACTGAAGCAAGTCTTGCCCCAGAAGGGTGTCTTCAGCACAGAAGTTCTCCCACTTTAGACACAGCTGATTCTCACTGCCAATTGGCCTGGAGGTCAATTCCTCCCAGTGATTCTACAACAACCAAGGCACCAAGAGTGCACCAAGAGTGTCTACCCCAGGTAACTGGGGAGGCTGAGCTACTGGGCCCTACAGGACACCTGGCGCACAGGGCCACTCTATCAACACAGGGAAGCTGCCAAAATGCGGAGACAAAGAAACAGGTCACAAATGGCAGAAATGGAGGAAAGCAAATGATTGGATATAGAGTTCAAGGCCACGTTTATAAGGTTTTTCAAGAATTTTATGGAAACCGCCGATAAATTTAATGAATCCCTCAATAAGTATAGGGAGACCATGGAGGACATGAAAAAGGACCAACTAGAAATTAAGCATACACTGACTGAAATAAAGAATAATTTACAGAGATCCAGCAGTAGACAAGAGGATCCCAAGAATCAAGTCAGAGATTTGAAATACAAAGAAACAAAAAATACTCAACCGAAAAAGAAAAAAGAAAAGAGATTCCAAAAATATGAAGATAGTGTAAGGAACCTCTGGGACAACTTCAAGCGTACCAACATCAGAATTATAGGGGTACCAGAAGGAGAGAGAGGGCAAGATATTGAAAACCTTTTTGAAGAAATAATGACAGAAAACTTCCCCTACCTGGTGAAAGAAATGGACTTACAAGTCCAGGAAGTGCAGAGAACCCCAAACAAAAGGAATCCAAGGAGGACCACACCAAGACACATCATAATTAAAATGCCAAGAGCAAAAGATAAAGAGAGAATCTTAAAAGCAGCAAGAGAAAGACAGTCAGTTACCTACAAGGGAGTACCCATACGACTGTCAGCTGATTTCTCAACAGAAACCATGCAGGCCAGAAGAGACTGGCAAGAAATATTCAAAGTGATGAATAGCAAGAACCTGCAACCAAGATTACTTTATCCAGCAAAGCTATCATTCAGAATAGAAGGTCAGATAAAGAGCTTCACGGATAAGAAAAAGCTAAAGGAGTTCATCACCACCAAACCAGCATTATCTGAAATGCTGAAAGGTATTCTTTAAGAAGAGGAAGAAGAAAAAGGAACTCTTACCATTTGCCACAGCATGGATGGAACTGGAGAGCGGATAAATACCACATGATCTCACTCATTTGTGGAATATAATGAACAACATAAGCTGATGAACAAGGACTGATCCAGAGACGGAGAGGCATTGCTTGGACTGTCGGGACTTGGAGGGAAGGTAGGGGAGGGTGGGGGTAAGGGGGAAAGATCAACCAAAGGACTTATATGCAAGCATATAGGCCTAATCAATGGACATGGACAACAGGGGGGTGAGGGCATGAGCGGGGGTGGGGGGGTGGGGGGTAGAGGGTAATGTGGGGACAAGGACACATATGTAATATCTTAATCAATAAAAAATATATTAAAAAAAAAGAATAATATACAGGAATTCAACAGTAGACTAGAGGATCCCAAGAATCAAGTCAAAGATTTGAAATACAAGGTAGTAAAAAACACCCAATTAGAAGAGCAAAAGGAAAAAAGAATCCAAAATATGAAGATAGGGTAAGGATCCTCTGGGACAACTTCAAGCGTACCAACATCCGAATTATGGGGGAGCCAGAAGAAGAAAGAGAGCAAGATATTGAAAACCTATTTGAAGAAATAATGACAGAAAACTTCCCCTACCTGGTCAAAGAAATAGACTTACAAGTCCAGGAAGCACAGAAAACCCCAAACAAGGGGAATCCAAAGAGGACCACACCAAAACACATCATAATTAAAATGCCAAGGGCAAAAGACAAAGAGAGAATCTTAAAAGCAGCAAGAAAAAAAAACAGTTACCTATAAAGGAGTACCCATATGACTGTCAGCTGATTTCTCAACAGAATCTATGCAGTCCAGAAGGGAGTGGCAAGAAATATTCAAAGTGATGAATAGCAAGAACCTACAACCAAGAATACTCTACCCAGCAAAGCTATCATTTAGAATTGAAGGTCAGATAAAGAGCTTCACAGACAAGAAAAAACTAAAGGAGTTCATCACCACCAAACCAAGATTATATAAAATGCTGAAAGGTATTCTTTAAGAAGAGGAAGAAGAAAAAGGTAAAGATAAGAAATTATGAACAACAAATACATATCTATCAACAAGTGAATCTAAAAATCAAATGAATAAAAAATCTGATGAACAGAATAAACTGGTGAATGGAATAGAATCAGGGACATGGAAATGGAACAGACTAATGATTCTCAGAGGGAAAGGGGTGTGGGGGGAGGAGCGGGAAGAGATTAGACAAAGATCTTATATGCATGTATGCAGTACCTATGGACACAGACAATAGCGTGGCAAGGGCCTGGGGTGGGGTGGAAACTGGGTGGAGGGGAGCTATGAGTGGAAAAAGAGGGACATCTGTAATAATCTCAACAATAAAGAATTTAAAAAATCAATGTATCTAACTGCACAAATTATCATGTCTCCAAATCTGTTTTTCTATTTCAAGTCAGAGTAGATGGCACCATTTATATATATAAAAGCCTAAGCAACCGTTACGACCAGTTGACCAGTCACTATGACATGCACTGACCACCAGGGGGCAGGCGTTCAATGCAGGAGCTGCCCCCTGGTGGTCATTACACTCCCACAGCCAACCTCCCTCGGCAGCAACCTCCCACAGTCCCTCACCCCAGCTTGCCCTGATCAGCCCCAATCAGGACTGGGCAAGATAGCCCCGAATGCCTGCCAGACTGAGGAACCCCACCTGTTCTCAAATTCATGCACTGGACCTCTAGTTCTAACATAAATAAGTCTGACCAACTCTTGCTCTTTAATACCTGTTGTATGTGTCTATTTTCCTCTTCCTTCCTATTATTCCTTGCTTATTTTGGTTCCTCCTAATCTTGAATGAATTCCCAATTGGTTTTCTACCTCTAGCTTTATTCCCTTTCTGACTATTCCCCACCATGCTCTTTAAGATAAATATTTCTAAAGTACAAAGCTGATAAGGTTAAAACTCTGTTAACCATAGGAACAAGGTTCAAATTCCTTACTTTGATATAAAAAACCACCATAATTAGATTTTTACTCATGTCTCTGGCGATAATGCTCAATGCTTCCACCTTTTCTATCCTTATACTCATCTTATGCTTTTGTCTACAAAACTACTTGCAGCTCTCTGATCTTGCTACACTCTTTGATGTTCATGACTTTATTCATCCTCCTCCCTATGCCAAGAATACTTCTTTTCTGCCTGATGAGAGTATCTATTTGTCTTTCAAAATCTGACTCAAAAAAACTTCACAAAATTTTGGGTCCTCCATGGAGAAACTGACTACAGTTAAATACATGATGTGCTATTTTCTGAGATATTATGTTATTAGTGGTATTTAAGAATTAATATTAAAAGAACTGACAAGGTGATTGAGCCAGTTGGTAATTCAAGTCCCTTCATTTTCTTAGGTTCTGAGAAATTGAACTTCAATCTATTATCTCAGAATCCCAATGAAAATAGATTGATAAAGGTATGGATTGGACCTGCAGAACTTTTCTTTTAAATGCATTAGGATGTTTGACAACACTGGTGTAGATTGCCACTTTATTGCTGAATTCTATTTTCAAAAAGTAAAATAAACTTGAAAATTTAAAAAATCTCCTGGGTGCGAGAAAAAATAATAAATTCAAATGAGGGTTGCAGTCACATAAATTGGCCCTACACATTGAAGGGGAATGGAGGGGTGGGATAACAAGATCCAAAGGACAGTAGATGGAGTCTTGAGTCCAAGAAAGTTAGGGAGCTGGAATTAAGCCCCCTACACAAAACCAAAAGCTGTTCAGATCATGAAAAGGGAAATAGAAAAGCTCTTTTCACCTCCAGGAAGTCAGCAAAAATGTCACCCATCTGAGACTCTGGAGAAGAAATAAAACGGTGCTTACAAGAAATCAGAGGGAAGCATTCAGCAAAGCTTTGGAATTTGAGATGAAACTACCTAATTGTACTGAGTCCTAAGACAAGTAATTAACATAGATATAAGTTAAAAGAAATAATATAAAATTAAATGTAAAAGAAATTAATATAAAATATTAAACCATCAGGCTCCAAGTAAAAGAAAACATGAAACCAATTTCTAGGGACATTCACACAACCCAATGTATGGGACTCTCACAAATTTATGAGAGAGAGAGAATGCACAAGAGCTCATAATAAAAATAAACTGCAGGAAGATGTTAATTTCTGAGGTATAATTAGCATCCTATATAATAAAACCCTAATATGCCAATCAACTGAATGGTGGAATGACCGGTCACTATGATGTGCACTGACCACCAGGGGGCAAATGCTAAATGCAGGAGCTGCCCTCTGGTGGTCAGTGCACTCCCACAGGGGGAGTGCCACTCAGCCAGAAGCTGGGCTCAAAGCTGGTGCAGCGGCGGTGGCGGGAGCCTCTCCCACCTCCACTGCAGGAGGGCAGTAAGGAGTGAGGGGTCCCAGACTGCAACAGCCCCAGATTGCAAGAGGGCACAGGCCAGGCTGAGGGACCCACACCTCCCCCCCCACAGTGCATGAATCTCGTGCACCAGGCCTCTAGTATTCAATAGACAAGAAGTTCACCAAGAATTAGAGGCAATAGAATAATCTGAACGGATTATAAAGTAAATACAGTTTCTATAATAATAAAAGTATAATATGCTGATTAGACCAGACAGCCGAATGACCTTCTGGATGTCATTCTGGACATCCTTCCAGATGAAGCCGCAGGGGTGGGGGCAGAGGCAGAGGTGGTTAGGGGCAATCAGGCAGGCAGGAGGCAGAGTGGTTAGGGGTGATGAGGCAAGAAGGCAGAGGTGGTTAGGGGTGATAGGCAGGCAGGTGCGTGGTTAGGAGCAATCAGGCAGGCAGGCGAGCAGTTAGGAGCCAGCAGTCCCAGATTGTGAGAGGGATGTCTGACTGCTGGTTTAGGCCCGATCCCTATATATAGACCAGGCCTCTAATCTATATAATCTAATAAAAGACAAAAATGCAAATTGACCATACCTTTGCTACACCTTAAGTCATGCCCACCAGCCAATAAGAGCAATTACGTGCAAATTAACCCAACCAAGATGGCAGCTGGCAGCCACGGAGCTGGAGCAAGCAGGAGGCTTGGTTGCTCCAGTGATGGAGGAAGCCAAGCTTCCTGCCTGCTGCGCCCGGCTCAAGGCAACAAAGTTTCAATTATAGAAGATAAATAAACCCCAGATACCTGCTTTCAGCTGGCTGTGGCCACAGAGCTGGAGCAAGCAGAAGGTTTGGTTGCCCCTGACGATGGAGGAAGCCAAGCTTTCTGCCCGCCCTGGCCAGGTCTGAGCTCCACTCAAGGCTACAAAGTTTCAATTATAGAAGGTAAATAAATCTTAGAATAAAAAGAAAAAAAAAAGAAAAAAAGGAGAGGCTGAGAGCTTCCATTGCCGGGGGGCTTGGCCAGCCTGAAAACAGCCCTCAGCCCCTCACCCAGGCTGGCCAGGCACCCCAGTGGGGACCCCCACCCTGAAGGGGGTGTGACCAGCCTGCAAACACCCATCAGCCCCTCACCCAGGCTGGCCAGGCACCCAAGCAGGACCCCCACCCTGATCCGGGACACCCTTCAAGGCCAACCAGCTGGCCCCCACCCATACACCAGGCCTCTATCCTATATAATAAAAGGGTAATGGGCAAACTGACCCTCACAACAGAACAACTGAGAATGCTGGTCACTATGACACACACTGACCACCAGGGAGCAGATGCTCAATGCAGGAGCTGTCCCCTGGTGGTCAGTGCGCTCCCACAGGGGGAACTCTTCTCAGCCACAAGCCAGGCTGACAGCTGCCAGTACAGTGGTGGTGGTGGGAGCCTCTCCCGCCTCCTCAGCAGTGCTAAGGATGTCCAACTGCAGCTTAGGCCCACTCCCTGCTGGCAAGTGGACATCCCCCGAGGGCTCCTGGGCTGCCAGAGGAATGTCTGATTGCCAGCTTAGGCTCAATCCCCCCGGGAGCGGGCCTAAGCCAGCAGGTGGTCATCCCCCAAGGGGCCCCAGACTGCGAGAGAGCACAGGCCAGGCTGAGGGACAACCCCACACACGAGTGCACAAATTTTTGTGCACCGGGCCTCTAGTATATATATAAAAGCCTAAGCTATTTGCTGACCAGCCAGTAGCTATGACACACAATGACCACCAGGGGGCAGAAACTCAATGCACAGGCATGGAAACATGGAACAGACTGATGAATCTCAAAGGGAAGGGGGGAAGGGGAAGGACAGGAAAAGATTAACCAAAGATCTTATATGCATACTAGAGGCTCAGTGCACAGATTCATGCACCAGTGGGGTCTGTCGGCCTGGCCTGTGGGGATCGGGCCAAAACTGGCTCTCCGACATCCCCTGAGGGGTCCCAGATTGCAAGAGGGTGTAGGCCAAGCCAAGGGACCCCACCACCAGTGCACGAATCTGTACACAGGGCCTCTAGTGTTTTAATGATAATCAAAGTAAAAAAATAAATAGAACCTATGATAAAAGAATAAGTCTGTATGTAAAATAAATAGGCAAATTTGAAATAGATCCAAATAATTTTTTTTAATTTAAGGTATATAGTCATTAACAATTTATAAAATGAGTACAAAGGCAAATTAGAGATGACCAAAGAGAGAATTAGTGAACTAGAAGATAGTTCTTACAAAATTACACAGAATAAATAGCACAGAGAAAAAATATATATGAAAAATAAAAAAGAGGCTAATAAACATGAAGAATAGAATGATAAAATTCAATATATGTTTAAGAAGAATTCCAAAAGGGCCAAGAATTTGGGGAATGCAATAGTCAAAAAAATAATGGATAAGCATGATCCAGTGTTGGAAAAGAAGTCAAAGAGAAATGGTGAATTACCTAAAAAGGTAGTGTCCTTTTGATTGATAGCAGACTTTACATCAAAAAGACAATGTAATCATCTTTTTAATTTAGATATTAAGCCCAAAGAAATTATCACTCACTCATGGGGATGAAATAAAGACATTTTAGATAGGCGCTAAGAATATTCATCACTCATAAACAGATCCTCACTGAAACAACAAACAAACATACACTAAGAAATATATTTCAGAACAAGAAAGACCAATCTCAGAAAGGAGGAATGGAATGCAGCTGTAATAAACTTATGTCAAGTAGGTATGCTAAAAATGTAACAATAACCATTAAAAAATAGATGTCAAATGTTTAACTTCTCAAAAGCTTCTCTAAAGATATCTAGAGGCAGGATGGAATGTGTGAGACGGCAGAAATATATCCGGGCTGAATTACTAGCTGTGGAACTTTAAGTATTCATTTACGTTTTCTGCAAAAAAAAAAAAAAAAAAAAAAGAAGAAGAAGAAGAAGAAGATTTTGAATTATTTGCCCTAAGGCCTTGTCTAGTGTGATTTTATTATCTATGATATCTGAAATTATTAAACAAGAATTTGTGCTTGTGAAAAAAAAATACCTTAGGATCATAGTCAGAATTGTAAAAGATCTTAAAGGTTATCTAGTCCAAACTATGGTTGGTATTTTAATCTCCTCATTAATAAAAAATGCATATTAACCTTGAATATTTTACTTGCCATCGCCCATGTTTTAATTTCATTCTTAACATACTTCTAATTGTCAGTTCTTAGGGAAGTTGTTGGGGTGGGGGGAGCGGGGTTAGGGGGATCACTGTGAGGACTGCCCCAAGTAAATGAAATCAATTTTCTCCTGGGAGTTAAATGAGGAAATCTTCCTCAAGTGGATCAGGGTATTGGTTGGGAAAGTCACTTTGGAAGTACAATAAATAGCTCTCACATCTGCAGGACTTTATTGTAACCAAATTGAATCTATCAATACTGTTTAGATGTTTTTCAAAAAAGAATCCTTGTCTGCCCTCAAAAGCATAGAAAAAGGGAAGTCCCAAATGCACATTGTCATCTAAGCTCTCGTGCCTTCTAACCAAACCTGCAAAACTCCAGAAGGTATTGGTGCTGCAGTATGAAAGGGACACCCTCAATTCTCTGAGACCCTGAGAGAAGAAGAACTAGGGCAGGCGAGTTTTAATAGTGACAAGGAATGTAGACAAGATTAAGCATATGGGAGGCTACAGAAGTCGGGTAGGGACCACAGGAAGGGATGGAGACAGGAGCACATACTTTGCACACGTGGGATGGAGAGATCCCAATGGCTCTACCTTCTCTTTACGTTCTAAACATTAATCATACTCTGAAAGAATTGCTTTGTATCTTCATTTAACAAAGTTGGATCTTTTCTAACTCTTTTCACAACCTGGGAAAAGCATGAGTAATTTTAATAACACTGTTGCTTTTTCCCATGATAGCATAGCATTACCCCCAAAGTATGAAATCAATGGCTGTGTTTGTGGACATAATTGTTTTTTTATTTGTTGTTTCCTCTGACAATGAAATTATTCTGACTCTTTACTGTACCTTGAATGAATTGATTCTCATTCACAGATAAGGTTGCAAAGGAAATTTAGGGATTTTTTAAGGTTTTTGCCCAGCCAGGAGGATGGCAATATGGACACTGTAAAAGGAATTTATTTAAGGACAATTAGAGTCATTTAGGAGCAAACAAGCAAATATATAAACAACAAACTTACAAAAAAGAGAGAGAGAAAGAAACACTGAGTTATTTTCCAAAAATTATTCTACAAACTGGCTTAAATCTGAGATTTACCATGAATTACAAATTTTAACTTGTTCTTGGTTGAGTCCAAGATCTAAAATGTCTAATTAAAAGGCTTTTGTGCATTTTTAAACGAAATCAACCTTGAAAATTTGTTGTGAACTTGGTGAAATCCTGGTAGTTTTGGTTGTGAGCTTTTAACCAGCGTGTCCACAGGCTGCCTAACATATGCATAGCCTACTCCTTCTAACCCAGGTTTCATAATTTCTTCATACTTGAGAATACTGCTGATGTGACATTTCAAAGGTCTTTTTACCCACCAATCTGCATGTGGACAATGAAAAGTATCTATTTATCAGTACTCTGAGTTTTTGTTCCACTATCTTTCTTAAGTTTGCCACATCTAGCTAATTTTCCAGAGTGAGGTAGCCAATCTGCACCTAATTATGATATTACTTGCTCTTGGATATCACTTGCCCCTGTATAACTTACAACTGGAAAAGAATGTAGGTCCCAAGAAAGGCTGTATTTCATCTCCTTCTCTCCTACCATGTTATAATAAATGGAACTCAAAGAAACACGAGAAGTTTTTACATTTTATATTTTACATTTTATACACATTCATTGTAACCACAAGGACTATTTAACATCAAAAAGATGAAATGCAGGATTATTGTCAATGTATTAAAATAATTATCAATTCATGGCTGACATATAGGCAGCATTTAAAATTCCTATCCTCATGTACTTACCTAATATGGAAAATATTAGTGACATAAACACTTTGGAGATATTTCATATTTGGGGGAATTCTTTTTGGAACTTTAAAAACTGATCAAGATCTAAAGGAATTTTAAGTGTCATTATTTGCAGCATCTCATAAAAAAGTGTCATTGCTCTTTGGGAAAGGTGCATGAGAAGTACATTTATGTGATGTTTTCCCATCAATCTGTTCTCTCCTTAAATCTTAGTCTCTAGTGGGAAACTTAGCCCTTTAGTCATAGCATCATTTTTCAACCACAGGATAAAGTGATGGCCAAGCAAGAGTTTGGGTGGTAGATTCTCTTTCCTAAGACATGATATAAAAATGTATGGAGGATGATATCAATTTTATTTTTGCAGGTGGAGGGAGTTCTTTTTCAGCAGTTGAAAAATGATGCCATGACTAATATGACATCATTTAGTCCCCCACCAAGTCGGCTCTTCTGAAAATTTAGGAAGAGGCAGCTGTGAGAGAAGCAAAATCTTTCCAGCCATTAAAACTAAGCACACTGTTTGCCTGTGAAAAGCATCTACAATTAAGAGGGTTGGGAGAGGGTATGTAGGACTAGTAATCCCTGAGGACCTCACACTATGATAACAGCCGAGGACTCTATAAATCGAACACAGATACAAAGGATTCATTGATTTCTTTTGAGCATTTTCATGCACTGATGCCAACAGCTGAGAGGGGACTCCAGGGGCATCTGCTGCCCACCAGCCCTGGCAAGCACCAAAGCCAACCATACATCATAGGATGCCATTTCCCCATAGGTCTCAGCTCAAACGCCATTCATAAGTTCAACTTTCCTTCCTGGCTCCTTACTTTATATAAATGAATACTTTTCCTCCTCTTCTACCATCAACACTGGTTATATCCAAAAAAAAAAAAAAAGGAATTTAACTGTGATTGAGGAGTAGGGAAAGAGTATTTCTGCCCTTTTGAGCAGAAGTTGGAGCTCCCTGGGGTGCATAAAGGCTACATGTAAAACGTATTTAAATCCTAAAGTGAGGTGATTTTCCTCTGGCAGATACAGCTCCTCCTATTTTCAGTTGTCATAGCCTTTCCCAGGAAGCTGGGATTCTCTTTACTCTGACAAATCTTTCATTGTTTCTTTTCATTCATTTTGTGTCCTTGGACCTGAGCTGGGACCCTTATCCCAGTTCAGTTAGCACCTCAACAGAGGGTGGGCTGGGGAGACTTTCACCTGCCCCTTAGCATCTCTAGTAAAAGGCTTGAGAACTCACAAAGGACCTCCATTAGCCATGCTCCCCCTGACCAATCACCGTGGATAAGTGACGATTGGCTGGAGTCACAGCACTTCCTGGGGTCTGAGGGAGACCAGAACAGCAGAGGTCAGGGGGCCGAGCCAGTGCTTTCTCATGCCTATCAGATTTCCCTAACGATCCATTTCCACCCTTTCGGTATTTCAGAACAGGAATGTCTTCTCCTGCATACTTTCTGAAGGAGGTGTGAGTGCTAACATTTCACTTTTCCCTTCATAGTCAAGTTCACTTAGTCTCAGGACAGGTCTGGTCCTGCGGCGCCTTCCTGAGCAGCAGACAGCTTATGTTTCCCACTCAATTCAAAGCATTTTTGTCATTGGATTTTAGCCTGGGAGAAGGCGAGGTCTGGCAGGAGAATAAATGAGTCTGAGGTGAGAATGCCACCGAGGCAGGCTCTGGCTAGGCAGCGACAGGAGTGTGTGCTGGGGACCAACAGGGGCAGAACTGGAGGAAAGGAGGAGGGTCCTGGGAGTGAGAGAGGTGACGACGATGACTTCAGGCAGGCCTGCTCTGAAAGTTGCAACATCAGTCACTCTGAATGGCTCTGGCATGGTAATTGCAAATGGTCTTTAAAAATTTCAAACTATGGCTAGCTTGTCTGCACCAGTTACGTTAAAGCCAACATGAGCCTGTCCCAGAAAGTCTGCTAAGCAGAGCATGTCCATTCTCTTGCCAGCCAACCACCACGCCAGATGGAATTTCCAAAGGCCACTGAGAGACCTTGATGTTCAGATGGCCCTTGGGCTGACTGCCCTCGGGCACCTCTGGGATGTCACCTTGTAGTCAGAAGATTTTGCCTGTAAACTGAGTGCTTGAGTGTGGCATTCTAAGAGCAACTGCAAGGAATGTAGCAACAGCTGGAATGCTCAAAGGTAGAAGGGACATCCTAGGGGAGTTCACAACTATTAAGGCCCTCATCTTATTGCTTTGAGACTTACAGAGCTGCTTGAGAAAGTTTCCTAAGCTCGCCATCATAGACAACCAACTTTTATCGTGTGCCTACCGTGAATGACACACAGCTAGGTACTCCAGATGCTAGTATGGCAAAGATAGTCATGGCCCTCAAGAAAGTCACAGTCAAGTACAGGAAAAGACAAATCTTGCATACACACACACACGCACGCACACACACTGCCACTATGTCAATCTTGTGTATGAACCGATATGCAATTTCTAGTAGCTTCTTCTCTAAGGTCTCATTTTTTCATTATTTTTAAAAGGTTCCTGATGCAATTGGATACCATAGACAGAGGATATGTTTCCTGCCTCAACTTTTAAATTTAGTCACTCAAATGTGATTACTTCCTTTGATTAACCCGTTATTTGGTGGCTCACTGCTGTCTTGTCTTATGCCCTTGGAATTGAAACTTTGGTCTTCCCGGGCCTTTCTGGGTCCGGGACTCAGGCTTTTTTTTCCTGTATTTTGAAGCTGCAGGCCAGTGCCTATTCTTCAATGTCAAGACCACAGTCATGAAAGAGCAGAGCCTTTGATCCCCTTAGGTTCATAGGAAGGAAGGGCCCTTACAAAAGTCACTCAGATTCTCTGGGCCTCAGTTTATCACTTATACAAAAGAGGAAACAGATACATTATCATTTAAGGTCCTTTCCAACTTGAAAATATTGAAATGTTATAGAAAAGTATGATGATTGTTAAATCAGTGGTAGGAAAAGAAAGTACTAAGCAAAACTGAGAGAGGGATAAATCTCACAGGGCTGGATGAGTCGGGGTCGAGTTCCACAAAAGGTGGTGAGACGTGAGCTTGATTTTGAAGGATGACTAGATCTAGGCAAGGAGGAGGATTGAGGGAGAAGATGCTACACAGGTGAGCAGAATGTGAGCAAAAGTAGACATGAGGCAAGGAATGTAGGCAGAATTACTAAACTAATCATCTATTTGCCTAAGACAGGGTTGGGGAATGTCCAGCCTGTGGGCTGTATAAGGTCTGCAGAATCATTTTGTCTGACCCTGCCAAGGCATTAGGAGTGAGTTAATTAAATGTTTGACCAAATATAGCAGGCTAATTTTTAAGCTGATAATTTTGTATGGTTCTTGAATGATGTTATAAATATCCAGTGGCCCTTGGCAGGAAAAACGTTCTCCTCTCCTGGCCCAAGACATTGATTGACAAGAATAGAGCTTGAGGTGGGGACTGCTTATCAAACAAGAGTTTCGAAATTCATTCCCTTGGGCCTGGCCTTGGAGAGCTGTTGGAAGGACAGCTGTGAACTGTTAAGGGTACTGTAGGCAAGGGTGACCCCAGGACTTTGTGGAGTAAAGTGTTTACTTATTGGTTGTACATAGTCTCTCCAGATGACAGCATTCCAGGGAACCGTAACAGCACTCCTCAGGGGAATTATTCCGCCCACCAATAGACCCAGCTGGTGGGGTTAACATCTCAGAACAATGATATTACCTTGTAGGAAGCGTAGGATTTCTTGGGGTATAATAATTGCAGTAGACAGTGGATATGATACGAGCTAAGTATGGCCCAACAGCTGTTGCTTATCGGCAGCAGGTCAGAAAGGAAGACAGATGTCTGGAGGGTGACCTTGGATGAGTGTGTTTGGGAATTTAGGAATTCCCTTGGGGGTTAACGACATGCCATTGCTTGGCAACCACAATGAACAGGGTAGCATTACATACCATAGGTGCAAACAAACCATAAAACTCTTGACAGGATGGCTGGAGAAACTATAGCATCCAGGTTGAGGAGGTTGGTGAATAGAAATTGACTTTCGGGAAGAAACGGGGGGGGGGGGGGGGGGAGGGGGGGGTGAGGAACGGAGAAGGAAAGCAGGGAGGCTAGAATTACCTTAGGAAGCACATTAAACACAAAGTTCCAACCCTAGTCGGTTCGGCTCAGTGGATAGAGCATCAGCCTGCGGATTGAAGGGTCCCAGTTTGATTCCCGGTCAGGGCACATGCCTGGGTTGAGGGCCTGATCCCCAGTAGGGGGCGTGCAGGAGGCAGCCAAACAATGATTCTCATCATTGATGTTTCTATCTTTCTCTCCCTCTCCCTTCCTCTCTGAAATCAATAAAAATATTAAAAAACAAAGTTCCATAGGTTTAGATAGGACAAGAAATAAGAGATAAGAACTGAACAGAAAGCAGGAAGACTGAACTCCATGTAACGTTAAACTGTGATGGGAATTTGTGAAGATCTCAGTTGTGGTTAAGGCATTCACTTGAATGAAATGGAATCATCTTGTAAAGGAGCTATGGGCAACCTATCTCTATTCTGCATAAAAGCGGATAAGATTTCTTTCATCCGAATTCCATAGGTCACATTAAGCAGTCCCATGCTATACCTTGGTCAGAGCCTGGGAAAGGATCTATTTCTCCTGTGGCATGCCCAAAGCCTTGAATAACCCCCACGATAAGAGACATTGATTCTCCTAACCACCTGGAGATGCCAATGCATCTAGAAACTACACGTTAACCTCCATTTATTATCCACAGATATTCGTGATTTTACTTTGAATTCTAAACATTTGTGTGTATATACAAATTAAATTAGCAAGGTAATTCTCATTACAGAAAGGATTTGTCATTTCACAAAAAGGATCTTTCATAGGCAATCAAATTTCCAAATATTCTTCTGTACTTAACTTTTCAGTAACACGTATTATGAAAATAATGTAGACTTGACTTTCTCTGTCCCACTTTCTGCGTAGAAGCTACTGTATATAAACACAGTCATTTATATGTGAAAATTCAAAAGCAATATGTATTTATTACCTCCACAATTATAGAAGTATTTTTCATTTTGAAGGGTTTTTAATATGCTTTTTACTCTTCTCCTCAGAAGTGCTGATTTCACTATGAATCAAGAACACCGTGTAATTAACACGTTCAGTACTCCATTAAACATCAAATTCGATTTCTTACTATTGCTCATCAAATAATATTGAAAATACATTTTACACCAGCCTTACTTCAAAAGTGGGAGGAACTCATATTTTTAAGCGTTAGATGACCTCCTACTTTTCCAGATGGAATTGAAAAGGATGTCTGACAAAAGAAATGAACGGTGTTGTAATAGCAAGCGCCTGCATACTACTTAATAAGTTTCAAGTGTTCATAAGGCCTTCCAAATAGTGACCCATTTAAACTTTGCTACAACTCTATGAGGCAGTTAAGATGTTTACCCTTTCTTACAGAAGAGGCTTCTGAGGCTGAGATTGAATTCCTTGCCCAAGTTCAGAGCTAGTAGTAAGGGGCAGATCTGGAAATCCTACTCAGGGTGTCTTGCCTTAGGGCCAGTTCTCTTAAGCACTCACTCTTCGGCCTCTAGTAGTTTAAGGTGTTTTGTTTTTTAAATTTTTTCAAAGTAGATAAATAGTGTTTATGGACTAGTCACAAGCCTTTTGAGATCTCTCCTGCTCTGTATGGAGCCAATGCCATCATCTGGCCCTTCAGAGTGTAGAATGAACCTCTTGTTTACTCGTTTTTTGTTACTGAACTAACATGTTTCTAGTTTCAACTCTCACATTTCCTAGCATGTTTATCCTCTCTTTGTGTCACAGTGTTCAATAAGATGACTAGAAATGTAAGCAGGACTGGAACAAATGAAGACTACTTCTCATCCTCTCTGTAGTGGTGTCTCCCAACATTGGCTGCATCAGAAGAGATCTGTCGGAGAGAGGGTGTGGGCATTGCTCCTGACGCATTTCCTTCAGCTTGAATTTTTTTAAGCCTCCCACATCCCATAGGCTGAATTCCTGAAGGCTGACCCCAAGCACAGCTAAATGCCTGGGGCAGGAACAGGAGCCTCTGCTGTCCATCACCTAAACCAGCATATGCAAATCCTATTTTGACTGTCAAGGGTTTTCTCTGCATTCCTTCCTGAGTACAACATGTGCATTGCATCAAGAATGGTAATGCTCCGTGAGTCCTCCTCCCCAGGACACTGGCTACTGTGATGCATGTAGAATTCTGTCAACAATTCTTTCCTTTCCCCTGCTCTTTAATTGAGACTACTGCCCAGGGAATAAGATGCATTTTGTGGCAGAAAAATCAATTTCAGGGCTATAGCTTGTGACACAATCTACTCTCAGTACTGATACAGCATCTTCCTCAACTCCTGCTCTTGCACCTTGTATTTATTGCAGTGTTTCTTATCAATCTTCTTTCTTCATATAGCAAAGATGGGGAGCTACCTGGGCCAGCCAACCCCATTATCTTACACTCTGCTGGTTAAAATGCAATTTTAGTTTTTATAAATTCCAGGTCTCCTTATCCAGTAGTCCATCATTTAGCTTAACCTGTGCCTTACTTTACATTTTTGTTTTAGTTTAACTTCTGCCTTTTTTTTTTTTTTACCTTATTTTCATTAGGAGAAAGAATGACATGGAATGACCTATGTATGCAGAACATGCTCTCTCACCATGCATCTCTATTGACAAAATTAACAATAAACCAACTCATAAACATAGATGAATGGAATTGAATTCAGAATTCAGAAATAAAAACCTTCTCCTTATGATCAATTGATTTTTGATAACGGAGCCAAAGCAATTTCAATAGGGAAGGAATAGTTGTTTTAATAAATGGCATTAGGGCATTTGGATAGTCACATGCAACAAGATGAGCTTAGATTCTTATCCCACACAATACACAGACATTCATTCAAAATGGATTTGATTTAGCAATAAACCCATACATTTATGGTCAATTAATTTTAAAGAAGGCAAGACGATTCAAGGGAGAAAGAATAGGCTTTTTAATAAATGGGTAAAGACAACTAAATATGCACATGAAAAAGAATGAAGTTGGATTTCTGCCTTACACAATATATATAAATTAATTCAAAATAGATCAAATATCTAAATGTAGCCCGGCCGGTCTGACTCAATGGTTGAGCATTGACCTATGAACCAGGAGGTCATGGTTTGTTTCCCGGTCAGGACACATGCCCAGGTTGCAGGCTCCGTCCCCAGTGTGGGGCTTGCAGGAGGCAGCCAATCAATGATTCTCTCTCATCATTGATGTTTCTATCTCTCTCTCCCTCTCCCTTCCTCTCTGAAATCAATAAAAAAAATATATTTTAAAAATATCTAAATATAATAGTGAAAACTGTAAAACCTCTAGGAAAAATCACATATGTAAATCTTTGTGACCTTGGATTAGCTACTGACATCTTAGAGATGATACTTTAAAAAACTAGATAAATTAGATTTTGTTAAAATCAAACATGTTTATGCTTCAATTGACACTACCAAAAAATTAGAACAACTCATAGAATGGGAGGACATACTTCCAAATAATATATCTAATAAGGATCTAATATGCAGAATAGATAAAGGATCCTTACAACTCAATAACAAATTCTTTTAAATGGGCAAAGAATTTAAATAAACATTTCTCCAAAGAAGATATAGGAGAAAATATTTCCAAATAATATACCTGATAAGGATCTAGTATGTAGAATATATAAATAATCTTTTCAACTCAATAATAAAGAAACAAATAACCCATTTTTTAAATGAACAAAGGATTTTAATAGACATTTATCCAAAGAAGATATACAAATGGCCAATAAACACATGATGAGATGATCAACATCATTAGTCATACAGAAATGCAAATTAAAACCACAATTCAACACTACTTCACACTCAATAGGATAGTTATGTCTATTTTTTAAGGACAGTAACAGTGTTAGTGAGGATATGAAGAAGCTGGAATACTTACTTGTTCTCTACTAGTAGAAATGTAAAATGGCACAACCACTTTGGAAAATAGCTTGGCATTTCCTAAAATGTTAAAAACAGAGTTACTATATGACTCAGCAATCCTACACATAGGAATACACAAAACAAAATTGATAATATGTACTTACACAAAAATTTGTATGTGAATATTTATAACTGCATTGTGTATAATATACAGGGTCCAAATGTTCATCACCTGATAAATTATTTTAGAAATTCAGTATATCCATTAATATCTGCTACAACATGGATGGCCTTGAAAACATTATTCAAAGTGAAAGAAGCCAGGTTCAAGAGGCCCCATATTAAATGACTAGAGGCTGATGCACAACATTTGTGCAAGAGTAGGCCTTCCTTCCCCCGGCTGCTGGCACCGGCTTCCCTCTGGTACCCAGGACCCCGGCTTCCCTGGCAGCCCCAGTCGAATTAGCATATTACACTTTTATTATTATAGATGACATTTACACAAAAGGTCCAGAATAGGCAAATCACTTATAGCGATGGGAAGTAGAGCCATGTTGGCCTAGGGCTCATGGGATTAGGATGTGGTCACATAGATAATTCGGCTTTGTCTCAAAAAAAACCTCTCCAATAACAGCTCAGATTGTAATGCACTCATTAAATGCTTATGTAGATTATTTTATTTAATCCTCACAAAAGCACTATGAAGTATGCATTCTTTTTTATCGTTTTCATTTTTTCAGAAAAGGGAACTAAGGTAATTTACCCAAAACCACCCAATTAGTAAGTAGCATGTCTGAGATTCCAATACAAGGCAATTTGATTTCAGAACCACCCTCTTGACATTTCTGAGATGAGACAGTTTCATGGTTAGTCAGTAAACCATGCTTTGAATTTATTAGGCAAAACATAGTTCGTGGCTTAAATGATTAAAATAAGACTAGCGGCCCAATCGCATGAAATTCATGCAAGAGTAGGCCTTCCTTCCCCTGGCTGCTGACACCAGCTTCCCTCTGGCACCTGGGCTTCCCTCGCAGCCCTAGCTTCATCTGGAAGGTCGTATGGTCTAATTAGCATATTATACTTTTATTATTATAGATGGACTCCTCAAGCATTTCCTTGAGGAAATCTCATTTCAAGGGAATTAGACAGTCCTCTAAAACATTAAAAGAGAATCATAAAGATTATTTTGTAAAAATAAAATACTGTGTACACCTGAGCCGTTATCTTAGCAGAAAGCAAGTTGAGTGGGAACAGGCAAGTGTTCAGGTTTATTCTTTCCATTCTGACTTGCTCACAGTCTTTCTCTGTTTCACATTGTATGCCTCATACTGGCTCCCCTGGCCTCCTAGGATCTATATTTCTCTGGCTAGGTTCTAAGCAGCACCTACCCAACCTAAGCGCAGACTGCTGACAGGGCCCTCACTCCACAGGTCTGGTGACAGGACTGTAACCATAGTGGCCTCAAATGACTAATGTCAGATTGACCCGGTGGCTCAGAAGGTCCATGCTGCCTTCCACGTCCCAAACATCCAACCACAGGCCACTGGACTCAAAAAAGTGATCTGAGAGAATGGAGGAAAGCCAACCAGCTCCTTCTCCAATTTAACAGAATTTTTGCAGCATCATAAAAGTTAACCAAATGTGACATCTTTTGAAAGCTATAAAGCACTGTGGCAAACAAGTCATGGTTATTCGTGTGTAATGAATTCTGTTCATCTAATTTGATTTTTCTCCAGACTTATACATCACTACTAAACATCAATTTTACAAAGTCAAACCTGGCCAAAAAGGTTGTCAACATAATGCAAAACTTTGGAAGACAATGATTTATGGCATTGGAAAAAGTAAACGTTAGGTCTTCCACCAACATGTTCAACCTGGCAACATGACAAGGTTGCCTACACATGGTACCTCTTAACCAGGCATTAGTTTTTCTTTAAAATAATTTTAAGGTAATTAATTTCCCAATAACAAAGGTAAAACTAAATAGTTCTTAAATCTTAGGGTCTCAGGTGAGCTTTTTGTTGGTATTCAGGGTCTTGCTAGAATGTACCTCTGTTTTTGTGTGGTTGTATTTTTCTAGGCTTGTATTAGTAAGACAAAGATGACTTTATTTGGTTTTTGTTCCTTGGGGGCAGAGAAGGGGGGGCGCAGAGAAATGGAGTTCATATGCTGTATCTGGAGAATTTCAAACCTCATTCATTTTTTCCTTTTCCCCAAAAGACCAGTCTGTCCGCCTGCGCCTCCTTAACCTTCTTTCCGTGGAATCCCTCTGTGAGCGCACAAGTGTTAGGGCCCGTGTGCCCCCTGCTCCAGATTATTTAGTGCGCATTGCAGAACCAGCGTGTGTATTTTTCTTGTCCATGGGTCATTTCATTGCCACACACCTAAACAGCTGGAAAGCACTGACACTCAGTGTTGGTAATCCACTCTACGTGATGTTTGCATTTGTGTCTTTTTGGCAATTCAAAGGCTAGTTTAGGGGAGAATGTCAATTTTATAAACTTCTCTTTACTCAAGTTTAACTTGATTTATCTGCTGTTTAGTATACTTAGCTTATCTTTTCTTCTCCATCATTCATTACAGAGAAATATTCTCATTGAAATAAATATCCATTATTATGCAGTTTTCAGCTGAGAAATTCTAAGAAACTAGCAGGACAGTGACATATCAGGGGGCAAAGATACATATAGGCAAAGAGTTCATCTCTATTAGACAAATCTTTTTTTTTTTTCTTTGAGACTGTGTATTGATCTCTATTGAGAACTACAGGTAAAGCAGTCCATCTCTTCCACAAGTTTAGGAACAAAGAGAAAAAGCACATGGAATTAAAGTTTGAGCCAGATTTTTAAGAGGAAGATTACTTATGAAAAGCAAAATAAATCAGGAAAAAAATATTGTTCTGTCTTTCTGCTGAATGAGTCCTTTCTTAGATATACTCACCATCAATGTTTTGTGGGGGTTTTTGCCTTAATCAATGTATCGCCCTTTGGTTTGACTTCTGTCATAAATTATATTAGGCAGTGTTCATAATGTTATGCCATTGTAGAGCGTCAGGAAAATTGTGTTGTAATCGCCTCAGTGACTCTCTGGTTCTATCTCCTCAGCCAACACTGGGTCCTCTAACGGAAAGCCATTTTAACCAAACCATCTGGCTTATTTTTCACTAAATTAGTGAGCTTATGGTTTTTTATTTTCTTGAAAAATAGCTACCTTACTCAGCTAAATGAAGCAAATGGACTACACAATCTATAGTGCAACTCCTAGCTTTAAATGTGTTGCAGGGGTGTGTTGTTAGGGTTAGGGATGAGGGAGATGGTCTCAGAGAAGAGCTCTGGGCATCTGTCCCTCCCTCTCTCTGTTCTTGTTCCAGTGCTGGTTTCTGGGAGGCAAGGATGCTAAAGGACCTTATTTGGCTACTACAGCCCTATTATTAGTTGGGGCAAGCATGATTTCACTTGTACACACATCTAGTTCTCTCAATTAAAACATCTCTTGTTTAAAGTTGCAAACCAACTTAAAACACACATTTTCTTCAGCAAGTTGTCTTTGATTGTTTGGCTTGCAACATTACTCTGTGCCAAGTTCGAAAAGCATTCTGGAAAGTTTATTCCCAGGCCAAACAATCAAAGCTGTGCCTCTTTAGTTTAGGGTGGGTTTTTCTTTTTTGGAACTGCCACAATTTCATCATAAAAACAATTTCAAACAGAGCTGTCTTCCCTCATGAAATTGCCTGTTTGCCCACATACACGTACAGGTAATTGCCAGGGTTAAGCGGTAATGTTACTTAAGTAATCGTTTTTATATTGTATAATTATGTAATTGTGATTATATGTGGCATATTAGTCTCAAGGTTTCCAAAAGCCCCTGGCTTTTTAGTAGCCATAGATGAATTTGGGCACGGTCATTGGGATCATTCAAATTCACGTGAAATAGACTTTCAAAGAACTCTCTCTTTTCTTTCATTTCTTTTTTAATGTTCCTATGATGCAGAATAAAAATACTGCATTTGCGCCCTAACCGATTTGGCTTGGTGGATAGAGCATCGACCTGCGGACTGAAGGTCCTGGGTTTGATTCCGGTCAAGGGCACCTGCCCAGGTTGTGGGCTCGATCCTCAGTAGGGGGCATGTGGGAGGCAGCCAATCAATGATTCTTTCTCATCATTGATGTTTCTATCTCTCTCTCCCTCTCTCTTCCTCTCTGAAATCAATAAAACTATTTTTTTAAATAATAATAAATAAATTTAATTTTTTTAAGAAAAAATACTGTATCTGCAAAATGCACCCTTCACTAAAAAAAAATAAAAAAAAAATAAAAAAATTTCTGGATCTTTGTGTCTTTTCATTGACACAAACATGCAAATTAGCAGAAATATTTATGACTCAAAAAATGTTTCTAGAAACAATTATTTTTTCATGCTACAAACTTGAAACCTTAGACAACATCCGTGAGGTCAGAATAGACCAATGAAAGTAGAAGTGATAATAATACTCATAGATGCTGAAGCTAAAACGCCCTTCCCAGGTATTTCGCCTCCCAGATCTTCAGCCACAAAGATGGTTATCACCCCCTCCCTACATACTCCCTGTCATCATGGGTGTTTTTCCACTAAATCTCCATTTCTTCTGCTGTAAAGCTCCAGCAAGTAAGATTCCCTCTGAGTCATCAAGGAGAACAGAAACTTTTACTAAGATATAAGTTCCTTTGAGACACAGATGTGAAGTGTTTGGAAAAGACAGATTGACTTGGAAACACACTACCATGCATTCTTTAGTCATTTTTTCCTATAAAATATAAATATTTATTTATATATTTTCAGAGCAAAGATGGCCTTTGTAATTTTTTCAGGAATGTGCTCAAAACAACACCTCATGCCAGTGTTTTAGCTCCTTTATATCAATTCAAAGCAGTAACTTTTAACTAAACAATAAGCATTTCCAGTTTTAATACACATTTTATAAAACACAAATTTCTAATCATTGCACCACCTCAGAGTCTCTCAATTCCTATAGTATGGTTTTCATAACCTTTAGGCTCATTTCCATTTTTTTATTCTAGCCTATTTTTGTTGTATCAACTTGAATGACAAAAAATTAACTTTTGCAAGACAGAAATTTTAGGATCCAGAAAATGGATTAATGAGGCCATTGTTTTCTCTTTCCTTCTGAAGCTGGCTTCCCATCTATTTTGACTATTGAAAAATAATAATCACAACTCACGATATAGTCCAGGGATGAAGGTCTGTGTTTAAACCCTCACCTTAACCCTCACCTTCCCAGCATCTTGGGGCATGTGTTCATCCCTACTTCACAGATTTGCTGGGAGGAATAAATGAGTCAAAGATAGAAAGCACTGTGCCTTAAGCCTAGTTTTGAATACATGTTAGCTTTAAAGGAATAACATTTGAACATGGTAACACTTTTCCTAATTAATTCACAAAGCGCATTTAAAGTCAGGGTCATGGATAGTATGCCAGGGCGCCAACCAACAGATGCCTGCTTATGTGGCTGCCCCTTCCTCCCAGTCTTCTTTCAACAAGCAAAGTGTCTCCTCGTTTGCTCATACATGTATTATCCCAAGTCTGTGCCCCTGCCTGAAGTCCCATCCCCCGGCTTTCACCAAACCTGTATTACCCTTTCTGCAAATTCTATTCGTTTCTTACCTTCTCCGTGAAGTCTTTCCAATGGATCAGAAATGAATTCTTCCTTACATATTATCCTAATCAATTGGGCTGCTGCAGTTTGTCTATGTTTATATCTGTTGTGTATAGTGTGTGTGCATGTATGACAGGTGCGTGTGCAGAATCTCTGTCTAGCTTCTTCTTTTAATCCAGGAGAGTGACGTCCCAGCGTGGACCATGGGCAGAAGTGCCATTCGGGAGGTCAACCTAGATCTAGTGTGGCCAACTGATTGGCAGAGTAGCCTGAGACAAGGTTGGGCAGCAGCCGGCCCTTTGTAGATGTTTCAACTGCACATTTGCATATTCTTTCATGCTCCTATATTACAGCTCTAAAATAGAGATCCATACTTCAAGGGCAACAATACTGTATTTATTAACTACATGACCGCATCTATGCACAGTTTTATTATGAAATAAAGCAGTTTAAGAAGTTTCTCTCAGTTGCCAGAAATAGAGAGACCAGGCATAGGTATTGGGGAAACAGTAGTCACTTGGGTCCTCTTGTATGGAGACCAAGGAAAAGCTGCCAAAGGAAGAATAGGGGCCCTAGGAACTCTGGGCAGCAGGACCTTTGCCCCCTGAGTCACCGTTAGTGTGACTCGGCATATTCGCTCCTCTCTCCTCTCACTGCTGACTGGCTCAGAATTTGCTAAACCCCATTCATCTACACTCCACCACCACAATTTTTGTCATTATCAGATCACCTGCTCTATTAGTCACTTAATTTTTTTTTAATCAACTCACTTTTTGTTTTTACCTTAACAAAATGATTGCATAAGGAAATTATATATTTCCCGTAAGTCAAAAAAAGGCAATCCATTGGCCTTACAATATAGGAAAAAGTGAGTACAAGGACATCCTCAACCCACGGCTCATTTCTCTCTTCATCTGGATGGAGGAGAACGAATCTACAATCAGTCGTCCCTCTTCTTGTCCCCTTTCCTGCCAGGAGCAGGTCCCAACTTTGGCTGCATTTTGAAATCACCTGGGTGATCAAATAAGTACTTATGCCCGGAAACCACATCCAGAAATTAATGGTTTGTGGTGAGGCTTGGGCATCAGTATTCTGAAAGCCCCTGGGTATTTCTCATGTGTAGCCAAGGCTGAGAACCAGCCTAAGGGATGTCCCTCACCCACTACTTCTACTCTGAATGAACTTCAGAGACATGGGTCTCCTCAGGCCATAAATAAAAGCGAGGCAGACTGCATGTGGCCTCCCCTGGAGTATACCACCAGGGCCATCAATAGTGTGTATACCACAGTTTTAGAAATGCTGGGATGGTTTAGGCTCTCCATTTATTCAGCATATTGTTTTTTATTTGTTTGTTTTTTAACCTCATAGCTTTTTTTTTGTAGCTTCTGCCTCTTTTGAATTTCAAAAACCATCAAAGTTCAAATTTCTCATGCATTTTTCCTATGTATCACCAGTTCCCTTGGCCCAGTAAACTCATTGTCTCTGTATTTTGTAGGGCAAAGTGCTGAGAGAGAGAAGTTGTTTAGTGTGTGTCATCTTTGCAGACCAGTCAGCATCCCTGTTGGGGTTGCCATTGCCAGCCTGTGGGTTTGGGGTGCTTCGCTGACACAGAGGAGAGAGGCCAGGGAAGTGGCCATCTGCTATGGAACAGTGATGCCTTGGCAAGGAGGCTCAGAGATCCTTTAAAAGGATGTCATCCTCATTCAGGCATGGGTTGATTTGAACTGGAAAGTGTTTTCCACACCTGACTCATCATCAGAATCAATATAGGACCTTTGAGGGTTTGGGTTCTTTCCACCCAAATTCTAAATCAATAAGTCTGGGGGAAGGTCCAACTTTGAGATTTGTGTTTTCTTAATGGCTGACCAAGAAAACTTAATAGTCACTTTGGTTTGGGAACCACTGTATTAAGTGACCTCTGACCTTCTTTTCTCTGAGCATTTACAGTTTTGTAATAACCTCTGCAACAGAGACATGAACCTCCTTTTCTGAAAGCAGTGACCACAGCTTTTACTGAGATTCGTGGGACACTATTTCCAGAAAATATTATCTGAATGCTTAGATAATAAAGGATAACAAAGGGAAATGCTGAATATTAAATCCTCCTTTGGATATTAACAGTGTGTTAGAAGATGAGAGACTCTGAGAAGGCCAGTTGTAAAAAGAAACTTGTTTCTTACCATTGAACTAACTTATTTGCGAATGTGACAACTTGGTCTCAAAAAGCCTGTTAATACTCCTTCAAATGGTTTTCCCTTAACAAGGTTTGGAGGCTCCAAGTCTGCGCAATGTTTTCTGTATATAGTGAATTCTTAATAAATGCTACTGATTGACAAATGACCAGAAGAAAGGCTGAAACTCAGATTCATCAATTTTGTTAATTGTTAGCAGCCTGGGTAAAAGTTTTGATAAAGAGGTCAGAACTAATGATTTCAATGAGGCTTTAGTATTAACCAACATTTCATTCATCTTAGCTGCCAGTGTATTTGATTAATCTACACTAGGACCTCCTCCCACCCAAAGAATTATAATTTCGCTTCTATACCATATGGTTGGGGAATAAGAACAGCCCCTACAAATGTGGTCTGTAAGCTGTTAATCATCCTCTTGAACCTCATTTGCATTTCAGAGTTTCAGGTACAGTAAAATTAATGTCTGTTAATTAAAAATACTGTCTACCTAGTGCCTGTGCATAAATGGTACCCAATTCATGTGTATTGTAAATGACTCATGGGCAATTCTTGCATCTTTGCTCGCTGAGTTTTCTTTTTCGACCATACCTCGAGCAGATACTGCAAACAACTAGGTGAATTTATATTATTGATATAGGGAGAGGAACCAGTGTGAGCCAGAAGTTGATCTTTGTCTCGGGTGGATTAATCACAGCTGAGGTCAAGATGAATAAATCTATGTTCCAGAATGTCCCGGTTACAGTTCAAGACTAAAAGAAAACAAAGTAAGTTAGAGGCTAGAAAGAGGAAGGAAGTGAAAGACTCCCAAAAGAAAATACAGATGTTCTAAAAGTCTCATTATTGTTATAATTTGAATTTGTAAAAAGTCCAATTGGACTTTAGTGATGTTTGGTCTTGATCAACAACATGCTTTATTGTGTCAATTCCATCATGAGACGGAAAAAGAAATATCTTTGGGCTAGTCTTATGAAAAGTTATATTTACATACAAAAAATGGAATATATACTTTTTTAAAATTAAAAATAATATGTATATAATATATTATATATGCATACATATACATTCACACAATACATACATACACAGAGTCACTATAACACTTCTCTCTCCAATAGGAAAAATAGCTAAATATTTTCCTTTGAAATTTTCCATTCTATTACTCTTCAAAATAAACTAGGTCTGTGAATAGCTATATTTTTTACAAAAGTCACTGGTTTAGGTAAAAACAATTTAAATAGCTAGATGCCTGCAAATGCACTTAGAATATGTTTATAATATAGAAGATTCATTTCCAGTGGTATTTCACTAAAGCAGTTGCTTACACTATTGGAAATGGGGAAATTGCTGCCACTTGGATCAGTCCATTTTCATCTCTAACTACCTAGAAGCATATGTGCACATTAACCCTTCGAGAGCCTGCCCAGACTCATTGTCCATTGGTTTCAAATGAATGGAGGTGGAAAATTTACTTGTTGTAAAGCTTCTAGTCTGGATGTCTAGATAGCATGGTGATAAGCATCATATAAACACAGAAAGGGATGGAATTCAAGTTACCTTTATCTATGCCTCCTTTCATATACAGTATGTGTCATAGACAGACACCAGTGTCTCATTACATGACCACCCACAGAACATTACCCATTGTGACATTCTTCAGGGGAAATTAACAGAAATGTTTTACCACATCAGTCTCTTCCAAGAACACTGATTCAATAATAGTACTTAAAAAGTGACCAGATGCCCATGGAAGCTTCCCTCTTCCACTGTTTTGACTGGAGGGCATAATAAATACATCAAATTTTAAAACTATGTGAAGCAGAACAATACAGAAGGAAGCACAGTCACACACACAAATAGGCTCATTGATACACATATATCAATTTATCATCTAGTTGGTATTTCTATTTCTCCAGTATTTTGTCAATATAGGCATGTAGCCAATCCTTCTGTTCATCTCCAAATTTTCCTACTAATTGTACATAATCATAGTAAATACACAGAGAATTGTTCTCTCACCTTGAAAAGCATTTTTTAAAAGTCAAGAAGCTCATTGGCTTTCAAAGAAAAATAATGATTACAAATGGATTCCCAAATTGGAAATATTCAACTATATGACATTAGAAATCTTAAAAATCTAAATTTTATTACCTAATATTTCTCTAAGAATCACAATACATGAAAAATATTTTCTTGTGTATTTCATAATAGTTATTTTACAAAATAAAGAGAACCTGGCACAGATGGTTATGCATATTGCTTTTCCAGAGAAACACAACTGATTTGAGGGTTGACATATGATCTGGAATGTCCATGGCAGGAGTGAAAGACCACCATCAACTTCACTTTGTTTTTACATAGTTAGTATGTTTCTTGTGATATGAGAAGAAAACTATATGACCTTTTTACCCAATGGCATGCACATAATTTGGTGCTAGGAGGGATTAGATAAGGAGCAAGAATAGGTTCTTTAAAGACAAGGACAGTTCTTTAAATAGAGTGAGGCCTGGTGGAAAAGAGGAATTTGGAAGAGGAAGATATGCAGAACCACCATTTATTGAACATAACTTAGGAGTAGACCATGAATAGTGTGTGTGTGTGTGTGTGTGCGCATATGTGTGTGTGTGTGTGTGTGTGTGTGTGTGGTGTTGTGTGTGATAGAAGATGGCAAAATTACAGTGCATCATACTTTCTAGCTTTATGAGATACTCAACTATTGCAATTTGTAAGACTTGGTAAAACAAGCTAAACTATCCAATACCACACTGAGTTGAATTAAGTTGACATGAACTGTGAAGAACATTGAAAGCCCATTTGGGTAAAGAATTGAAGTGCATTCTCTTCTCCATATAAGCCTATAATTATAGTCTCAATGTTGAGATTATCATTTGTGTGTGTTTATCAATTCGTTTTTCACTTAAGTGAAAAGTAAGAGCAAATGGGAACTATGGAGACAATCTTTGTTTTCCTTTTGGCTTGGTGCTACCCACTGGCCTAAAAATAATCAATAATCCCATGGAATCTAGTATGTAATTATTTCTAATTCCTCAAAATTAAAAACTTTGGTGTTTTTCTTTTAATCTTCAAACTAACTACTTTGGGGGTAGAAATGTGCTAGAAAGAAATTATTTTGGCTGTTTGTTGGGATGAGTTCTCTACATGTAAGTGAAGTAATTTTTAGAAGAACAGGAGGTGCTGATAGAATAATTGTGTTTACTCTTCCCACTTCATGATTTCTCTCTTATAAACATTGTTTTGTATTATTGGGCTCCACGTTCCTTTTTCTCATCTGATGTTTTACAAATATTTTTCTAATTGCCTGAGACAGTGTGGTCCAATAAAGTTAAATTGACTTTGGGTTGAACTTGTTTGTCTGATCTCTTGCCAGAGGTTATAGTCACCCACTTGAACTGACTTTCACTCTGTTTCTTGGTCTCTGTCTCTTTCTTCCTTTCATGTTCCTCTGCACTCATTATCCCTTTTCACTCTCTATTCTGATGTATGACCCCAGAATTAGTTCTCCAGATTCCCATAAACAAATTATTTTAAAAATAAGTTTATCTAAATATCTCTATCTACCCACCCATCCATCCATCCATCTTCCGTCTAAATACTTTAGCCACCTAAATCAACAGATCAGAGCTTCAACCCAAGTCAATGGAGGAGGTGCACTAAATGCTTAGAAAACAAGAGTGCTTGGAATAACCCGTTTGTTTGACGTCTGGAAACACTTTACAAACAACCTCCAGGAAAATAACAAAGCAAATAGTGCTGGTCTACCGCAAGGGAACAGATATGGTGTGTGATCAGTTAGCTGCAACCCACAAATAAACACAGACAGGCAATCTAGCAAGCAAAAACAGAAACCACATTATTGTCCCTCACAGACTAGAGAGTTTAGAATAAACTTAAAGCCTTGTATGTGTGACTTCTAGACTCTGAAAAGAAGGTTAAAAGCTTCAAGGACTCTTCTGGTTTTGTAAAGTAGGCTCCCGAGTTTCCCTTTAACCCCAAAGATCAACATTTATTTTAACATCTACCCACTTTGACCAAAGCCTAAGTCTTGGGAGTGCTCATTCCTGTTGCTTTCACTGACTGCTGTAGAAGAATAGAGCTCTATGGCTCTGCAGGTCTTGGCCTCTTGTGGTGCAGCCATAGTCCCTTGTTATGTTTCAAACAGTCAGACCTGGGACTGGTTCACCAAAATGACACCATGAGCCCAGCTGGTGTGGCTCAGTGGTTGAGTGTTGACCCATGAACCAAGAGGTCACGAGTTCGATTCCCAATCAAGGGCACATGCCCAGGATGCAGGAGGCAACCAATCAATGTTTCTATCTCACTACCTCTCTCTCTTCCTCTCTCTCTAAAATCAATAAAAATAAACACCAAAATTTGAAATTACAAAAATGACCCCATGAGCCTTTTTCATGGATTCAACCTATTTTCACACAAAGTTCAAATGAGTATCTCTGGGCTCCAGCTCTACTTTTACCAAGATTAATAAACATACTCTCCTTGTTTGGAAAATCTAAACAACTTCATTTCTTTATTTAAGGTGTGCCTATTGGTTCTGTCATAACCTTCTTTTTCTCAGTCTCTGAGGACAGATGACCATCCTTATCTCTGCACCATAATCCAATTAGAAAGGTAAATTGCTCACCTTGATTCCTTTTTTCCTATCCCTAATTATAGACTCATTCTCATCTGAACCTATTTGCAAAGTGGGATTGACCATAATTTAGGAACAGAAAGAGAATTGTTTTTGTTTCTCCCGAGTCTGGGGCAGCAACAGTATGCTATTCTTCTAATTTTTCATCTTCCCTTTTTAGAACTTCAGTCCCTTTTATTTCTCTTGGACAGGCTGCTTCCTTTTCCTATGGCCTAGGGGATGGCCACATCCATAGGTTAGATTTATGAACATTAAATTAATGTTGCATTAAACACTGAGGCAGAGATGCAAGGGAAGAGAGAATGCATTTTGTCTAATATATTAAAATGAGATGAGGCTTATGACAGGGTTAGGGAATAAAATACAAAGTAGTTAACTCATCTGTCCAATTGGCATTAGATGCAAGCACGAGGCTGGTCATTAGATTTTACTTCTTTTAATGCTTCTCTTGCAGAAAGATGCAAAATCAACACGATCCCACACGCTAAGAGACAACAATTGTCTGGAGAGGATAAATACTAGACAAACCACCCTCGAACCTTTCTTATTGGTGTTCTGATAAGAAATGCCTGTACCCTTTCATCTTAGCCCCACAATTTTATCATCCCCAAAAATTTAGCAGAATGGATCAAAAGAATTCAATCAGAGCCAGCATCGTGCCCAGCAAACAAAGAAAGAAGACATTAAAGGCAGTATAGTTCTTGGTTGCTGTCCCTGGTCTTCAGATAAAGAAAGAACCTGATAGTCTCAGCCCAATTATGAGGAATTATGAAACCTACTAGGAAGGGCTAGAATTCTTCAAATAAAAGGAATGTTCTTTCTTCAAAATGTTGCTCATAAGTTATGTTGTAAAATGGAATATCCTATATAATAAAAGCCTAATATGCAAATTGTCCCCTCAACCACGAGTTCTGCCAGGAGTTTGACCGCTTGCTATGACATGCACTGATCACCAGGGGGCAGCACGAAGCATGGCAGGCATTGGCGATGCGCACTGGCAGCGGGGTGGCAATGGAGGCGCTGCAGGCCCTGATGGGCCCCGCCAAGAGCAGGACCAGGGAGGGATAGTGGAGCAGGTGAGTGGGCAACACCAGGCCAAGGCTGGTATGAGCCAATGGTCACTGGGTGAGAGCCTGATTGCCCTGCCGATAAGCTTGCAGGGTAACAGTGGCTGCAGTGGGGGGGGAGGGGGGGGCGTGGAGGAGAGGGGAGGAGGGACAATCAGGCCCCCACAGACAGTGACCAGTGGGGCAGCGAGGGGGGGGGGGGGCTGTGCCAAGCTCCCAGGTGCTGAGGGAGAAAGGGCAAATAGCAATATTAAAATATTTCTTCTAATTATTTTCCTTACAATGTGCACGAATCCATGCACCAGGCCACTAGTAGTTGAATAAGAGTCCTTATCCAGCTAACAGCTGGGAAGTTACCATGCCTTAGAAGACTCTCACCAAGGAGTGAGAGAAACTTTTTGAAAGGGGTTGTGAATTAAGAGACTGGAAGTCTTGTGGGCTGGGGCTAACCCACATTAAAGGAGTAAAGAATAAAGTTTACCTCTTAAAGAGAGAAATGGCCAAAAAAAATTGGAGGAATTTTAGGTAGGTATATAGATTTGATTGGGAGAAAGTAAAGAACTTCCTTTCTGATTGCTAATTTGTCAGACTTCCTGGTACAACCCAAGGGAAAATTCAAATTAGCTAGAAATTGTGTGACTCTTACAGTTTCACCTCCTTCTGAGAGTTCATTTGCCATGGAGGACAAATGTTTGTGTATTGCAGCCCAGAATGTTATGCTGGTACAAACAGAAGGGACTAATAGACAAGAGTAATAGTAGGTCCCACAGAGTTGGCTGGAGGAGGTTTAGCCCCTCTCCCTATTACCTCTGAAAGCCCATAAGCTACTCCAAATAAACACACAATAAAAGTATCATTTCTGCTAGAGAATGTGTCCTGAAGTGATATAAACCAAATACCTTCACTGATTTCCCTCTTATTCTTGCTAATGAGTCACACAGACACTGAAGTAAAAATGGATTTAGTAATAAAACTGCTACGTCTGGCCCTAGCCTATTAGGCTCAGTGGATAGAGCATTGCCTGCAGACCAAAGGGTACTGGGTTTGATTCCAGTCAAGGGCATGTACCTTGGTTGCAGGCTCCTCCCCAGTCCGAGCTCTGGTCAGGGCTCGTGCAGGAGGCAATCAATCGATGTGTTTCTCTCACATCGATGTTTCTTTCTGTCTTTCCCTCTCTCTGCTACTCTCCCGAAAAATCAATGGAAAAATATCCTTGGGTGAGGATTAACAAAAATAAAGTAAAAATAAAAAAATAAAACTGCTACTTCTGGTTAATTACAATAGATGAACCATGAGCCAAATCCTTTAAAACATGATACATAAAGAAAATATGGTGGGGGGGTGTGTATTGGGGAAAATACTTTAATGTATGTACAGAATGTTCTCAATTGAATTTCTCTAAGATTATTTTTCAAAGCCAGCCATCATTATTCTCATATTAAAAATTGAATACTGTTAGAAAGTTGAATCTTCTTGAAAAAATTTCTATTTAATGAAAGAGCATTATAGCAAACTTACTATAATATCTTTATTTTTATCAAATTATTTTTACTGTTAAATTAAGATAATTTATTTAAAACGTCTTTAGGCTAATGATAAAAATTTGAAGTAAGACTCCTGTTCTCCTTGTAATCCTTTTCCTTCTGCTTGGTGCTATGGGGTGTTTTTTTTTTTATATAAACAGCCCTGTCCCTTAGATCAAGGATCAGTAAGCTATGGCCCATGGACCAAATCCAACCCATTACTTGGTTTTGTGGCACATGAGCTAAGAATGCTTTTTCTATTTTTAAAATGGTTGAAAATTTTTAAAGAAAGAATAGTATCTTGTGATATATAAAAATTATGTGAAACTTACATTTCAAAGTCCATAAATAAAGTTTTATTGGAGCCCAGTCATATGCATTCATTTACATATTAGCCATGACTGCTTTCCTGTGACAAGAGCAGAGTTGAGTCATTGTGAAATAGCCTGTATGGTCTACAATATTTATTATCTGGGCCTGTGCAGAAAGTTTGCTGACCTTACCTTAGTACAAGTCAACATTTGTGTGCCTACACAGAATGCCATGGGGCCCCTCCAAGAATATTTAAATATAAATATAGAGGTTTACAATGCTTCACACACTTTTGCAGTCTGAAATATTACCGGGCAGATGAGGTATAATATGAATTGTTTTGGCATCACTGGCCTCGTTGCAAGCCCCCCTGCATTTACACATCTGTGTCTGCAGCAACAAGGGGTCATTGTTTGGCTCTGCTATTGCTGTTTATGAATCAGAAGAACAAAAAGGCAACAGAATAAACAAAATGTCATGTTCATACTAATCTTGATTAGGGTAAAATCGTCTGGCTGGCATCGCCTGTGTACAATATCGTCAACGGGGCTGCCAGCTGGTGATGGGAGCCTCCCAGCTCCCCTGTCTTGGGTCTTCAAAGCTTGGAACAGCTTATTTGAGGGTTTACATAAGAAGCTAGATCAACCCGAAACACTCAAGAGTTAGTCTCTGAGTCTTGGCTATTATTAACCAATGTGTCTTTAAGAATCCTTGAAGTTCTAGGAGATTTCAGTGACTGCAGCATCCACTGTAGGGTGGTTACAGAAATATGCTTAATTAATATCTTAAAGCAAGGTTTCTTGGCCTCCGCGTTATTGACATTTGGGGCCAGATCGTCCTGTTTGTGAATCCATGCTCCGTAAGATATTTAGCAGCATCCCTCCCTTCTTCCCACTGGACGCCAGCAGCACTTCCCAGTTGAGACAGCCTAAAATGTCTCCAGACACTACCATAGGTCCCCTAGGGGGCAAAATCACCCCCAGGTGAGAACCACTATCTCAGGGTTGAAAATTTGCTTCATTCCATAGCGTAATCAAAGGAGCTCTAAGAACAGAACCAGATTTAAAAAAAAAAAAAAAAAAAAAAAAGACTCAGAATTTGCATTCTAAGAACATAAAATAAGAACCTAAAAAGAAAAACATCTGGCCCACCTGGTGTCTCAGTGGACTGAGCATTGTCCCGTGGACCAGGCGGTCCTGGATTTGATTCCTAGTCAGGGCACATGCCTGGGTTGTGGGCTTGATCCCCAGTAGGGGGTGTACAGGAGGCAGCCGATCGATGTGTCCCTTTCATCGATGTTTCTCTCTCTCTCTCTCTCTCTCTCTCTCTCTCTCTCTCTCTCTCTCTCTCTCTCTCTCTCTCTCTCCTCCTCCCTTCCTCTCTGAAATCAATAAAAATATATTGTATATTTTTAAAAAGAAAAAGAAAAACATCTAATTATGCATCTAGATTTTCAAAATAGTTTCTAGGTTTGCTTACACTGAAGACAAACTGGAATATTTGATGGATCTTTCACCTGTCCTAATGTATCACATGCTCTGTGGATGCGAAGGCTGGACCTTCACACTCGTGTGCTGAATTCCAGCATCCTTCATCCATTCCCACACCCAACACTATTGACTGAATACCTGAGGACTTAGGCAGCTCTCTGTTGGGCAGTGGGGCCCAGAGTTACCTTTCAATAACTTAACCCTGGCCTCTGCTTAGAACCCTTCCATGGCTCCTCTCAGCCTAGAATATAAAATAAATATTAAAATGAGGCAATTTATAGTCCTCTTTGTCATTTACTCCACAACATCTATTCCATCTCCAATGATCCATATACGTTCCGTACCAATTCTGGCTGCCGAGTAAAATATCTTGGGAGGACTGTTAAAACCAAAAGCCTAAGCCAGACCAATTAATCAAATCTCTGTTGTTGGACATCAGCATTTTAGCAAAGCTCTCTGGGGGATTCTTACCTACAAGCAGGACTGAGACTCTGTGATCTGAGTCATATATAGCAATCCCGTTCCCTCTTGCCAATCACTGGTTTAGGAATGAGCGCCTGACGGGCATCCTAATGGGACAAGAGAAGTCTGTATATGTGGGAACATAACTCTAGGAAATTTTCCCTCATTTGAAAAAAGTGGTCATGGAGAAAATGACCTTCCCCCCCACCCACCCCAGATGCTGTTAGGTCTGGATTTCTGATCCGAAACTGCCACAGCCCTCTTGTTTCAGGCCTGAGGATAAAGTCAACATATAGAAGAGGACAGACACAAGAGACTTAATTATAGGCACTGAATGTGCCCAGAACCTGACTGCTCAGAACTTCTTGCTTCATTTTATAATAAACTGCCTTAAAAAAAATAATAATAATCCAGCCAGGCTGGTTGTGGTTCTATTCCTGGTCAGGCACATGCCTGGGTTGTGGGCTCCATCCCCAGTGCAGGAGGCAGCCAATCAATGACTCTCTCTCATCATTGATGTTTCTCTCTCTCCCTCTCCCGTCCTCTCTAAAAACAACAACAATAATAATAATAATAACCCAGTTTCCATTTTCTGTTACTTGTAACCAAAACATTACAGGATCTGCTCAATTCTCTCTGTCCTATCCTCTAAACCTGGTTTGCCCACATACAGATTCTATGGCCATTTCTGACTGTTGCTACCCTCTGATGATACCTCCATAATCTTACTAACATTTTCTCAGTGGAATAGCATCTTTTTTTTCATTTCTGGTATTCTTTTTTTAAACTACTTTTACTTTTCAAAGAGAGGCAGGGAGAGGGAGAGAGAAACATCAATGAAGAGAGAGAATCATTGATCAGCTGCCTCCTGCACGCCCCCTACTGGGGATCGAGTCCGCAACCCAGGCATGTGCCCTGGCTAGGAATCAAACTGTGACCTCCTGGTTCAATAGGTCAATGCTCAACCACTGAGCCACACCGGCCAGGCTCATTTCTAATACTATAGTATAATCCTACCTATCCGTTAGAGCAGACTAAGCTTCTATAGCAAATCAATTCAAAGTACACAATTGCTCAAACTACGTAGAAGTTGAATTCTTATTAAGTGAAGAGTTTAAAGATGTTTTTTGATCTAAGATATCAGGAAATAGGACTTCTTCCAATTTGGGAATCCACCATTCCTAGAACCTTGACATTTCCACTTGCTCAAAGCCTGGAAAGATAAAGAAGCTCAGCAAGAGCAAACACCCATTTCTGAAAAACCAGGGCTCAGGGACAGCAAATATAACTTCTCATATTCCACTGAGAAACGTTAGTCTTTTGTCCACATGTAACGGTAAAGGAAGCTGGGAATATGGCCTTGCTATGTACCAAGGAAGAAAGGAAATGGATTTTGTGAACAGCCAGCAGTGTCAGCCACAGAAGCCCATGTCAGATCTCACCTTCCCCAGATAGGATCTCTCTGTCTGTGGGCCTGTGGGAGTAGCATTTAGCTGTCCCAGAATTATAAATGATTTTTCCACCCTGTTAGTATTTTCCCCTAACTAGATTGTAAGTTCTTTGAGAATAGGAACTACTTTCATGGTCTCCTTGCTTGTCCACAGTACCCAGCTTGGAACCTTTATTTTAGAACAACAGATCTCAAACTTGAGGTGCTTCCAAATCACGTGGATTACTTGTTACAGCCTGGGTGGTTAAGCCCTGGCATTTCTGACTCAGTTGATCTAGAACAGAGCCTAAATGTTTGCATTTCTAACAAGTTCCTAGATAATGTTGGAAACCATTGACTAGACCAAATCTTAATTGATTTTGCAATTAACAAACAATAAGGGACACACTTCTGAATATTTAGCAGTAGAAGGGAGCCTGAAAGTTAAGCTTATGCTACCTTTTTAATCTTTACCAACTACCTTTTTTTTTCCTTCATATCCCTTTTCTTTGCATTTGTTCTTATTGAGGCAGATTATTTATTTAGTCTTGTTATTTGTTATTTAAAGCAGAGATGGATAAATATATATATCCATCTTGAGTAAAAAGGTTTTAAATCTCCAAATTTGTCCTGTGGAAAGGAAGATAAAATACTAACAAATTTATGATTAAAAGAATTCTTTTGGACTACCATTATTTGTTGCAAGAACTGTAAAATTCCCAATAAGGAAAACAGCATGATATTTGAAATGCTAGAGAATTTAATTATATATTTTTTATGGTAATTCTTTTTTTTAATTTTTTTAAAATCTTTATTGTTCAGATTATTACAGTTTTTCCTCTTTTTTCCCCCCATAGCTCCCCTCCACTCAGTTCCCACCCCACCCTCTGCCCTTACCCCCCCACACACACTGTCCTCATCCATAGGTGTATGATTTTTGTCCAGTCTCTTCCCGTACCCCCACACCCCTTTCCCCCAAGAATAGTCAGTCCACTCCCTTTCTATGCCCCTAATTCTATTATGTTCACCAGTTTATTCTGTTCATTCGATTATTTATTCACTTGATTTTTAGATTCACTTGTTGATAGATGTGTATTTGTTATTCATAATTTGTATCTTTACTTTTTTCTTCTTCTTCCTCTTAAAGGATACCTTTCAGCATTTCATATAATACTGGTTTAGTGGTGATGAACTCCTTTAGCGTGTTCTTATCTGTGAAGGTCTTGATCTGACCTTCAATTCTGAATGATAGCTTTGCTGGGTAAAGTAATCTTGGTTGTAGGTTCTGGCTATGCATCACTTTGAATATTTCTTGCCACTCCCTTCTGGCCTGCATAGTTTCTGTTGAGAAATCAGCTGACAGTCATATGGGTACTCCCTTGTAGGTAACTGACTTTCTTTCTCTTGCTGCTTTTAAGATTCTCTCTTTGTCTTTTGCTCTTGGCATTTTAATTATGATGTGTCTTGGTGTGGTCCTCTTTGGATTCCTTTTGTCTGGGGTTCTCTGCGCTTCCTGGACTTGTAAGTCTATTTCTTTGACCAGGTAGGGGAAGTTTTCTGTCATTATTTCTTCAAATAGGTTTTCAATATCTGCTCTCTTTCTTCTTCTGGCTCCCCCATAATTCAGATGTTGGTACGCTTGAAGCTGTCCCAGAGGCTCCTTACACTATCTTCATATTTTTGGATTCTTTTTTCTTTTTGCTTTTCTGGTTGGGTGATTTTTGCTTCTTCGTATTTCAAATCTTTGACTTGATTCTTGAGGTCCTGCTGTTGGATCTCTGTATAATATTCTTTATTTCAGTCAGTGTATGCTTAATTTCTAGTTGGTCCTTTTTCATAACCTCAAGGGTCTCACTAGATTTATTGAGGGTCTCACTAAATTTATCAGCGGTTTCTAGAAAATTCTTGAAAAACCTTATAACTGTGCTTTTGAACTCTATATCCAGTCGTTTGCTTTCCTCCATTTCTGTCATTTGTGACCTGTTTCTTTGTCTCCGCATTTTTTATGCTTCCCTGTGTTGGCAGAGTGGCTTTCTGTGCTAGGTGTCCTATAGGGCCAAGTGGCTCAGCCTCCCCAATTACCTGAGGTGGACACTCTTGGTGCACCCCTTTGTGGGCTATGTGCACAGTCTTGTTGTAGTTAAGCCTTGATTGTTATAGATATCACTGGGAGGAATTGAACTCCAGGCCAATTGGCTATGAGAATCAGCTGTGTCTACAGTGAGAGAACTTCTGTGCTGAAGACACCCTTAGGGGCAAGACTTGCTTCAGTGGGGCTTTGGCGCTCACTGAGTCTGCCCCCTGAATGTGTCCCTTATGGATCTGAGGAGTTGTAATCTGGATGGTCCCACTCTGACCACTGGGTACACTGGCTCTTGGATCTCTAAGGAGGTGCTAATTTAGCCTCTTCCTTAGTCTAACCAGCAGGAGCTACGAAGAGAACCACAGATTCCCCTTCCTTTTTGGGGGTTTGGAGGTGCCCATATGAGGCCCAGCTGTGAAGCAATGCAAGCTGCTGTGGGGCCTTGGGCCTTCTTTTGGGCGTTCTGGGTTTCTTTGCCCCAGCTGCAGTTTATTAGGTAATTTTAGATTGCAAAGGGCCTGGCCATTCATATGCAAAAGCCTCTGCACACAACTTGGGTGGAGCAGGGTCTCAGGGAATCAACAGGGTGGAGCAAACAGCTATGGCTGATCCTCAACCCTGCCCTAAGAGGCCCCGGGTCTCAGTGTCCCGGTAATCGCTGCAAGCACCTCTAGAGAAAGCCACCCTCGAGTTCCGGCCGATGCCAGACAGTTCAGTTTCTCCCTGTATGCCCCCAGGGACTCGCCTGGAACTGGAGTTCAGAGCAGTCGGGAGCTTGTGTCTTCAAAAAGACAACCGCGTCCTCAGTTGCCAGCCCTTTTTTTCATGCATCGCTGTACCTCTGTGCTTTACCTCCACACCTCCTCTAAGTCTCAGTGTGCTTTTCTCTTTCCTTCTAGTTGTACAATTTCCACTCAGCCAGCCTTCCTGTGGTTCTGGGTCATGTCTGTTTTGTCTTTTAGTTGTAGTTTTGAAGTGGTTGTGCGAGGCAGCAATTTCTGGTGTTTACCTATGCTGCCATCTTGGTTTCTTCCTTTATTATATTTTTTAAATTAATGTTTTTAAAATAATTAACTCATTATAGGTTTATTCCAGCCTACAATATATTCTCTTTTGAAAACTAACTGTATCACTGGCTGCCTAATTTTAGTCTGACAGAATATGTTTTATATTGTAACAAATTAATAGCCTTACTTATAATTTTCTGGAAGACACTGAACAAAATAATAAAAAATGTATTGGTGACATGAATTGCTATGTCATAGGAAGTTGTGCCCGACCTCAAAAGGAAGAGTGGCTGTGGTACTTGCAAGATGTATAATGTATCTCAACCTGTTTCCTCTTTGGTTAAGGGACAAGATTACCATCTTTTCCGGCTGTTGTAAGGATCTTTATTAGAAGTTATATTGTGGCAATTTTTAGTAATATTTTCTAACTTTGAAGTTTTTAAGGCCCAATTTTAATATTATTATTATTAATTTGTAATGCTCATTATTGTGAAGAATCTTTCTTCCATTATCTCAGCTCAGAGGAGGCCTAAGTACAACTTTCTTCTGTCATCATGAATCCAGGTTCATTTGACAAGAGCCGCCGGAGTTCGACCTCGATATCACTGGTGGGGAAGTTGGTTCCATGGGTGCCCTGGCCCCCAAGATTGGCTTCCTGGGTCTGTCTTCAAAAAAGATTTGTGATGATATCACCAAAGCAACTGGTGATTGGAAGGGTCCCAGGATTAAGTGAAACTGACCATTCAAAACAGACAGGCCCATATTGCAGTGGTACCTTCTGCCTCTGCCCTGATCATCAAAACCCTCAAGGGAACAGCAAGAGACAGAAATAGAAAAACATTAAGCAGAGTAGAAATGCCACTATGTATATATTATTGATTTCAGAGAGGAAGGGAGAGGAAAAGAGAGACAGAAATATCAAAGAAGAGAGAGAATCATTGATCATCTGCCTCCCTGCATGCCCCACAATGGGGATCGAGCCCATGGCCCAGGCATGTCCCCTGATGGGGAATCGAACCCGTGACCTCCTGGTTCATAGGTCGACACTCAACCACTGAGTTATACCAGCTGGGCAAAACCTCAAGTTTTATAACTATGCAGCCTCAGTGCAAGTAACAAAGTACTGATCAAAGCAGGGCACAATAGAATTAGAAAGATAATTAAGTCATCCAAGACTACAATATTCCTCCCAGGAACATCTATACTAATAAAAGGGTAATATGCTAATTAGGGTGGACGTCTTCTGACGCCCATCCGGACAAAGCCACAGCAGCTATGAGGCCTGGAGCTCAGGCAGCTGTGAGCCCTGGTGGCTGCGAGGCCCGGGGCTCAGGCCTTGCAGCCACCGTGGCCAGCATTGGCAACAGCAGCAGGGTGATGGGGGTGGTGCCTTCCCCTGATCAGCCCGGTCACCTCCTGCAGAAGACCTCCCCTGAGGGCTCCCGGACTGTGAGAGGGGGCAGGCCTGGCTGAGGGACTGCTCCTTCCCCCACCCCCACAGTGCATGAATTTTCGTGCACCAGGTCTCTAGTGTGATAATACTTAGTTTAGCAAATACTTAGTTAGGAATAGATACATGAGATGATCAGTAATTTATAGCTTTAAACCAACCCTCTGATGGGTATTATTTATTTGTTAGATTACATGTGAATAAGATTTCTCTGATTTGTTTCTATTTTCAGGTCAAATATTCAGTGAGAAACAAGAGAAATGCATAAGAGAAACAAGAACATCTACTTTTCACATTTAGAACATTGAACTTGTCTACAGCAGCCAAGTGCTGTTGTCTTTGTGATATATTGACCTCCAGGCCTCAACTGCATGAAGGGCTCTCTGTACAGTGAATGGAATGTATCTGGTCCTGCAATAGAGGTTCTCACACATTGTTGCTTCCCCTTTTTACCCTCATCTTGCTTCAACATGGAGGGCCCCAATTAACTTCAAAGACCGTTCCATGTGTAGAAAAACTCTGATGAAGTGGAACAAAGAAATCTCACTGTATGTTTGAAGTTTGTAGGAATGTTAATGAGAAGAGATCATGATTATCACTGTGTGAGAAAAAAAAGTTAGTGTCTTGCTCTAGTCATACATGTATTTTTTCATTACCAGTCACAGACAAATTCACCCAAGATGTGCAAGACCAAATTAACACAGCTCAGTAAGGTATCTTCTAGATTTATTTACAATGGAAAACACCACATGCTTGATAACCATTCTTTTATTAGGAAAATAGTTTGTAACTTCCCCTTTGTTTCACATTTAAAACACATTTGTTTTCCATTTAGAAATAGTTTGTCAAAAGCACTGAACCAGAAATTTAACTCTAAGCAAAATGTGATTTCACCTTCGTTCAGCACTATTTGATAAAGTATGTTTCGCAGGCAATTGTACCTATAACTTCCAGAGATAATGCAAAAGTGCCCCCCTAATTTCCCCTCAAGAATGTCTGCCTTTTGTGGAGGGGAATATAGAGTTTTATATCAGATCTGCAAGAGTCTGTGATAAACCGAAAACATTAATATCACCAAACACATCCTTTAAGTAGAAAATAATAGTAAGGAGAACATATATTTGGACACACTTATTTGCCCCATTTTTGCTGTACTGTTTGGAACTACTATTAGAACAGAACATAGACTAACCATGTTTTTACAACAAAAACACTGGATAATGGATGAATAATGACATGTGTAAAGCAGTTTCTCAATTCACAGTGGGTTTTTATCACTGAGTTTTGAGGTGACTCATAGGAGACAAATGCATGTGCCCAATATAAGCCCTGAAGCAAGCCCCTTGGGTCCAGTGATGATGTGCACTGGAAAGAGCCCAGAATAGGATGAAAGTAGAAGACCTGAGGGCCACTCTCAGCTGGACCACTTACTCTCCCTGAGCCTGGGCAGGTTAGTTAACCTCTCTGATTATTACACAGTCTGGTTATCAGAGAAGAGATAATGTAAATGAAAGTGCATTGGAAACAATATAAATATCATTTTAACCAAGAAACTTTGCCCTTTTAGAGTGACCCATAGTTTTTTCACAAATGTTTAATTTTAGCCTAGAGAATTAAGTAATTTCCCTTAAAGAATTAGAAAGATAATCTAGGGTCTAACCTAAGGTTTCGTTAGCATGATTGTTTACACAAAAGTGTTTACTTTGAAATTTTGTGAATTACATAGTTGTTTTTTAATGAAATTTGTCCAAAAAGAAAACACACAATTGAAAAATATCTTAACATGATAACAGACTTTGGGGACCAAAATTAAACTTAGATGATAAAGAAAAAATAATGAGAAATAAAAAGAAACAAAATAATTATTAAACATCTGCTATATGCAAGGCTCTGGAGTTAAAATGATTCAGGTTCAAATCCTTTCCTGCCATTCCTGTCCCTATAACTTCCACAAGTCATTTAAAACTTCTTAGCCTTAGTTTCCTTTTCTGTAAAAGATAAAGAACCTTTGTGTGAATTCAATCAGATGTTACCTATAAAATGCTTTGTGCATATACGCAGTAAATATTCAATAAATAAAATTGCTATTATTATCATCATTGTTACCGCCAGGCTGTGTGGTTCTAAACAGTAAGTGCTCAGTGAGTATTGATAGACCATGACGGACAATGTAATAGAACAGGATTTTTCATAAAAAAGGAAGTTGGATAAACGTACTAACAAAATGGCAAGCTGAACTATCAGAAAGTAAAGAATTAAAAGGTCAAATTATAGAATGTTAAATAAAAGCTGTAAAAGAAAACATTGGAAAAATTAAACTGAAGGTAGATTGGCTATCAATCAATTTAGACAAAGTTAGAACTTTTAGAAACATCTGTAGTTAAACCTTTCAAATTTCAAAACTTGAAAATTTGTGTTCTAATTATCTTTTATGGAAATAGGGGCTAAAATTTTCATTATCATTAAGATCAAATATCTTAAATTTAGAAATTTTATTTTATGAAATGTCTTGATGTATGATTCTTGAAAATAAATTATTAATTTATGTGCTTTAACATAATATTACTATTTATATATACATAAGTAATTAAAAAGTAATTTCATATGTCAAACATCCTATATAATAAAAGGCTAATATGTAAATCAACCAAACAGCAGAATGACCGGTTGCTATGATGCGCACTGACCACCAAGGATAGATGCTCAACACGGGAGCTGCCCCCTGGTGGTCAGTGTGCTCCCACAGGGGGAGCGCTGCTCAGCCAGAAGCAGCCTAAGCCGGCAGGTGGACATCCCCTGAGGGGTCCCAGACTGTGAGAGGGCGCAGGCTTGGCTGAGGGACCCCCACCCTACCCCCCAGAACATGAATGTCATGCACCGGGCCTCTAGTTTATTATAATATTCTGATTTTCTCCAAGTTATATTGTACTTTGATCAGTTTACACTGTGTCTTAGAAGTGCTCATGGAACAAGATTTTTGTTTGCTAAAATTTTGCCCCAAAATACAAAGATATTTAATGCTTCTCTTTTTGAATGACCTCCAAGTTTCCAACTTTAGTAATGATGTTTTTCCAAATTTATAGATTTCAGACGTGGTCATTTGGTTTCAAGATAATGGAAAGAACACAGTGTAGTCTCCCTCCCTCTACAAAACTCTAGAAATGATAGAAAAGATTTCTCAAGTGACTCCATAGTCACATCTTAAATAAAGGGTAAATCTTAGAGTACTGGAAAGATTGAGGAAACCACAGGCCAAGGCTCTACCATGGAAGGCAACATCAGGGGAAATTTGTCCTAAACATGGCAGAAGAGAGAGTGGAAAGAGGCTGAGGAGCAATTAACAGGGGATATTTGGAAAACTACAGTGGAATCGGCCAAGTCCATTGCCCCAAATGCACAACACCCCTCCAGACTGGGACTCTGCAACAGCAAGTTACAGAGCAGATGTCTGGTGGCTGGTGACCAGGAAGGAACAGTTGGCTATTTCACATAGAAAACCACCTGCCCAAGCTCCTCATTAAGCAGCATGTCTCTCATCATTCCATCTCTTGCACCAAAAAATAGCAAAGAACTGAAGCCTCAGCAGTTTTCTATTTCCTCTTCCCAAACAGGCTGGTGAAGGGGGGAGTGCGTGAGGGAGGAGCTATCTAGCTGGAAATTTCAGGGACAAGGTTGAGGTGTCAATAATAAACACATACTCTGGCCCTGGCCAAGTAGTTCAGTTGGCTAAAGCATCCTCCCCATATGCCAAGGTTGTGGGTTTGACCCCTGGTCAGGGCACACACAAGCATCAACCAACAAATGCATGAATAAGTGGAACAACAAATATATATTTCTCTCTCTCTCTCTCTCTACCTAACTCTCTCTTTCTCCCTTCTCTCTCTTTTTCTAAAATTAAAAAAATAATAATTAATTAATTAAAAAAAGAATAAACACATTTCACTCATTTTAGGGACAGAGCCAATTTTAATATATATGTAGTTTATTATTTTATGATGAATACTATAAAAGTAAAAAAACAAAGAAGAGAACTTATACCTCAGTTAATAGAGCATCCAAAATTGGACTTTAAATAGAGAGAATTAATATTTTTGGAGAGAAAAGAGGTTATTGCCTTTATCTGAGAAGGAAGAATCAACAGTTACAAAATTGAAACATAATAGACTGATTGAATAGCATCATGGGTGTATCTAAGTAACAAATTTGCCAGTTGGAACACCAAATTGATGAAGAAAAATAGTAAAGAAGCAATGATAATCAAACGAATTGTTTAAACTTAGCATTGGCTAAATAAGAATTGGTAGTACAAAAAGGGAAAGCCAATGGGGCTGGAAGACAGGAGTAGGAAATAAAAGAAAATACACACATTCTAAGAATGTTTAAACAGAGATGTATTGTCTCACATTTCTTGAGGCTGGAAGGCCATAATCACAGTGTCTGCAGGGCAGTGCTTCCCCTGAACTCTGCAGGGGAGCATCTTTTCTCGCCTGCTTCTAACCTCCGGTAGTTTGCTAATAATCCTTAGGCTTTCTGGCCTCTTGCAAAAAAGGTACCAGGCATCTTATAAACCACATATCTTTGTGTGGCAGGGGAGTGAAGACTCATAGTGGGCAGGGAGGCAGTGAGACGCAGGGACAGCTCTACACTCCTTTGAACGGATGAAGGATGGTCAGGCGGTCCACTGTTATGAGGTGAGCAGTAGCCCTCAGAAGAGCCGGAGCCACAGACAGTGGCTGCATGCAGGAGTCTATGAACCAGAAGGTCAAGGTTTGATTCTGGTCAGGGCACATGCCAGGGTTGCAGGCTCAGTCCCCAACAAGGGGTGTGCGGGAGGCAGCCAATCAATGATCCTCTCTCATCATTGATGTTTCTCTCCCCCCTCTTCTTCCTCTCTAAAATCAATAAAAACATATTTTAAAAAAAGAAATCTGCACTTAAAACATAGTTCCCTGCAATATAGCAATTCTCCTGCAGTGTAAAGTTGGAGGTTTTTATCCTCAAGGTGACCTTGAAAGTGAGCCCGTAGGCTGAGCCTTGGCCATCTTTTCCTCCTCTTCCTCTTAGTTCTTCCTCCTCCTCTTCCCCCTTCTGTCCTCCTTTCTCCTTTTCCTCATTATTATTAGGATTATTATTATTACCATCATTATCTTTCCCAGAAGAATGAGAAGGGTGGGGATTTTCTACAACAGGCTAATTTACTTATGAGTCAGAGATTTTAAAAGAACTATGAAAAGTGGTGTTGTTTAGGACCAACCTTTCCCTCTACACCAATTAGGGACCAAAAAATGAGAGTAATGCATGCCCCTAGAAAGAGCAGACCTTCGCTAGAGTGAGAGATGCCACCTCCCGTGAGCTGCCACCGCGGAGAAATCATTTATTTACAAAGTCACCAGGAAAGTCTCTGCCAATGAAGGAGGTAGAGTCAGTTATGTGAACCCAATAAATGGATCTGTCAGCAGGGAAGAGTAGTCATAATTCAGTTTGCATGTATTTTTATGTGCAGTCATTTTCAAAATTAAGCTCCGTGCCCTAAATATATTGTTATGATACATGAATATTTCGTAACCTGGAACATTTCCCAAATATTTTGGATGGGTAATACCACTTTTTTGACCTTATAAAACTCATCTTCACTTCTCCTCTGAGTGACTCAGGTTATAAATTTTAACAATACTCAGGGTGGTTTTACTACATTTTTTTATTTGATGTTTTATACATTTTTTTAATGGTTAAAATGAACCGCTGGTCTTGACAGGAAAAAAAATAATAAAAATATGAAACGATTGAACTCACAGAGGGAGAAAAAGTGTATCTCTTCTAAAAGTGCAGGAGTTTCCTACGCCAGGTTTGAGATTCTTTATTAGGATGCCATATTTATAAGAATGGATTTATCCATTGTGTTCAGTTGAGAGAGAGAGAGAGAGAGAGAGAGAGAGAGAGAGAGAGAGAGAGAGAGAAACATCAATGATGAGAGAGAATCATTAATCCGCTGTCTCCTGCATGTCCCACACTGGGGATCGAGGCCACAACCCGAGCATGTGCCCCGACTGGGAATTGAACCATGACCTCCTGCTTCATAGGTTGACGCTCAACCACTGAGCCACACCAGCTGGGCTCTTTTTCTTTTTTTGCTGGTTTGTGTCTGCTTGGGTTATTTTTTAGATTCTGAAGTTCAGGAGATCTAAAAGAAAAATGATTTTCATGTGGAGAATGCATTCTTACAATAGAAAAAAGAACATATCCCATTGAGATATGTATATAGGAAAAATGGAGGTTACAGGGACTCAGAACGAGTCCGCTGACAAGATGGTAAACAACTTCAAGTGGCATCAGCAAACCAGGTTGCTCCTGGCTGAGGCAGTTTAACGTATCTTTTTAGCTAGAAAAATACAGTAGTCCTAAACAATATGTCTCAAGAGATCTATGAATGTCACCAGTTTCCTAATTAAAAAGAAAAAAATGTGTTCTGGTGTTCATTTCTCATTTACTATCTGTGTTTATGTCTCATTAGGCCACACAGGAAATCCGCTACTTGTTTATATTGCGGAGTCCTGGAAAAGACAAAGAGACAACATTATTTCTAAAACCACTTCACATTTTTCAGTCCTTATTAGAACTCCCCATATTTATTTTTGTAAAGGTTTTTAAAAGGTCTGTTACTTCAAAAGAATTGTCGTTTACCCAATTTGAATTTCTTTTTAAAAAATCTAATTGAAGGAACCAAAACCATATTGGAGAGTTTCACTCAATTTTGTAATAATCTTGGAAAATATTTTCATTCTACCCATTATTTAGCAGAAACAACAGCAGAATTTCAGCATAACTCAAGTCAAACCACGTACAGATAACTTCCCTGACTAATTAGATAGTCATTAAAGCATCTTTCAACTAAGACGTTGCCCCTTTCTCCCTGTAAAGCAGGCTTCTCTTTTGATCTAATGCTCCTTGAAAAATACCACTTCCTGTTATCTCCCTAGTTTGCTTCTACTTGGCTCAGTCATTTCAGCTTATCCACCAAACCTAATAAACAGCCATATATTTAGCATGTTTATGCATGTTCTTGTGTATTTTTGTATTTACATATTTTTTCACTTTTTCTTCATTTTTTTTTTCAATTTGTCCCCTTTAGTGTATTTGATTGTCTGTGAAGACATAGACTTTGTCTTTTCTTGTCCTTAAAAACTTAAGCTTAAAAACCTGTCCATGGCCCTAGCCAGTTTGGCTCAGTGGATAGAGCATCAGCCTGTGGACTGAAAGGTCCCAGGTTCGATTCTGGTCAAGGGTACGTACCTCGGTTGCAGGTTCCACGGCCCGGGTTGGGGTGTGTGTAGGAGGCAACCAATGAATGTGTCCTTTCGCATCGATGTTTCTCTCTGTCTCTCCCTCTCCCTTCCACTCTCCCTGAAAAAGATCAATGGAAAAATATCCTCGGCTGAGGATTAACAAAAAATAAAAAAGGAAAGAAAGAAAAAGAAAACGTGTCTATGAATGCTATTCTCTTTATCTATTAGTGATCGACTAAAACATAAGAAAAAATGCCCCATATTCCTCAAGTAGCAGAAGTCAAACAAGGAAAAAGACACACACCTTATCACAAGAAATGTTATCGTCACCTTTAATCACGTGACTGCATTCTCATTTTCATCTTGCTAAGTAAATGTTAGGGTAGTCTTCCAAGCAAGAGGTAATAACTATTAAAGGCGCATGTCATCATTTAAAGCAAAAATAAAATTAACTGACAGAATTACATTAGAAATCCATAAGAATTGTAATTTCACACACACACACACACACACACACACACACACACACACACACGGGAGCTTATGTAATATAAGTCCTGCTAAAACTTAGCCAGTTCGTTCTCCTCAAGATAGATAATGTGTTAGCAATATAATAGAGGGATTTTGTGCCATGTAAACCAAGAGAATTCAGAATGCAAACCATGGGACCCACAGGATAGGTTTGTTTTATCTGAGCTTGGAAGAAAAGGACCTATGAAAACAAACCAATTTGCTTCCAATCCAAATTATCAACTGGAGAGATTCTTTAGCAGAATACCAGAAACAGATGTGAATGCCTTTTCTCCATGACTGCAAGCCAGTAAACGATTTCTTGCCATTTTATCCATTTATGATAAAACCTCAAGCTCCCATCCACACCAAGAGAGAGGAAAACCCCAAAAGAAATATAATACCACTTGGCTCAATTTTTTTTTTCATCCTCCCTGTAGATACTGGATGTGTTACCGGGTCTCTCAATTGTGGATTTTACACTGATAATATTTTTAGGCTATTGCCTCATTAGGACATAGTCTCTTCAGTCTGCAGAAGGAGCTTGCTTTCTGGGTTTTGGAGAGTTGACACATTACACATCTTTCCACTTTTAAAATAGGCTCGTGTAGTAATCACTTGGTGTACAAAAATAACTGAGCTCTCTTTTGAGAATGATTTATTGTTCTGGAGTCTGTATTTTCCAGGAGAAGCTAAATGTGCTTGCTTTTGAACCTTTGGAAGCATGAGTTCAAGTTTGGCCCATTGTAAGCAACAATGTTTGGCCTGTTCTTAAACTCTTCTCTGGGTTTCTCTGGGTTTCCACATGACCATACCCCACGCACAGCTCAACACCATTAACGCAACTGAAAACATCTGCTGGACAAAGATCCCAGATTTGGGAAGAGATGGTAGCCAAATTCTCTTAATGCCTCACTATTAGAAAACCAGAACTTACCACTAAAGTTCAAACACAAAGTCAGGAAACTATTTGAGATTCACATAGATTATGGGAGACTGGCCAAGGGGTTCTAGAATTCTTTACAGAAATCTGGATTGCCTTTTTTTTTTTTTTAAACTCTACTGTTTACTTACATTTACACTTGGGTGGGCCCCTCTCTGAATCTAAATTTGTGCGGCCATATCTCTTCAAAAAGCACATAGGTTGTAGGTTTCAAATTGCTGAAAAAATGTCCTAGATCCTTATGAACTTAAACACAACCACAGATGCTCTGGAATGTGGAAAAGGGTTGTGTTTTAAAACACCAGAGAATAGCATGGTCACAGTTTAAAACTACATGGAATCATTTCAGTAACCTTCTTGTTTTGTTCTTAACACCCATTTCCCCATGCATTCCCTATCCTTAAAGGAAAGAGAGAGAAATTAAAATCTTTGGATAACAAATGGAGGACATTTAAATGAAATAGTAAACATAAAATCATTACATAAGAGTAATGTATTAAGTCTGATATTTGCCTTAAGTTGGAGTTTATCATCTTATACCACCTTATATAAAGGCATCTTTTTTTAAGACTTTTTTATTGGTTTCAGATAGGAGGGAGAGAGAGATATAGAAACATCAACGATGAGTGAGAATCATTGATCGGCTGCCTCCTGCACGCCCCGCACTGGGAATCCAGCCTGCAACCCAGGCATGTGCCCTGACCAGGAATTGAACCGTGGACCTCCTGGTTCATAGGTTGATTCTCAACCACTGAGCCATGCCGGCCGTGCTATAAAGGCATCTTAACTCAGCTGAGCTGCTCCATAACTTTACCCATTTTTCAGAATGTTAAATCATTCTATACTGTTTTTAAATGCTATAATAGATATCTACTCAAGTTTATATGGTCGTGAATATTTAAAAGGAAAAAATGATCATCATTTTTAAGACATTGCTCTAAACAAGGTTGTGCATGAATACACAAGAGCAAGTATACGGGGGTGCGTGTTTAGGACCAAGGATGTAGTAGAAGATAGTTCAAACTGGCCGAACAGCTTCACTCCAAGGAGTAGATCCAAAAGCCATTTTCAATATGACATAAAAGTGATCAGCTGTTGGACGAAACTAAGATGGCGGCATAGATAAACACCGGGAAATTGCTGCTTCCCACAACAATCGATAAATGCATCAAAAACACAAGGTGGACACCATCCAGAACTACAGGAGGGCTGGCTGAGTGTAAATTCTACAACTAGAAGGAAAGAAAAGCACACTGAGAGCCAGAGGAGCTGCGGAAGTAAAGTGCAGAGGTACGGGGGCTCGCGCGTGCGGGAAGGGTCTGGCACCTGAGGACGCGGCTGTCTTTTTGAATCCGGAGGGAGACACAAGCTCCTGACGGCTCTGAAATCCGGTTCTGGGAAGTCTCTGGGGACCCAGGACTCATACGGGGAGAAACTGGACTGTCTGGAAGCTGGCGAGCTTGAGAGCGGCTTTCCCTCAGAGGTGTTTGCAGCCATTGCCGGGACACTGGGACTCTCGACTCCTTAGGGAAGGGCTGAGGCTCCGCCATAGCTGCTTTCTCCGCCCTTTGATTCCTTGAGACCCCGCCCCGCCCAGGCTGCCGCAGAGGCTTTTGCATATGAATGCCCCGACCTTTTGCAACCTATAATTACCTAACCGCAGCCGGGCCAGATAGACCCAGAGCTTCCAAGAGAAGGCCCAAGGCCCCACAGCGGCTTGCATTGCTACACAGCTGAGCATCATCAGGGCACTTCCAAACTCCAAAAAAAAGGAAGGGGAATCTGCAGTTCTCTTCGTAGTTCCTGCTGTGTAACCTCAGGCAGAGGCTAAATTAGCACCTCCTTAGATCCAAGAGCCACTGTACCCAGTGGTCAGAGGGGGACCATCCAGATCACAACTCCTCAGATCCATAAGGGACACACTCAGGGTGCAGTCTCAGTGAGCACCAAAGCCCCACTGAAGCAAGTCTTGCCCCAGAAGGGTGTCTCCAGCACAGAAGTTCTCCCACTGCAGACACAGCTGATTCTCACTGCCAATTGCCCTGGAAGTCAATTCCTCCCAGTGATCCTACAACAACCAAGGCATAGCTACAACAAGACTGTGCACAAAGCCCACGAGGGGGTGCACCAAGAGTGTCCACCTCAGGTAACTGGGGAGGCTGAGCCACTGGGCCCTACAGGACACCTAGCACACAAAGCCACTCTATCAACACAGGGAAGCAGCCAAAATGCGGAGACAAAGAAACAGGTCACAAATGGCAGAAATGGAGGAAAGCACACGACTGGATATAGAGTTCAAGGCCACCTTTATAAGGTTTTTCAAGAATTTTATGGAAACCGCCGATAAATTTAATGAGTCCCTCAATAAGTATAGTGAGACCATGGAGGACATGAAAAAGGACCAACTAGAAATTAAGCATACACTGACTGAAATAAAGAATAATCTACGGAGATCCAACAGCAGACAAGAGGATCCCAAGAATCAAGTCAAAGATTTGAAATACAAAGAAACAAAAAATACCCAACCGAAAAAGAAAAAAGAAAAGAGATTCCAAAAATATGAAGATAGTGTAAGGAGCCTCTGGGACAACTTCAAGCGTACCAACATCAGAATTATAGGGGTACCAGAAGAAGAGAGAGGGCAAGATATTGAAAACCTATTTGAAGAAATAATGACAGAAACCTTCCCCTACCTGGTGAAAGAAATAGACTTACAAGTCCAGGAAGTGCAGAGAACCCCAAACAAAAGGAACCCAAAGAGGACCACACCAAGACACATCATAATTAAAATGCCAAGAGCAAAAGACAAAGAGAGAATCTTAAAAGCAGCAAGAGAAAGACAGTCAGTTACCTACAAGGGAGTACCCATACGACTGTCAGCTGTTTTCTCAACAGAAACCATGCAGGCCAGAAGAGACTGGCAAGAAATATTCAAAGTGATGAATAGCATGAACCTGCAACCAAGATTACTTTATCCAGCAAAGCTATCATTCAGAATAGAAGGTCAGAGAAAGAGCTTCACAGATAAGAAAAAGCTAAAGGAGTTCATCACCACCAAACCAGCATTATATGAAATGCTGAAAGGTATTCTTTAAGAAGAGGAAGAAGAAAAAGGAACTCTTACTATTTGCCACAGCATGGATGGAACTGGAGAGCGGATAAATACCACATGATCTCACTCATTTGTGGAATATAATGAACAACATAAACGGATGAACAAGGACTGATCCAGAGACGGAGAAGCATTGATTGGACTGTCGGGCTTTGGAGGGAGGGTAGGGGAGGGTGGGGGTAAGGGGGAAAGATCAACCAAAGGACTTACATGCAGGCATATAGGCCTAACCAATGGACATGGACAACGGGGGGGGGGGGGGGGGTGAGGGCATGAGCAGGGGGCGGGGTAGAGGGTAATGTGGGGACAAGGACACATATGTAATATCTTAATCAATAAAAATATATTTAAAAAAAAAGTGATCAGCTGTTGCGTCTGAGGGAGAAGCTATGAGCAAAGGTGCAGAGAGGTCATAGGGGAAATGGTGGAAAGATGACCCCATACCACACTTGCGTGCCTGGTTGCTCCTGGTCCAGCTGACTGCAGAGTCAGACAGCCATACCCTTTCCCACCAGCCCAGTTTGGTTTGGAATCTGATTAGAGACACAGGGCAAAGTCACGGTGTATCAATATCTACTTCCTCATGTGGACAAGCAGGGAGAAACGGAGACCCAGAGTAACTGGCAATTTAGTCCATCAAAGGCTTCACGCCAAATTCCCACCACCCCCTGGCAAAACCACGAAGGAGACCGAGCCAGGCCCCAACTGCCTGAGGCCTGAGATGCAAAAGGAAGGGGCAAAGAAGATTGGTGATTCCAGACTAACGTCAGATAGTGGGCACACGGTTCCTGCTGTCCAGGCAAAACTCTAATCATGAACTCTGAGACATTGCAGAGCCAAGGGAATAGAAATTACCTTCATGTCTTCTAACCTTTTACAGACTGGAGAAGGGACAGCACCAGTCCCAGAATCCAGTGCAAAGCCATTTCTCCCACCCCATCGAGTGCCTGTGTGAGCTGGTGGACACTGAATGGGTCAAACCAACAGCAGCTTCCCCTTAGGAGGTGGATGAGAAGTGCATACAGCAAAAGGGCAAGAGTGCAGACCTAAGAATTAACTGTCCAGGAATACAAGGGGAGGAGAGAATTTCCAAAAGAGGGTAGACCATCGTGTAAATGACATGAAAGCTTTTAAAAAGGTCACTGGAAATCCCACAGCTTTTTCAAGGTATGAATTCTATGACCCATCCCCATACACAAACCAAACTCACAAACGCTTAATATTCAACTTCTTTGGTGTATTTTCATAATGAATGTATTTTTTTAAAATACCATTTATTTACTCAGATGAACAAATATACAAATATTGCTGGCACTTCTATTAATAAGAAGAGGACTTAGAAAATATACATAAAATGAAAGACTAAATGATCATTTCCTGAGATTTCATTTAATCTTATTTTCTTCTGATAATTAGCCGGTATACCAGCAGAAGCACAGAATTCATATGTTCCTGTCCTACTTTGGCCACTAGTACCTGAGAGGGAAAATCACTTAATCCTTCCATGAGCTTAAACAAGTCAATCTCTAAGGTTTATTTTTTAGTTATAGGATTAAACAAGTTAACCTCTAAGATTTTTTCCCCAGCTTTAACATTCTCCAGTTGTAGTTTCTTGATCCTGTGGCATTGGATGAGTTTTTCACTACTGGTTCTAGGTAGTCAGAGATAAAAGTACCTTGAGGGGAAGGGGGCGGGGAAATGAAGCCGTCTATAAAACTTTGGGAAACATGGTCTATTTTTTTTCACTTTTGTATGTAGCTATTTTGACAAGTTGGTTTCAACCTTATTCAGGAGATGAAACCCATGGAATTAAGCATTCCCAATAAAATAACGTACTAAATCTCATTTGAATCTATGTAGACAAGTGCTAAAGCAGTGATTCTCAACATTCCTAATGCCGTGACCCTTTAATACAGTTCCTCATGTTGTGGTGACCCCCAATTTCATTGTTACAAATTGAACATAATTAAAGCATAGAGATTGATCACAAAAACAATATGTAATTATATATGTGTTTTCCGATGGTCTTAAGCAACCCCTGTGAAAGGGTCGTTCGACCCCCAAAGGGGTTGCGACCCACAGGTTGAGAACCACTGTGCTAAAGAAAAGAATATTTAAAATAAAATAAAGTGCAACTTGTAACATCTAATCTCCATGAAACCTACAGAATCCTGTTTCCACAAATTCTGCTCAGAGAATATTTTTTCATTAAGGATATATACATATAAGCATGTATATACATACGGTATGTATGTATATGTATACATACACACAGATGTATAGAAACTGAACACACCCAATGTAGGTGTGAGAAAGTGCGGTATGCACAGATTATAGAAAATAAAGTCCAATAAAGTACTCTTTACCCTTGGCGATATGAAACCTACCAAACCACTGAGTAAAGAAAGAATTATGGTCACTAACAGGTCTCATTCAACTCAGAAAAATAGCCAGTTGTTTGCATATTGAAGGTATCATTTGGGGGTCAAATATCTAATTGATGGCTTATGTTTAAAGACAATTTAGTATTTCTCAAAGTTTGACTCTTAAGAATGTATCTCACACTTATTGGCCCTTGGGAAATTGTAACAGGGACCTGACTTAAAGTTCCAGGGATTTTAGTTGACAAAAGAACTGTATTAAAGGATGTACTTCTACTGTCATTGGTTGGTGCTTATGGTTGTTATTTAGAAAAATATAGGTGACACTAAAATGTTTAACCTAGAGCCATCGTTTGTAGGAACTAAAAGATAAATATCTGAACAAATTTATCACAGTACTTTCCTTACGTTGGCTACTGTTCTGGGCTGTGCACTTTGAATTGGTACAGGTGACTAGATTGGAGTCAGAGGGACTCACGCAGGCATCTGTGGGAAAAATAGAGAAACAGATTGGTTCTCCAGAGCGTCTCATTCTTCAGCCATGGCACCTTCTGGTGTCCCAGTCCGTGGGAATTCCGGGTTATTGATCACCTCAGCCCTCCTGACAGCAGGTCAGGCCTAGAGTCTCAGTAGGTTGCCTCCAGCCTCACACAACCCCATCCACCCATCTCAACGTGTTGTACACATGTTATCATCTCCTCTATGTTCCATTTGCAGACCATAGGGAAGCACTGGTTTAATCTATACTTGAGACATACAAAGGACAACTTAGAAGCCCATATTGAGAAGGTAAGCAAAAAATACTATTCAAATGAACGTTTGTTCTATCTTCTTCCTAACACCAGAACATTCAACTTTGGTTGATGTCAGGTAAGTGTGCATTTGGATTAGCCCCTATGTACCCACCGACACCCAATGTCACATAGCAAATAGTGGGGCCAGCTGTTTCGATCCTCCACGGTACAGAAACAATAAATCTATCTTCTAAAAGCTTTTTGCAAATCCACACAAAGACATCAAATTAAGCAAGGTCCTACAGAATCTATCATAAAGTATACTATGAAACAGAAGTTGCTGGGATGTGCATTAAAATCTGTATATGAGACCTGACTGGTGTGCTCAGTGGATAGAACGTCAGCCCATGGATCAAAGGATTATGGTTCAATTCAGGGTCAAGGGCCTCTACCTGGATTGCAAGCTCCATCCCCAGCCCCAGTTGGGGCATGTGCGGGAGGCAATCAATCAATCTGTCTCTCTCCCATAGATGTTTCTCTCTCTCTCTCTCAACCTCCCTCCCTTTCACTCTCTCTAAAATCAATGGGGGAAAAGTATCCTTGGGTGAGGATTTAAAAACAAAAAATTTGTACATGTGATCCGGGAAAGCTATGATCCAGATTCCATCTGTGCTTGCTCTTTGTGCAAGCTCCACACCCCATCAGCTAATAATCGGAACTCAGATAAGGACTTGTTAGAATAGTAGTTAGAAGGGTGACATTCCAAGTTGCTTTCTAGTGAGTATCCTGAGAATGTAGAACACTTATTAATAATGATTACATTACAAGAGCACATTTTCCATTTCTAAATCAGAAAGATTTATGTGGCTGTGCAGAGTTGCCTTGTTGCTGATGTTTGCAATGAAGACTAATCTAATTTCCCACTGCAAATCACACTGATGTGACCTAGAGACATTTCTGTTTTGTCACAACAGCCTTTAATGTTAACTGAAATTAGTCAGAATTACACCATGTTCCTGGCAAACAATATGATCCAAAAATATCACCATAGTAACATGTGTATTCTATCAACAAGTCCCCCTTCATATTTCTTAAGGTCTCCTTGTATCAATAATTCTGAAATGCATAAAAACAATTTTGATTTGGAACATCATCTTGTTGCTACAAGATATTTGTAACTCAAATTAAATGGTACATAGGTGTGTGTTTTTAATATATTTCCCTTTACTTAAGGAAACATTTACTTGCTCATTAGGCCAGATCAACTTTGCAGATGTAGTGAGAGCTTCCAGAAATGTTTTAAATGACCAAGAGCTGAAATTCATTTTCTTTTTACTGTTTCTTTCATCACCTTCTAAGAAACTATATGTTCATTCCAAGGAGTTAGGTCTCAACCGACCATGGGAAGGTAATTTTTAAGTTTGCTTCTTTAAGCTAAGAGAAGTCATAGAGGCAACCCTGAAAGTTCATATTCTCAAAGAGGCTTCAGTTCTCACTTCAGCAATTGGAAATCTCTTTTGATTATATATATACATAAAATGGTTATGATTGGCCCTTCACAGCTTTAGAGCATTCATTTTCCCCTTCGTCAGCTAGGTTTGTTAAAATGTTTATAGAAAAAACAATTTGTACTGGGATGAAATTGAAAATGACAATTAAATTTATTATGGGTCCCTGAGTTGATGTGTGGGTGGTTAAAAAGGAAAGAAGAGGAGAAGAGAAGAAAGAGAATATAGGGCAAGGGAAGAGAGTAGAGAATATTTTAATGCCTTTGGGTGTTACACAATAGATATTGTATAATTAGCAATTGAATTTTAAAGGAAAAAAATACTTAATGTTTTCCTGAAAAAAGGAGTAAGAGATGCATAATGCAGAACACAAGTGTTTATGGGTGAAAGACAAGTCATGATAGAGAATGTGAAATAATTTCAAAAAGCTGTAACTTAATAAAGATTTGAAATGTTCTGGTCTGAAGGAGTGGGCCTATTGTATGAAGATCATGTGTGAACACTTCCGTTTTTCTATGTATAATAAGCTTCAGCTTGATACTATTAAGAATGAAAAAGGATTGTTTTGTATAAAAAATACATTTGATTCATCATGCTCAGGGTACAGCATATGAACAGCAAACTTTTCAAAGATGTTAGCATTGAACAGACCACCCAACCTCAGAGGGAAGGTGAGGGTGTGTGGAGGGGGAGAGGTCAATCAAAGGACTTGTATGCATGCATATAAGCATAACCAATGGACACAGACAGTAGCGGGTGAGGGCATGTGCTGGGGGGTGGGAACCACCAGGGAGAGGTCAATGGGGGAAAAAGGAGACATATGTAAAACTTTAAACAATAAAGAATTTTTTTAAAAAGATGTTAGCCTTATCTCCATGTTTTGTCACTATTAGGAGATTAATCATCTAAAAAGCAAAACATTACATGTAATGTCATTTCTTTTTCAGTTTGACCCTGACTCTAACTATATTGCAAATCTACGTTGGCATGTTCACTTATAACAACATCCTTGATGAGTTCTATGGCCTCATTTGAAATAACTTTTTGTTTGTTTCTCTCTGTTTGTATTTGTTATCTTTCTGGTTGCTTGTATCTGGTTCCATGAAGTTTATAGCAATGAGGACAGTGACCCATACTTTATATCCTTTAGTAGAATTCTTCTTTATTCTTTAATAAACAGTCACTCATAACTTGTGGGAAATTTTGACATAGGCAGGACTATGTCTTGTTTGAACTATGACAACAGAAAAACTTTCTTTGGTATAGCATTCATTTACTCAACAACTGTTTAATTAATAACTATGCTATGCTAAGTATTGTGCATGTCCGTGGATAGACATGTGTGAGCAAAATAGACATGGTTCCTGACCACTGATATCAAGCAATCACATTGCAACATTTCCAATGATAAATATCTGCAAGTCCTAAACAAGGGATGAGGATAAGAGGATGGAACATAATTGAGGAGCTAGGAAAAGTCTCCCTAAAATTTAACCTGATAATTGAAGATTAGTCAAAGTTAGTCCAAGAAAGAGAGTGGATGTGGTGGTAGCTGGTGAAGAAGTGTGTAGGAAGGGGGAGATGGGAACCTGTAGCATAAAGAATCAGGGGAGAGCAGTGAGAGATGAGATCAAAGTAATGGGCAGGGCTCAGAACCAGAGGGCCTGCAGGCTCCAGTAAGAGTTTTAAATTTTATTCTAAGAGTAATGTGACAGGACTGGGGAATCACAAGAGTGATATAATGGTATATTTTCAAAAATCACTCTGGCCCTAGCAGGTTTGGCTCAGTAGAGCATCAGCTTGTGGACCAGAGAGTCCCAGGTTCAATTCTGGTCAAGGGCACATGACCAGGTTGTGGGCTCTATTCCCAGTAGGGGACAGGCAGGAGGCAGCCAATGATTCTTTCTCATCATTGATGTTTCTATCTCTTTCTCCCCCTCCCTTCCTCTCTGAGATCAATAAAAAATATTTTTAAAATTTTTTAAATTAAAAAAATATCACTCTGGCTACTCTGAAGAAGAGATTATAAGGGAGCATGAGTGGAGGAGGAAAAAAAGACCTGTAAGAAGACTGTAGTCCAAGCCAGATATTTTGGTGGACTTAATTGGTGGCATGGCAGTGGAGATAGAAGTAAACATATTTGAGATATATTTTGGAGGTAAATCAACATGACTTTTTGAGACAAAACTAATCTGGGAAGAAGAAAGATTCAAGATTACTGTTAAGTTTCTTGTGGTGATAGACAGCCTCTATAATGGCCCCCAATTTTCCCTACCTCCTTACCATACCCCTGTGTAACTTCCTTCCATATTGTAATAGGATGGTCTGTGTGACCAAGAGAATGAGGAAGTAGTAATGACATGTGACTTCCAAGGTGAGGTCATAAAAGACATTTTATGGGAGCTTCTGCCTGGCTCCCTCCCTCTTGGATCACTTGCTCTTGAGTAAGCAGCCCTATGAAGAGGCCCATGTGGCAGGAAACTGAGGCTTCCTGCCAATAGCCATTGAGGACCTACGGCTTCTTGCTAATATCCATGTGAGACTTCTAGTCCTAGTAAAGCATTCAAATGATTGTAGCACAGCCAACATCTTGACTGCAACTTTATGAGAGACCTCAAGTCAGAACCACCCAACTAGCTGCTCCTGAACTTCTTACCCACAGAAACTGGAAGACAATTAATTGTTCTTTAAAACCACTAGATAAGTAATGCATTTGCTTAGGCAACGGGGGTACTATGTCTAACCTGCTAAAGAATATGGAAGGAATAGATTTGTGGGGAAAGATCAAGAATTTAGTTTTATACATATAGAACTCTGTATTCCTTGAAATATTCTAGAGTTGATGCCATGTAGAAAACAGAATAAATAAATATGAAAATCAGAAATGTGATTTGAGCTAGTGGCATAAAACTGGGAATAAGTTTATAGCTGATTATTTCAACCGTAAGAATAGATGTGATCACCAAGAAAAAGTTTGATATATTAAGAAGGGGATCCAGGAACCCAATCTCTAGGTGTCTGTATATTTGCACCTCTTTTGCACCCTTTAGTCCATTTGACCCCCTCTTATTTCAGCCACTGTTATGGTGACTGGTGCCATGCACTCTTCTATGGTGCAAATTGACAAGGTCTCTTCTCAGCCCTGGAGCTTCTAATAAACACTGGAATTTCTGTGCTGTGCTTCCCGGGACACTCTCAGGAACCACTCTGCACTCATGCAAGTGTAATCTGAAAGTCAAGAACAGGCATTGCCCATGGGAATACTAATAGGAGGTCAAGAGATGATGGATTGATGCATCTGCTTTTCATCTCCACCAGACAGTTCTGAGAAGCATTTCATAAGGTTCCTCAAAAGATCCTGCAGGATTCAGGACTAATTTCCCAAAGTGACGTCAAGTCATTTTTGGGTTTTTTTCCTATTGTTCTCTCCTCTCTCAACCTGGTTTTTTAGGATCACTGCCCAAAAAAGTTTCTGTCTGCAAGCTCTTCTCCTTTCTGGGAAACTCAGGCTAAGACAGTCTGGTAGAAGACAACCAGGTGAGCTAGGTCAGTAGATGTGAAAGGAAAGCCAACCAAGTAGGGGGGAAACAGAAAATCAGTGTCACAAATGCCCAGAGGAAAAATGGAGGGTGTCAACTATGCTGAATTATAGAGGACCGGTCAAATGAAAAAAGTTGCAAACACTTCATGTTTTATCCAATTTTCACATCATCTGACCTTCACATCAGTCTTCTGAAGTAGGCAAGACACATGTTATTTTTCTCAAAGTCCAGGTAAGAACACATCCAGAAAAGTTAAGGGATGGCCCAAGCTTATGTGTTAAGGAGCCACATGCTCTAACTCTAGTTCATTTGCTTCACAAACCACTGCTTATCCCAAGGCTGTCAGAAATCAACTTCCCTGGGTATGATTAAACTCCATTGTTTATAAGAATTTAATTGCAGACACATGTTGGCAATCTATAAATAGTTTAAATTCTAGAAATTCTCTGGGAAATTTTACATTGTAGAAAATTGCAGATTTTTTTAAAGGGACCTAATTCTGATAAAATAATCATATAGTGATATAAACTACAACTATTTTACAGCTACTAAAAAGTCACCTAATAAAAATTGTAGGAATGCAAAAGAAAACACCTTCACATTCTTGCCAAGGACTGAGGCCACCTCAACCTGGGAACTATTTTCAACAGTTCCTTTTTTGAGAAAATCTCTAGACTGAGTAAACCAGTGGGATAACTGGAAAATTTGAATGATAGTTGTTCACATAATTGTGAGGATTTGAGGGTGCCCAGTGAATGACACTCCTTTTCCCTGTCTGGGTTCTCAATAATTGCCTACATTCTGAATATGTGAATGAGGAGTCAGTCAGTTAGTGATTAAAATGCCAGTTTGTGCAATAGCTAAATCAGAGGTAGTGGCTTAGATATGCAACCCATGGCTTATTTTTTTAACCATTCATGCCCCACATCCTGAATCCAGGCCTTGTGAAAAAATAGATCCACAATACCTAGTATTGCTGCACTGGGCTGTGCAAATAAGGAAGAAACAAGAGGAAATCCCCAATATGTACAGCTTTTTAATAGACTTGCCTTCCTGATTCAGAAATGTTGACATAGATGCCATACAGCAACCAAAGGGAGGAAGGGACAAGAAGCAGAGTGGCAGCACAGAGAAAAGATGGCGTGGAGAACACATAGCCTCTACAGCAGTGGTTCTCAACCTGTGGGTCGCGACCCCTTTGGGGATCGAACGACCCTTTCACAGGGGTCACCTAAGACCATCGGAAAACACATATATAATTACATATTGTTTTTGTGATTAATCACTATGCTTTAATTATGTTCAATTTGTAACAATGAAATTGGGGGTCACCACAACATGAGGAACTGTATTAAAGGGTCACGGCATTAGGAAGGTTGAGAACCACTGCTCTACAGGAAGTATAATTGAATGCACACAATTGCACGCATGAAAACTCACATATAATGATCTGGGAGCCTCCTGGAGAGTCCGTATTCCATCTGGTACCCGGTGCCTAACCAGCAGGCTGAGGGTCCTGAACTTTGCTTCCCTTATGTCAATAAATATTACCTGGACGTGCTTACATCCAATACAGCACCTTGCAAGTCCATAAAACACATCAGCTCAAAAGAACCATGTTTGTAAAACTCTTCTTTGGACAAACAGTTCTGATATTCCAAAGCATACACTGATTTAATCCCTGCTAAACTTTCGTTTATTCGAACAATCACTTTTTAAAATATATTTTTATTGATTTCAGAGAGGAGGGAAGAGGAACAGAGAGAGAGAGAAACATCAGTGATGAGAGAGAATCATTGACCAGCTGCCTCCTGCACGCCCCACACTGGGGAACGAGCCCACAACCCAGGCATGTGCCCTGACCGAGGATCTAACCGTGACCTCCTGGTTCATAGGTTAATGCTCAACCACTGAGCCACACCGTCAGGCAATAACTTAAAAAAAAAAAGTTGTCTTTTACCTATTTTTAGAAACTACCCAACCCTGGCCAGTGTTGCTCAGTGGAATGAGCATCGTTCCATGCACCAAGAGGTCACGGCTTCCATTCCTGGTCAGGGCACTTGCCTGGGTTGCAGGCTCAAGCCCCAGTAAGGGGTGTGCAAGAGGCAGCTGATGTTTCTCTCTCATGGATGTTTTTCTTTCTCCCTCTCCCTTTGTCTCTCTAAAATCAATAAAAATATATTTTAAAATAGAAAGAAACTGCCCAGTGTTCCTCGCAACAATTACCATTAAAAGAGACAGGGGCAGATGAAAATACCTGGGAAATACCAGAACAAATAACTGAAAGAAAGACAACCATTGAGGAAAGTCCACTCTTCCCCTTTCATAATTAATCGTAAAGCCCATGGTGCTTGGAGAGGCTTTATCCATGCAGTGAAACAAGCCAAGCAAAGTATTTTTTTAAAAAATATATTTTATTGATTTTTTACAGAGAGGAAGGGAGAGGGACAGAGAGTTAGAAACATTGATGAGAGAGATCAATCAGCTGCCTCCTGGGGATGTGCCGGCAACCAAGGTGCATGCCCTTGACCGGAATGGAACCTGGGACCCTTGAGTCCGCAGGCCGACGCTCTATCCACTGAGCCAAACTGATTCGGCAAAGTATTTTTTTCTATAGAATTTACAGTGTTGTCCCTTCAATTTCATGAGAAATTCCAACTCCAAAGAATACCTGCTAGTGATTATCATCTTTGAGACTAATTACATATTCAAGCTCCCCAAATTACTAGGGGCAACCCTTGCAATATGCCTGATAGTTTTACCTTTCCTTTCTCTGGCTACATTCCAAGGCAACCTACATAGACTGTGAAGATTATTTTAGTTAAAAGTCAAGAAGAAGACCCATGCTTAGATGCCTAAATACAATCGAGAAAAAATGTCAGAGTTAAATCTCCAAATGAGTAAAAATTGTGATTATTGTTGAGAACCTGCTCCTGGGACATTTTCCTTGTCTTTTGAATTCCAATACTCAGAAATATAATCCATGTATTTCTAGTTTGCCATAGTTCATTGATGAAAGGAAGGACTTCATAAATCTGTGTTTATTAATCACATTGTGTTTAAACAAAAAACTTTCCATACACATAAACACCCAAAGAGTTGTTTTATGCTGATGATGGTTGATGTGTGTTGGTTTTACTACCCTGAGAGCTGTTTTCCAGTGAATTCTGACAGAGGGAAACAATACCTGTTGGGGTTTTACAATGCTAGATCCTCAATCAGTGGTTCTCAGCCTTCCTAATGTAGATGAAGAGGAGGGGGGAGAGGAAGTCTATCTGAGGAGGGAAGATCTTGATATATTAGAACAGTGGTTCTCAACCTTCCTAATGCCGTGACCCTTTAACACAGTTTCTCATGTTGTGGTGACCCCCAACCATAAAATCATTTTCGTTGCTACTTCCTAACTGTAATTTTGCTACTGTTATGAATCGTAATGTAAATATCTGATATGCAGGATGTATTTTCAGGGGTCACAACCCACAGGTTGAGAACTCTTGGTTAGGAGTCAAAGGTGACGAGCAAGAGTGTTTTACTTAAACCAGTTTGAAGAAAATTTAGTGTATAAACTGAGCAATCCTTCCCGAGTGTAACAGCTCAATGTCAATGCAGGCTTCTGTGCAGAGCGGTTAGTAACTGCGGGCCAACGGAAGACCCGGTTCTGTCCTTTGTTGTGGTTGGTGTGTCCTGGGATCATGACATGATGTAGATAACAGGGCTCTATATTGATGGGGCTCACAATTCCTGCTTTCTGAAGACTGACTTACTCTGCATTTTCTCAGTATTCATGCACAAAGGTTCAATCTGAGCTCTAGTGATATGATATTATTTTCTATCTTGCTCTGGTTTCAAATCAATCAAAAATTCAATTCACTCCCACCAGGTACCCTACTTTGGCTCAGTTCTGAAGGAGATCTGAAAACCCTTTCAAACATAGTCCATGATTTAAAAAATATATAAAATCCAGTTGGGTGGGTGGGGAGGACTCCTATTCTACATAAATGGAGCAGAGATGTATATATTTGATTGATGTTAATATTCATTGCTTAAAATTACTGAGCAGTTTTTATGGATTCTGTGCTAAGTGCTTTACATACTGTATCTCATTTAATCTTCATAGCAACCCTTGGAGATAGGTTTAATTATTATTACGCCCTAGGGGCAATCTGCCTAAGGTCATTCTACTAATAAACATAAAGCAAAGACCTGAACCTAAGCTTCCCTGACTCCTCTGCCCACACCCTCAGCTACTGGGGGATAGATAGGGACTGGCAGGTGTAAGACAGAAGGTGCTAGGATCCCAGGGGAGCAAAACCAAAGGAGATTTCATGTCCAAGACTCAAAGTCAAAGCCCATCATTCAGCTGGGGAGGCAAGGTCAGGGCCAGGCCAATGTGAATCCAGGCACAGTTCTGAACTGTTTTGGTTAAAAAGACTTAACTTCTGCGGAGGCAATCCTAAGCCTGTCAGGGGAGTGAGTTGGCCCCTGAATGTATGAAGAGGAGGGAGAGAGAAGCCAGAAGCTGTCAGGGTCTGACACACTGAGCCTCTCTCCTCGGGATCCCAGGTTATGGAAGCCAGGGGCCTGTGCTATCCTGAGATTATCTCCACAAGAACTTAATAGGCTGAGTGTTCACTCAGTGAATGAAATAGAGGGTTGTCATAATCCTGGGTGCCAAGCATTTAAGATCATACTCTCAACTGTGAGGTCGTAAAAAATATCTATATATATATAGTAAAAGCCTAAGTGACCATAAAGATGGAACGACCGGAATGACCAGTCACTATGACGTGCACTGACCACCAGGGGGCAGACGCTCAACACAGGAGCTGCCCCCTGGTATTCAGTGCACTCCCACAGCCAACCTCCCCAAGCCGGCCAACCTCCTGCAGTCCCTCCCCCCAGTCCCAAACTGGGACAGGGTATCGGGGTGGGTGGTGGTGGATGCAGCCCCTTTCCCAGGGACGCTGAGGGCCAGCTCCCTCCTCAGGGCTGGTGGCCAACCGCCTGCTCCCCATCCCTCCCCCTGATTGGCCCACTGCCCGCCCACCAGGGCAGCAAGAGAAGGGGGGGGTGGGAGGCGGGGAACCATGCGGTGGCAGCGTCAGTGTCAGGCATCCATTCCTTTGGCGCCCAGCCCAACAATCATCGCCTCCTCTCCCGAACCCTCCTGGGCCTTTGGCCCAGATCAGCCCAGCCCTGATTGCCGGCCAGGCCTAGAGACCCCACCTGTGCATGAATTTTGTGCACCAGGCCTCTAGTATTCTACATTAAAAAAATAAAATGAAAGCTTTTCATATATGGTATGAGCATTTTACCATAACTGATGGTTTTTCAGGAGAGGAGATAGCTTTACAAGGCCCAGTAAAGTGAACCGTAAACTGCTCTGGAGGGAACTGCATGGGGAGGTCACAGGTCTGGGAGTCAGGTGCCTCTTTCTTTATCCTCACCGACCTGAGTACATCACAACCTTGCCTTCCTATCTCTTATACTGCATTAGGGGCATTGCAATGGCCAGAGGATTAAATGCTGTTTATGTCACAATCTCCTCTCTTCTCCTTTCCTTTAGAAAGCTATAGCTGGTTCTTCAAAGTAATGTTCCCATTGCTCTGAGGTTTGCAAGTATTATATAATGCAAAATTAGTAAGATCATTTAGGCTAATGTATCTAATCCACTAATCTAAGTGATGCTCCTCTGAGCATGAGAAGATCTTTGTTCACTGCAAAGGATTATTCTCACGCCCTGTGCTTGCTTATAGACTGTGCTTCAGAGACGCCGAGGCAGGTGGAGCTCGTGGGGTAAGCCTACCTGAGTGCCAGAAAGACCGGGAGCTCCGCAGTGAAAGGTGCTTCTCTGCGGGCGGCACTAGCAGTGGGAGCCCTTTCATTAGACACAGCCAGCTTTACCGCTGCATTCTAGAAAGCAGTGGAGGAGAAAGAGGGTCGCAGCCTGAGATGCAAGCGGCACACAGGCCATTCCTAGCCTACTGACTCAATGTTTGACTGGGGACCAGTGGCTTAACTGTGCTCAGATTCCTCAAGCCTAAAGTCAGATGAAAATAGCAATTAACATGTTGTAGTGCCTTAGGCATCCTGTCTAATAAATTAGTCTATTTCTGACCTAGAGAAGTGAAGTGACTTGTCCAAGGTCAAAGGTTCCTTGGTGCCCAGGCAGGGAGGGTTCTCAGGAGTCCTGTCTGACACCCGGGGTCTTGTTCGCTGTGCTGTCACCACGGCACTGCTACTAGCCCTGGTCCTTAGAAAAAATTTTAAAAGCGGTTGAAGTTTGCTTTTTCTGAGGATTTAGCTCAGCATTTCATGAAGATGCAGACCGATGTTTCTTTTTAAGGCAAATGTTAAAAATATATAAATATGCTGCTTCAGGCTTGCAAGTTAGCTTCATAAACTTGAACTTCATCCTTGTTTAGAAGCTGACTCAGCCTGGATTTTATTCAAACTCCTGTTCTAGCTCCAAAGAAAAATGGCTCCCCAACATTAGCCCCTTAATGCTGTGCTTCACGCTGGCAAAAAGGCCCTGGGATTTCAAAGAGCCATTCAGCCCCGAAGCAGAGAAAAGTGTCCTGAATATACAAAAGCTCACATCAGGTTCCCAAAGGCCACTCGTCCATTTGTTTCAAATCTCTTTCTAAGTCCCAGTTGCCTAAAATAGGTTAAAGCTTGTAGCCATTGTTGTATTTCTACCCAATAGGATGGTGAATCTTTCATATCTTTAAAAGATATAGGATCTAGTGCTGATATAGGATCTAGTGAGCACCGTTTTTCAAGAGTCTAGTATTGACTTTACTGGCGGTCTGTGGAAGCTCACTCTTTCTCCTGGTAATCTTCACAAGTTGGCGGAGGGATGGCCACTTTGCTGTCTACACCGGCTGCCTTGCCCCTTACCTTGATGTCGTGTCAAATCCAATTAGCAGCGTTCTCAACATGCTTAGTCTTTCAATCCTTGAACCCAATGGCTGGCCATTTCTTGAATTAATATTAGGCTCATAGGCACTTGCCATTGATATTGGCCCTTTGGTTACACGCTTCAAGTTTTCCATTTTTTCTCTGTCATGAATACTTCTTCCTCCACAGCAGAATCTAATAGTCCCCAGGTATTCACTGCTGTCCTGCAGCCAAGTGTCTTCCAGGAAGCCAACACCCGTCAAATATGGGACTGATGGCTATATTCAAATTCTCCAGTTGCTGTGACTGATTCGGAACAGGTGACTCCAGCCCACAGCCTGGGAGCCCCCCAGCCGAGGACCAGGCATCGTGGAGCAGAGCCAGCATACCTATGCCTGGCCTGAATTCTGGACCCACCAAATCCTACAAAAAATGAAAGCTTGTTTAAGATGCTAACTTTAAGCTACTTTATTATGTAGCAATAGTAACTGGAACAGAGAAGATGGCTTCCCTGTCTTTGAGTAATTCCTCGTGGAGCATAAACCTCACAGGTCCACCTTAGAATCGGGGAGCAAAGAAGACTTATGACCATAAGACACTGGGGGGTAGGGGAGGCCAGGGGATTGTCAAGGGAAAAAGGACACATATGTAATACCCTTTGTAATACTTTAAGCAATAAAAAAAAAAAAAGAAGAAGACTTATGTCTATTTAGGGTGGAGCCCAGGAAGATAAAAGTCCCCTGAAGAAACACTGTAGTGTGTCCATGTACAAAGGGTCAGGCATAGACTCATAGAACCACCCTGTTCTCCATGGCACATGTTCCCTAGAGTGACCCTTATATCCCCAAAGTACATGGCAGGACGAGAGAGAACTGCAGACCTTTTCAGAGCCTATGGATGTGCCCAGCAGAGGCGTGGAGACTTCCGTACTCGATCAGCCCTGCAAAGCCTATCTGTACCTCTGAAGTAAAAAGGTAGCCCTAAAATTACTGATCAATTTTTGTCACCCCTGTAGAATGGAGGTGTAAGACAGAAAATATGTCAAATTATATTAAAATTAGGTATAATATTAATAAAATAAGTATAATAAAATTATAAGTAAAATAAAGAAAACAGCCCGGCCAGGTGTGAGTCAGTGGTTGAGCATCGACCTATGAACCAGGAGGTCACAGTTCGATTCCTGGGCAGGGTGCATGCCCGGGTTGCGGGCTCAATTCCCAGTGTGCGGCCATGCAGGAGGCAGCTGATCAATGATTCTCTCTCATCATTGATGTTGCTTTCTCTCTTCCTCTTCCTTCCTCTCTGAAATCAATAAAAATATAAAGAAAAAAGAAAGCAAGATTCATTCTTCCTCCTGTGCCAGCGGGTATCCCCTTCACCTATTGTTCCACCAAAAGCCTAATTCAAGTTAGTCTTCCCGTGTCACCAATTGTGGTTTAATTACCAGTAGTATGAATTCCCTGATAAAGTACATTCAACATTCCAACATTTTCAATGTAAATTCCTAACTCCTTGTCATAAACTTTTAGCACCACCCCTAGCCCATCTCCTTATACTTTCTACAAAATCCCCAGTTGCTTTAAACTTTTCTCTGCTCCCACACAGGCCTTACTCTTCCTGACTTCCATGCTTTCTCCTGTGCTGTTATTTCCCCTTTCTGGACCATCCTTCCTCCTTTCCCACAACCACATCACCTGCTCCTGGTGCTCCTAACAAAATTCCACTCCTTTATAAAGAGAAATTTTTGCCATTATGCCCAGGGCAAGCAGAGTTAACTATTTCCCTTTTAGTGCCCCTATAGCATTGTTTCTAACACTTCTCACGGTGTTGTGATTATTTATATGCCTCTCTCTTAGAATGCTGAGCTCCTTAAGAGCAATTCATTCATCAAGTGTGGTGTGGGGATTGTTAAAATACTAGCTCCCAATGAGTCATGCCTCTCCCTACCCGTGACCTCGTGTAGTTCTCCCACACTGACTCTAAGCTGGGCTATACGATTTGTTTGAGGCAGTAGAATACTAGTAAATGCCTATGAAGCAGAGCCTTTCCTCTGGGAGTCCAGGTTAGCCTGCTAGAAATACAGCTCGGCAAAAGCCAGCACCAACTGCCAGACATGTGTGAGAGACCATTTGATACCAGCCAGCTTCCGCCTGACTTGTAAACTGACCATGACCCCATGAGTAAGCCTAGTCAGGGCCTTGAGAAGAGATGAGCCATTCCAGCTGAGCCATGTCCCAGTTGCCAACACAGGGTGGTTTTTGTCTTAAGCCACTAAGCTTGGGTGTTCTTTATTAGACAGCAAAACTGGTACCGTGACTAACTGCTTTAACAAACAGAGCATCTTGTCTGGCTGGCGTGCCTCAGTGGTTGAGCATCGACCTATGAACCAGGAGGTCATGGTTCGATTCCCAATCAGGGCACATGCCCAGGTCGCAGGCTCAATCCCCAGTGGGGGGCATGCAGGAGGCAGCCGATCAATGATTCTCTCTCATCATTGGTGTTTCAACCTCTCTCTCCCTCTCCCTTCCTCTCTGAAATCAATAAAAATATATTTTTTTTAAAAACAGAGCATCTTGGTAACTTTACACAATGACATTTATTTCTTGTTTGAGTCACAGTTCAGCATAGGTTGATGGTGCTGGAAGGACTCTCAGTTCTACACAGCCATTCAGGAACCCAGGCCCTGTCTTCTTGTGTTTCCTCTCTCTTCTAGGTTCTTTGAGTCCCCTTTATTTATGTTGCAGGTAGAAAGGAAAGGAGAGAGACATACATGAGAGGGTTTAATGGGGGCAGGTCTAAAAGAGGCACATAACACTTCCACTTTTATTCCACTGGCCAGAACATGGAAAAGAAGACTGGGAAATGCAGTCTAGCTGTGTGCCCCACGAAGAGAAGAAAACACAGAGATTGGAAAGGATACATGGGCACTGCCACAGGCAGAAGTGTGTGTTTCCAGTGTCTAGCACCACACCTGTTAATATAGATACTTCATAAGTACTTGTGGAACGAATGAGTGAATGAAATATTCCTTGACGCTGCAGTGCCTTGTTTAGGATAAGGCCTGAAAATTATGCATGAAGGAACATTTGTGTCATCCAGGTGCATCTTCTCCTGAATCTTGGAAGCACTAATTTCATGATAGAGACTCACCAATGTAGGAACCAAGGCAAGAAATGGATGTTGATGCTTTACTCTGGCTGGTTTCCTAATACTGAGGTGATGGCATGTAGCTTTTTTCTTATCCTGAAATTTGTAAGACTGTAAAATTTAAAAGAACAAATTGAAAGTGTACTTAAAGTGGTGCCTGAGTCTCCAAGTCTTTACACATGTGTGTGGGCATACACACATATGTATTGTATCAATTAGTATAAGTACTATTCAACCAAGTTAGCAGTTACCAAATTTAAGCACTTCTACATGAAATATGTTAAAAGTAAGTAATATAGTAGAAAATTCATACAACATAATTTTCACTGCTATGTATGATATGAAGTAAGCACGCTGAATTGAAATGCTAAAAAGACTTGTGTTCTAGCCCTAACCAGTTTGGCTCAGTGGATAGAGCGTCGGCCTGTGGACCAGAAGGTCCTGGGTTCAGTTCCAATCAAGGGCACATACTTTGGTTGCAGGCTCCTCCCCGGCCCAGGCCCCAGTCAGGGCTGTGCAGGAGGCAACCAATCAATGTGTTTCTCTCACATCGATGTTTCTCTCTGTCTTTCCCTCTGTCTTCCACTATCCCTAAAAATCAATGGAAAAATATCCTCGGGTGAGGATTAACGAAAACAAAACAATAAAACAAAGACTTGGATTCTAGTCTTCATTCTGATATTAATCATTTCAATTTCTCTGGATTTAATTCCTTTAATTCCCTACCAGCTATGAAATTTTAGAATTCTCTAATTCTCTATCATAACATATATGTTAGAGGTATCTTTTGTTTTTCTCTACCTATTAGTCAAATCAAATCAATATAGCTCAAGCTTCTTTAATTAAACTCCAAAAAATTGACCCTTATTTAACCTGAGAAAGGAATGTGAGTCACCATACTGTAAGGTATAATCTCCAAGGTACTATCTCAGCTTAATTTTAGACCATATCTATGAATTAACCTGCCGATTCAGTGAAGGGATCGCAACCCAGGCAGCACTTAGCAGATCATTAGAGCAGCTACTCAGCTATGGAGTTAGAAACGGAGTAATGGTGGCCTTTCTTTGCTACCTAATATCGTCGTCGTTGTTTGCCAGTTGCAATTCATTAATGAATTTCAAGACATGACCTCTCCAAGCATTCTATTTTGAAGTGAGTATGAGAGAGTTTGAATCCCTCGTTTTCACCTGGGCCTGACAGAATATTTTTAGATCATCAAGTCCACTCCCAGGAGCTTGAGACACGAATAGCCAAGTAGGAAGGTTTTAATGAAGAAGAGTGATAGGAATCTGCCTTGCAGGTCAGGTCCCTGAAGGGCCCTCAAAGCGCAGAGGAAGATCCTGGGCACCAAAACAATGGTGCCAGGACCCCCGTGCTCCTGGCTATGCCATCCTTCAAAGAAAGTTAAACAGTAAGGACCATTGCAGCAAGGGGGGAGGCCACACAGATCCCAGGGAAACCAGTGGGCAAGAGGAGGGCTGGCTGTGGAGACCCTGTTGGGAAGAAGGCCGGTGTGGAATAAACCAAAAAGAAACAAAGAGTGGTACAAAGTATGAGTGGGGTTGGTGAGACTCATCCATGGGTGCAACTTGTCATTTGTGCACAGCCTGGACATTTTGTCTTCAGTGTTGCCCTTAAATTGTTTTAGGGCGTACTATCTCAGCTTAATTTTAGACCATATCTATGAATTAACCTGCCGATTCAGTGACGGGAACGCAACCCAGTTAATTCAGAGGAAAGAATACTTTACAGCACGGATATGTGATCTGTGTAGTCTTGCCTTTGATTGGTTACTTTGATGTTGTGAGAGACAGTGAAAGTTCACTCCTAGAAGCATTGTGATTAGGAACTGTTTTGATGATACTGGTTCCCTCGCTACTCAGTTCCTTTTTAAAAGAACTCTACAGAACAGATTGACAGTACATTGTTCCCCTGTAATTCTCTGGTTCTTTAACAGAGTCGGGGTAAATTTGAAGAGAAGAAATGCAAACCAGCTTGAGGCAGCACTGCCCAATTTGATCAAAACGAAATGCAAGCATCGTGGGTTCGAGTTTGGTGGTCCAAAACACTGGAATGTTTCAAAGACATCTAAAATGCAACGCCAGTGTTGTTTTATTTGGTTTGGGGTTTGCTATCCCTTTATGTTAAGCAGGAGTTTGGAAAAATGGCACAAAAGACTCACTGTCTGTTTTCTTGGATGCCTACATGCTAAGTAGCCAGTATTACTGATAAAGAAAAACATCAAATATACATGAATGAAGTCTCCACTCGTCTGCCTCATGAACTTAGAGGAAGCGGAGGATGAATCACATCTGACCTTTATTTAGCATCCCACCTCACAGCGGCAATTCTTTCTGAGCAAGCAGATGCTGGGCTCCAGCACTGCACACAAAACAGATGTTTACCTGGATCCTCCTCGGCAACCCATGTGACGCCTGTGTTGGGTCCTTTGTGCATCTTTGAGGCTGGACCAAGGTTTGAATTGAATTGCATCCAGGCCTTTAGAAAGAACCAGGAACCAAGAGCTGCCTTTCAACCCTGGAGAAATGACACACAATCATCCAGGTTTGGAGAGAGGGGAGTTAAGTTCAGAATCCACAGCTGCAAATTATACCTTTGTGATTCGGCAAAACATACCCTAATACACGATTTTAAAATGTTTTGTTTGGTTTGTTTAGCCCAGATAGCAAAATACAGTCTTGTCAGTCAAGGCAGACTTCAAACTGCCTGGGCCCGTTAGAAACGTTTCATTAATAACATGTGTTTACCATTGAGAGAGCTAGACTTCGTGTGCTAAGATTTTGTTTGTCAGTCATTCATTGGAACCCCACTGTTAATAGCATACAATGGTTTGTGGTTATGCCACAATTTAACCCAGGTTTAAAAATACAAACTAGAGCCCTGGTGGTCTAGAAGGAACAGGGAGTGAGTGAAGGTATTGGCTCAACCTGCTTTGTGGGCTGGTGGCTTGGAATGCTTTACAAACTAATCAAATTTATTGACTATGATCCTGAGGGGGGAAACAATCCCATGCTGGGGTGTGCATCCTGGTTGGACTGCAGTTTGGTGAGGTTCTGAATGTATGAAGGGGGAAACAAGGCAACTATTTGGCATTCCTTTCCCCAAAGACAAATTAGAAACAGATATCACGGAATATGAGATTTCTTTTCAACAGTCCAATAACAGAAAGAGATTTGCCTCTATCGTTTTAATTCTACTGTATGGTAAGGATAAGTAAACGGAATTAATATTGCGCTGGGCTAAACAGGCAATGCAAATTCTATTAATTCAATAGTGTGGGCAGCAAAGGTTCTAAATGCAACACACAAAAAAGGATTGATTCTGAAGGTAAAAAATGATTCTTTTTACCTTCACAGGGCTGTCTGAAGGTTAGTTGGGATTAAAGACTGCAAGCTACATATGCACTTACAGCAAATACATAGCCTTATAAAATTTACTTTTTGCTCAGACCTGTGTAAAATGTTCACTTAAAATACAAAACATTGCTATCTACAGTAATGGATAGAAAATGCCTTTGTGTTCAATAAGCCACCTCAGTTATGCAGAAGGGTACTGAACCATAAATGGTTGCTATATGCCGTGTTTATGAAATCTCATAGTCATGGAAATAACACCAGGACCCTAAACATTTGTGAAATCTTATATCACATGTGCTTAAACCCAATTTTCCAGTTGCTTACAATGTATGCGTTTGAAAATATGTGTATTTCAAAATGAAACAAGGTCACATTTAGAGAAAATTTAACCCATAAGGAAATTATGGTGGGCTGCCCTTAAGTTATCTCTACACATTCCTAGAAGAGAGATCCGGTACTTTAAGAGTTTTTTAATGGTTCCAGTTAGTTTTCCTTTCTTTCTATTCCATCTTTAAAGAAAAAAGAGTTTTATCTAGAGAGAAAAGTCTACTACTAAAAGATCCACTTTCCAAGTTCTAAGTAGTTAGAAAATGAAGAATGAAACAACATTCGTTAAACTCACACTTTACATTTTCGAAGGTTCAAGGTGACCTTCCATTAGTCCACCAGCATAAATTGGGCATGTGCTACATATGCAGCAATCTGCTAGGCACAGAGCCAGCCATAGAGGTGAATAAAACTGCATCTACCTTTAAGGAGTTGATGATTTAGCAAAATGCACAAATATCTGCCCAGCTGGCGTGGCTCAGTGGTTGAGTGTCAACCTATGAACCAGGAGGTCACAGTTCGATTCCTGGTCAGGGGCACATACCTGGGTTGTGGGCTGGATCCCCAGTAGGGGACATGCAGAAGGTAGCCAATCAATGATTTTCTCTCATCATTGACGTTTCTATCTCTCTCTCCCTCTCCCTTCCTCTCTGAAATCTATTTTTTTTAAAAAATTTTAATGCACAAACACTTACTGGTTCATAAACAAATTGTATAATGTCTGAGGAATAATAATATTTCAATCTCTTATTTCTACTCATCTGTACTTCTTGGAGGTGTTTCCGGTGACAATTTTGTTGGTTATTCATTTTGACTAGGGCTTTGTGCTCAACAAAGATTTCTGTAATTAATTATGATGAAAACATAAAAGGCGCACAAAAGTATTTAGGATGACTGGGAATAGCACAGAGAATAGAACAGGCAGCACACATAAACAATGAGCCTGAGGCCTGCTCAAGGCAAAAAAACAGCTGAACAAGCCTGGACGTTCAGAATGAAGAATTTCTAGAAATTGTGTCCTCTGCTTAAACCCTGACCAGATCACGATGCAGTCAGCTTTAATCCTAACTCCTAGCTGGTCCACTAAATAGCATTTTGAGGTTGTAAAATGTTTAATAATATGACAAGAATTTATTTGGTTTTATGAGGGAAATATTCATTTCACCAAATCACTTTAAAGGTTTTTTTTTAAAAAAAATATGCCCTATTTATGAGATTTCACATAGTAAATGCCATTTTCCATGGACTATGTCCATTCATTAATGCTATTGCATAGAGAGCTGTAATCTGCTTTGTTTGTTGTTTAAACATGAATGTTGGCTATAAACCAATGCTAAGCATTAAAATAATACTATCTCATGTCCTGATTTTCTTTAACTTAAAATATCACTGATTATAGAACTTAACAACTGAGGGCCTGAAAAAAATCTTATAGATACAATTTTGGACTTAAAATAGTGCTATCAAAAACTAAAATTAATTTTCTGATTTATTATTTTCAGAAGACTAACAGTTTCCTGAAGGAGTCTGTGACTAGTATCAACTTGACAATAGAAAATGCAGTCTAGTGCCCTTACTGTTCTAACCATCTTTGCTAAGATATTCCCATTGCTTAAATCTTTAGATGGGAATACTCTGATGGGAATACAGTTTCAAAACTCTGCCCATTTTTCCCAGGACTCCAGGGAGGTAGGGGGTGGGGGTGCAACTGCTGCTTTTCCAACATTATGATTGGATACAGCAAGTTGCACAAAGATGACATGTGAGTTCTGGGAGTTTGATACACGGCCCAGTAATGCTCGGAATCCTAACCCCTCTTATATCAATGACATTATACCACCTCTTTTTAAAGCTTAACATAATACTATTGTTGCTTTATAATTTTTTCTCATTAAAATTCAGAACTTCTGTTCATCAAAACACATTAAGAGAAGAAAAGGGCAACCCACAGAGTAGAAATATACATATATATATATATATCTATATATATATATATATATCTCACAAAGAATTATTTTCTAGCTAGACTATAAAAAAATAACAAACTCCTACAACTCAGTAGGAAGAATGCAGAAAACTCAATAGAGAAATAGGTTAAAAGACTTGAATAGGCACTTCATAAAAGAGAATATCCAAATGGCCAATAGACAAATGGAAATATTCTCAAGTTTATTAGTCATCAAGAAAATGCAAATTAAACCACACTTTAATATCACTAAAAACCCACCAGACTGGCTAAAACAATAAAGACAAAAAATTCTAAGTATTGGCAAACATATGAAGCAACTCACATCTTTATACACTGCTGGTAGCACTGTGAACTGGATACAACGACTTTGTAAAACTGTTTAGTGGTATCCCAAATTCTTCTCTAAGTATATATATTTTTCTCAACAAATATACATACTAATTTTTTTTAAAGACTTAACTGGAATATTCCTACCAGTACTCTTTGTAATAGCCCCAAACCAAACTGGATACTATCTAGATGTCTATCAGCTGTAGAGTATATAAATAAATTATGGCATGTTTACTCAATGGAATTTTATACAGCATTGAGAAGGAATGGTGTACATGCAACAATTGGGTAAATCTTGCAAAAAAAATATTCAGTGAAAGAAGTGGGACACAAGAGTACCCACTGTAGGATTCCATTTGCATAAATTATTTAAAGAGATAACGCTGAACTATGTGCTAGAAGTCAGGATAGTGTTTTATCTCATGACTGGAAAAGAACATGGAGGGTTTCTGGGGTGCTGGTTATATTTGTTTATTTTATCTGGGTGCTAGTTTCATAGGTCTGTTCTGTTTGTGAAAAATTCATCAGATGTACACTTAAAATAAATACACAATTTGCCCGGCTGGCGTGGCTCAATGGTTGAGCGTCAACCTATGAACCAGGAGATCACAGTTCGATTCCTGGTCAGGGTGCATGCCCAGGTTGCGGGCTAAATTCCCAGTGTGCAGCCATGCAGGAGGCAGCTGATCAATGATTATCTCTCACCATTGATGTTTCTCTCACTCTCTCCCTTCCCTTCCTCTCTGAGATCAATAAAAAATATTTTAAATAAATAACTAAATAAATACCACAATTTAACATACATATTTTAGAGCAATAAGTTTTTTTTTTAAAGCGTTGTCTGTTCAGGTCTATTGCTTAGGAAAACAGTTGTGATATAGCTTTCATTTCATCAAAGTAATAATCATGAAAGGTGAATTTGATTATAGCTGACAAAATCAAACATTGATTTCTGGCTCATTTCTTCTTTAGCCGGCTTTTTTCTTTGCTTCCTGTTTTCCTTCCTTCCTGTTTTCCTTCCTTCCTTCCTGTTTTCCTTCCTTCCTTCCTTCCTTCCTTCTTTCCTTCCTTCCTTCTTTCCTTCCTATTTTATTTGTTTACTTAGGGAAAGAGCAATATTAAACAAATTTTGTCTAATCCTGGAAAACAACATTGTACCAACTCTCCTACCTAGATTAATTCAATTAGTTAATCATTCATATACTAGCTGCTGTTTCAAGCCAGGGAGGAAATGCAGGTTAATGCTTGTGATGAGGGGTATGACAAAGAAGCAGAGCTGCAATAGAAATTTTTCTGCGTCTCTACAACTAATAAGGAGAATACCTTTGTTCCATAAAGAGCCCCTGACATCTTAACACAAGGAATCTACCAAATTAATGCTTTCTTTCTCAATGGACCTAATTAATCCACACAAAGATGAATAATACTTCCTTTCCCCGAAAGGCAAGGCATGGGTATCAGAAAATTAATATATACTTCTTTTCAAGGTTAGCTACAGAAGTTGCAGCAAAGCAAATGTGCAGAGCACCTCCTACACTATCATTATAGCCTGACTACCAGGTTCTGGGGGCCCTGTAAAGGGGGGCTCCCAAACAGCTGAGTCCAGGGACGCCAATGTCACGGGAAAGCACACATGTGTCCTTAATTCCTGGAAGCACCAGGCATAATATCATGGAGACAAGAATCGGTTTGGCCAGATTAGAGATGGAGAGGGGGAGGGGAGAGTGACCAGTTGTTCTAAAAGGAGATATGCTTTGTTGATTCACACTAGTGGTCACCTCCATCCTGGACCCTTCCTTTACAATTCTTGCCATGTCTACACATTTAAGAATTTTGGTTTGGAGAAGCCAGAAGTTTATGGCTATGAACCACAGTTTGAAGGTAGGCCTCCTTCCCATATTGCTCTATCTGTGCTCATTATTCATTCATTATTTACTTTCATTTAATTTAATTTAATTAAGCTCTGGGCAGGCTGTTGTACTTAGGAGAATTGTTAGAGAAAGTGGAATCAGCGGGTTATTCTTTTTTTCTCAGACAAACCTTCATGGTTTGTTCTCCATTTGCCCTGTGACTTGACCATGGCCAAAGCATTTCTGCATTCGTTGGCACACTGAATTGGTTTGATTTAGTACAAACGCGCAGCGAAAGGCCCCACTAGGCTTCCATTGGGACAAATCTGTCTTAGCACACAAACTGGATCCTAAATAAAGTGCGCATTGCCTTACGTGCCATTTTGAGAGTACGGTCCCCCCTTCTTGTAGAATGTATTCATTATCACAGTGCATACACATAGTCCCAAATTTGTCTCTTTGACTTAGTAGTTTGAGAGTAATACCCACAAGTCATTTCTCCCTCTCTAGTAACTCCTCAGCTTCCTAGAGCAGAACTCAGTGCTTTCTACCTTCAAGGAAGTAACTAGTCACGCTCCAGAGTCCAGTCACCACAGATTAGTAAACACTTAACTATTGATTCACACTAGTAGTCACCTACATCCTGGTTGCCTGGTTGCAAATTCCTCTCTCACAGTGGCAATAGCTTTATCATATGAGTAGCACTTCAAGAAATGTTTAAAGTCCTTTTGACTAGATTTTATCATCACTCATTCACGTTACTTTCTTGGAGTTAAATCAGGTCTTTCTTTCTCCTTGGACCTACAATTCCTATCTCCAGGTCTCCTGTATCTCGGAAACATTTTAGTAATTTCACTTTTAAAACACTAATTAAAACAGATTGAATTGTAATCTTGGGCCCTCGGTGAAGAAAACAAAACATCCAAGATTGTTATCATAATGAGTCTATTTGGATACTGAAAATTCAAAAGAGCACCAGACATCTCTGCCATCACAGCAGGAACCTGTTCTCTTTATTAAAAAATAGGAGGGGGCGGGGGAGGAGGCTGTTTTCTAGAGAAGAGCTTATGTTAGCACAGCCTGGAAAGCCCTGCCCAGCTGCCTCCCTCTCTCCGGTCCCAACAGCACCCTTTGAGTTCTCCCCCTTTTCCCAGCATCTTGCTTCCAGTCAATCCACGCGAAGATGCTTTCAGGAACATCTGCACTCTCTCATGCGGGAAGACAAGCAGAGCGGATATCCTGCAGAGGAAATGCCAGTAAACATTAACACACCAGGAAAGCCCTTTGTTGAGGAATCTGCAGACACTCCTCAGGACTAAGGACGTCCACAAATAGTCCTCAGTGCATGCAGCGAGCTGCCGAAACTCCATAAAACTTCCCATTGCTTTTTAAATCTCCAAATGCCAACCTCTGGTGTGTTGGGGCAGGGCCTAGATTTCATGGTGCAAGTAAAAAATAAACATTTGCACCAAATTTTCATTCCAAAAACACCTTCTGATTCCTCATGATGCTTGGACGATAGTACAGTTGACTGAGAAAGCACTATACCTTGTTCTTAGTATGTATTTAATAAAAATCAGTGGATTTTAGAAGTGTCCTTAATGATTATCTAGCCTAGTCACATTGCACTTTTGATAAAGTAGGCAAACTAAAAAGCAAAAACATCTTAATGGGCATCAACGTAGGAGCCTACCTATTGCATTTGAATTTCTGTAAAATACTGGCTGTGGGAAGTATATTAGACTTATTCAATAAGAAATCAAAGTGTAATTTCTTGATCCATAGTTGAAAAGATGTGCCTTTTACATTGAGGCTGTTTCTATTTAGATTAGTGTAACTATTATATGGAGAGATTAATAGATTAGTGTAACTATTATATGAAGAGACATTCAAAGAACCTATTAAAAAAAGATTTTTTTTAAAAGATTCGCAATTTGTTTGGTTCTTTTTATCTAAGCAGTCGCTTTTCACTCTCAGTTAAAATTAGCACAGAACATTCTTCAGGACAACCCCTGCATTCCTAACATAATTCCCCAAAGGGCCTTGGTTGGAGGCCCCTGTCCTCATGCTAGGGCATTTTATTCATAATATTACTCATGATCATAGCTAATTATTTCTTGGATACAGTGCTCAAATCTTTACACACATTTTCTCATTTAATCCTCACACCACTGCTTCAAGGTATCTATTATTATTTCTATCTTCTAGATAAAGAAATTGAAGCTCATAGTGTGAGCAAGCTGGCCAAAGTCACAATGTCCAGGGCAACAACAGGCTGGTTTCACTCCGAAGCAAGTTCTCTGCATTTAGATGCTGTTTATTCGCTCATGGCTCAGTGCCATATCAGATTGACTTACGACCTTCATTCTTCCAAGGTATCTTTTAAGACTTTGGAAAAAACCACTGTACATTAGGACCTTGATTAATGCAGAAACATCCCCTTAGAGCAGTGGTTCTCAACCTTGGCTGCACATTAGAATCACCTGAAGAAAATTCTGTTTCTTTGTTACTAATGTTGTGGCCTCACCCCATAACAAAGAAACAGAATTTCCAGAGAATGAGGCCCAGAAATCAGGATTTTAAAAAGATTCCCAGGTGATTCTAATGTGCAGCCAAGGTTGAGAACCACTGCCTTAGAGTATTAACTTGGATTTAACAAATTCCAATTGCTTCCTGCTCACAGGAGAAACCTGTATATATTCTGTACTGTCCTATTTAGTGATATTTATCTAATTATAGATTCTAAAAAAAAAATGTCTTTCAAAATAAACTACATTTTAAAATGATCTTTCATTCCTTTAAGTAATTAGGATCGCATCCCATATTCAATCATCCACATGGTAGTATTAGCACACTCCAGTTTTTCTTCTTTCCTTTCTTTCTCTTGCCCTCCCCCACCCTGCCCTCTGCATTTTTTTACCTACCTTTAGAGCCTTTTGAAGAAGAAAGATGGTAGTTACTCCAAATACTAAAATTTGTTCTTTGTAGTTATCATATGATTTTTCTTGAAAGGAAATGGACACTCTTCGATTTGCCTTCAGATTCTCTGGTAGAATTTCCATGTCAGTTCTAAGCTATCTATTTTGTTGCCTCAAGTTTCCCAAAAGAACTAAGTTATGTACCAAATACAGGTTAAAAAGAATATTAATATTGACTGATATTTGATTAACACTTTGTAGTTTATAAAACTTTTACAAATACTGTCATTTAATCCCACAGCAATTTTCTGTGAAAGAAAACAAACTTGTGTGTCTTTTTAAAGAACAGTTTTTTTAAAACACTTTTTAAAAATTGATTTAAGAGAGAGGGAGAGAGAGAAAAATCAGTGATGAGAGAGTATCATCAATAGGCTGTCTCCAGCATGCACCCCACTGGGGATCAAGCCTGGAAACTCAGGCATGTACCCTGATTGGGAATTAAACCGTGACCTCCTGGTTCATAGGTCAATGCTCAGCCCCTGAGCCGCACGGGCCGGGCAACAAGCTTGTATTAAACATTTATTTTGAGCTACACATTATGTTACTGCTTTACATTTAGACTCTCCCTTAATCTTCACAACAGTCCTTCAAAGCACATGTTATTTCCATTTCACAGGTAACTGAGGAAATTAAGGTGTAAAGAGATTAAGCATCTCGTCCAGTCTGACACTGCTTTAGGATTCTAGTTGAGACTACTGAGACCCAAAATCCAGTGCTTGCTCCTGCATCTGACATCCCAGTCCACTGGGGTGGTTCCCAGCATCATCCCAAAGGACATGATCAAAGCCGTGGGAGCCTTAGCGTCTAACATAGATCTCACTCTATGGTAACAATTTTCATCTAGGAGAGGAAGAAGAGAAGCTAACACGTTTTTATCCACATCACCATTATGCCTCTACATTCTCTTCTTTAAAGTTTCATCCCTGAACTTCTCAACTATAGACAAGTAAATAAATTCCTTTCTGGCTTTCCCCTGGATGTCCATGGGAAGGTAAAGAGCTGGTGAGGGAATGAGGCCTCTTGTTTCCAGATATATGAAGAGCGTTTATTCCATCCCAGAATGTTTCTCAAGCCCCTGGGTAACTCAACAGTATCAAGTTCAATGTGCATCACTGTTCAGATTCTGCTAAGGACCTAGTATAACATAAATTTGATGTTTTCTTTAATAGAAGGACATTCCACTTTGCAGATTTAGACAAAGGAGGATGGGTGAGTGAAGTGTCACAGAAGAGATAAATGGTACCTGGGTGGGATGAATTTTAAAACCTCTCAAGAAAAGAGATTTTTCTCGCTTAATACTCTTAAGACAAATTTTGTAAACAATACATAACTGATTCTATTTTTGTGTCAAATTATAATTTCATACACATACACACTGCACATATGTGTGTGGTTGTGTATATGTACTTCATTATTAAATGAAATTAACTTTATGATAATAAGAAAAATAGTCCCATATATCTGAAGCATAATTAGAATGAAATAAAGTTAATAAGTGTTTGATATGTGGGTCTGAATCACTTTATAAATAAATACAAATGCAAATCCAAGTTTCTAGTAGACTTTGGAATACACAGTCTGTAAAATTCCATAAAAGAGCCAATTTTCAGATATTATATCTCCAATATTAGAATTCCTATATAAATATTTCCTTTAAGTTAACAACTACTTGGTGGCAATAGTTTTTAGGTCATCATTTACAACATTCTGTAGTTTAGCATTTAACTAAACTTTTCATACAACAGGTTCCCAACAACCTGTTTCCCAATGTCTCTTCTAAGATACAGAGGAATAGGTGACTTTTATTTACAACTTAATAAATAACTCACTGATGTGAAGTGTTTTAAGTACAGCAATGCGCTACCTTAAACAAAGCAGTGAAAACATATAACTGACTGTATCTAGTTGTTTTCATTTCCTTTGAGGTTTAGATTTCCTTTGCCTACCTATCTGATTTAACTTAAACACACACACACACACACACAACTCTATGGAAAGTGGGAACCTTGAATACTTCAAAGTTAACTAAGGTCAAAGTCAAATAAAGTCCACTGAATAAGGAGCAAGTCCAAATGCAAAACGTGTCACATTGATATTGGCTTGAAATCTCTTAGTTTATGGCTTGTACTAAAGTCTTGACCTTGGATTTGTCAGGTATCTAAGCACCGGGAATTGTTATGGAAAAGAATGATTTGCTTTGTTTCTTCGGAAGACAGATTCAAACACAGGCTGAGCTACATGGCCAGGTAACTCATTATCTATTGGTGTTTGAAACATTGAAAAGATGAGTCTACTCACCTATTGTATCTTTGCCCTTGGCTTATGTTGAATTCTTTGACCTAACAAATGACACCTTCCACACGCTGTATCTTGTTTAATTACAGCAACCTCATCTTATAACATAAATACACCTCCCTAAAGCATGAGCATTGAAATTATTATATACTAGAGGCCCGATGCACAAAATTCGTGCAAGGGGCTCGGCCCTTGCAGCCCCAGCTTCATCTGGAAGGTCGTCCGGAAGGACGTCCAGAAGGTCGTCAGGCTGTCAGGCCTAATTAGCATATTATGCTTTTATTATTATAGATTTCTTTCTCTGCTTGATGAACCCTTTGGAGTGAGATCGTTTCTTTGAATATTTGCAGGATTCCAATCTAGTTTTTTAATCTTCCCTGCCTCTCCCTAATTTTAGGGTCTGGGATCTTGGCTTATGTTGAATTCTAAAAATGCAGAATTATTATTCACATACGAAAAGGTAGTGTGGCCTGTTATTCAGAAGATGCAATGGGTGTTCTTGAATGTTCTGCTTCACTGAAGCCCTCATACACCACACATGTTACCAGGAAAGGCGCGGCGTTTTTTCCTTGAAATGGTCCATGCTGTTTCATTTGAAACGGTGTGTGCTGCTGCTGGGTGTTCTGTGGTTCTGTCTCAACAACTTCACTCAGAACTCACATTCACCGGGTATCGGCCAATAAGGCTCTTTGGTATCAGAGGAGGAAATAAATCACATTCTCCAGAAACACCCATCTGTTTTGAATAGTCCCATAGATAGATGGCTGCCTGTTCCAGGGAATATTTAATGTTAGAAAAAAACTAGTCCAAACAGTTTACTCCCCTTAAGACTAAGCAGCAAGCAGTCTTCCCGTAACTGCTTCAAAACTGCCTAAAGAGGGGCCAGAAACATCCCTCTGTGACTCAAAGTAAGACCATAGAAAAATTACTAATAATTTTTATGCCTTTGGTGACCTCTAGTGATCAAAACTGAGAACAAACTTACCACATTTTGTTTTGTTTTTCTAGAAGAGAGGAATCTTCCGAAGTCAGAAATTATAGACTTGTTTAGGTAATTTTCTACCCAGCTTCTAAATGACTGTAATTGAATTCTCTTATTAATAAACACCAATGTAGTATCATAGTAGAATATTCAATAAACAAAAGAAGGACAAAATATCATTATTTTAGAGTATACTCTTTCAGGTCTTGTTTTCATGCACTTACATGCAGGTGCCCAACATGACAAAAAGTATTTCTCCACAAAAAAAAAATCACCCAGGACACTTATTTTTGCTACTTGTACTTTTAATAGCATATTAAACTAATACACTATTTTGCAACTTGTACTTTTTAACAGTATATTGTGAGTATCTTTTCATGTCCTTCTACCATATTATTTTAACTGGCCATTTACTATTTCATTATAGTTTATTTTAAACATTTCCCTGTCATTGGCTATTGAGATTGTTTTTACTTTTTTCTATTATCCTTGAAGCTACGTCTTTAAGCCCTTCTGGTATGATGGCATTAAGATAAAGTCTTAGAAATAAAATTTCAGGTTCAAAAAATATGCACAACAATTTGGTTTTCAATACATAGTCTCAAATTTCCGAGTAATTCTGGAAGAGAGAGATGTTCACCTAGACACATTTATAGTGTCGTCCAAAGGGAGCATGTGGTGAGCTGGGAGCTCTGTGACAAGCTGTGTACACAGCCAAACCTCAGTGCTCTCGAAGGGCCAGTGGCTGAAGAGGGAACCAAGAATAATCCAAAATGTTGTGCGTGAGCAGCATGACAGCCGTTATCCATTAATTCCAGATTATGCCGCTTGAAAAAATATATAAATTTGTAGGGAGCTATCAGAGGCCAAGGAGCTCTGTTTTGTAAACACATGTAGATATATGGTTCCCCCATCAGCAGCTAGTGCTAATCTTACATAAAGTATCCATTCACTAGCTATCAGCTGAAGGTCGCATATGGAGAGTGTTTGTTGAAGACAATTTTATTTTTATGGCTTCTGCATTCAACAGAAAAATATGCAGTTCTCTTTTTCTTCTTTTTATAAGATAAATAATGCGCAGGTAAACTTTGCAATGTAAGGATAAGCAGGGCCATCTGTTTTCGCAGTTATCAGAGTAAGGGTAGCACATTCTGAAATGCTTTCCGACTGTGTACATTAATTTCCTGGCTATGCTGCTTTCTGGGTTCACACTGTCTAACAGATGTACTGTATTCAGCAACCATCCTGCACACTCAGCCCCCTCCCAGGAAGATGTATTAAATCAATGCTGGCTATCATGAGACTGTCATTTTTTAAAAACATGTCCACATACCCTTGTTTCTTAATACCAAATACAGAAAGTAAAAATCAGTCATCTTTTGGGTTTATTAAAACTAAGGAAACATGGAAGGGATGAGTGACATGAGCTAAATAGATTGAAAGAGCCCGGCCGACGTGGTTCAGTGGTTGAGCACTGACCTATGAACCAGGGGCTCACGGTTTGATTCCAGGTCAGAGCACATAACCCAGTTGCAGGCTCCCTCCCCAGTAGGGGGCGTGCAGAAGGCAGCTGATCAATGATTCTCATTGATGTTTCTATCTCTCTCTCCCTCCCTCTCCCTTCCTTTCTGAATCCAATAAAAATATATATCTTTTTAAAAAAAAGATTGAAAGACACTGCAATGCATGCATGCCGGGTCTTTGCAGTTGGGGCATCATTTGGTGATGTCGAAGAATGTGTTACAAGGTTCAGACCCTTGCCTTGCTCTCAAGTCACACTCTCAAGGCACTGCTGGCCTCTATAGCTCCAATAGAAACTGGGGCATTGCCCCAAAGTGAGGTGACTAAAGCAGAAGCACGGCCTCCAGAAAGAGAGGGGCTGCCCAGCCTGGCTCCTTCGCCTTCCCCCAGCACAAAGACCAGGATGCCACAGCTACCCAGGCTCAGGTTGCAGCGGTTCTCAACCTGTGGGTCGCGACCCCTTTGGCGGTCGAACGACCCTTTCACAGGGGTCGCCTAAGACCATCCTGCATATCAGATATTTACATTACGATTCATAACAGTAGCAACCTTATAGTTATGAAGTAGCAACGAAAATAATTTTATGGTTGGGTCACAACATGAGGAACTGTATTTAAAGGGCCAGAAGGTTGAGAACCACTGGTTAGAGCAGGTGTGGGCAAACTACGGCCCGTGGGCCGGATCCGGCCCGTTCGGCTGTTCTATCCGGCCCGCGGAGCCGAAAGAGCGGAGGGTTCTCTTGCTCTCCCCTCCGCTCCTTCACCAGCAGCAGTGTTAACATGGCAACGTCGGGAAACACGGCCGCAGCTCCTTCTTCTGAGTCCAGTTTAAGAACCCATTGTGGCCCTCGAGTCAAAAAGTTTGCCCACCCCTGGAGAGGATGCAGGCTGAAGCTGTGCATCCTGGTCCTCAGGTGTGGCATCGACTCAGATGGTGAACCCCGGGCTACTTCTCTCTGCTGTGTGCCTTCTATTGTATTAGGTAGGATTATGTGGTTGCAAGCAAAATGAATCAATGCTAGCTAACGGGAGCCAAAAAATAAAAATGAATAAATAAATAAATCTATAGTAATAAAAGTGTAATATGCTAGTTAGACTGGACGTCCTTCCAGATGACCTTCAGGACAAAGTCAGGGCTGCGAGAGAAGCCCGGGTCCCAGGTGCCAGAGGGAAGCCAGTGCCAGCAGCCAGGGGAAGGAAGGCCTACTCCTGCACGAATTTCGTGCATTGGGCCTCTAGTAAATAAATAAAGTAGCTTGAGGGATCCAGGAAAAGGGTTTTAAAGGACCGTTTCTCCAGGGGCTGGTTAAGAAGAACCAGCTCAAACCATGTACTGTGTTTGAGTCCCTCCACATAAAATCCCCTGTGGCAGATGCATGGGTATCTCTTCAGCCCTGCTCACCCAGGGCAAAGACTGTGTAGAGAATCAAAGTCATATTTCTTTACTAAATGAGACATTTATGTTGTACTTCCATGTTCTCCCCAGATAAATAATGACGTCCATTAGGTGTCTCTTTTTTTAATTTATTTTATTGATTTTTTACAGAGAGGGAGGGAGAGGGAATAGAGAGTTAGAAACATCGATGAGAGAGAAACATCCATCAGCTGCCTCCTACACATCTCCCTACTGGGGATGTGCCCGCCACCAAGGTACATGCCCTTGACCGGAATTGAACCTGGTACTCTTCAGTCCGCAGGCCAATGCTCTATCCACTGAGCCAAACCGGTTAGGGCTAGGTGTCTCTTTTTAAGAAATAACTTTTAGGTTATGTCTAGGTTCTCATTTTTTACTAGCTATGGCCTTTTACAGAATCATCATAATACAGCATGTCTCCCCCCAAAAATGCATATATACTTTAACAGTTGATAGCTCAATTTTGAAAATGAAATGTATTTTGATAAACACTGCCTTTATAATTATTCAAAGAGTGTGTATACTTTTTGGGGGACACTCTATATATAAAATTTAAACAAATAAATCCCTCAGTTCTCTGGAAGTATTACATTCCAGAACGCTTGTTTACCTTATTAGGGCATAGTATTTTCTTTCATATTCTTTTAAACTCTATCTTGCATCAGTCACAATTATGTATTGAAGGCAGTGCATTAGAAACATCACCATAAGACTCCTTTAGGGAATCACACCAGCTAATAGAATGTGAGTCTAGTAACAGAAATTAATTGGGTATTTGAAAATGCCTTCTTCCATCATTATTTATTCTGAGAGCTTCTGTCCTATAAAGACAGACATCAAAAAATTTCCAGTAATGTCTTATATTCCCCTCTACGCTCAGGATCTGCGTGGAATGCCCAATAAAAAGGATGCCAGCCTGGATGCCAGCCTTCTGTGCTGTCACATTCGATGGGGAGAAAAACAACCCTGGTGATTTGGCTGAACCACATAAATGAGAAACAGATTTGTGCAATATAAGTTAGTTCCAAGCCACAGAAGGCCAGCACCATCCTTTGGCATATTTTTTAAGGCTAAAGGGGTAATTGAATCCCTTATCCACTAGACAGATAGTAAAACACACACACACGCACACGCACATGCACACATAGCAAGGTTTGTCTGGAAAAGACAGTGCAGGCTCACATCTCACTTATGGAGTGCCATGGCAGGACCAAGGGGCATATTGGATTGTGCTAAACATCCCCACATGATTAGCCATGCACAAAAGGGCCCTTTAGTCATTTGATGCCAAATAATCTGCAATGACTTCAGGAAGCACAGTCACCACACTCTTCGCTCTTGTCATGGAGACTTGTAAAGCTGCCTGCCTTGGTTCCTGGCCAGTTCAGCTCAGCCTCAGTCTTTGCTTCATGCTGTTAATGATCCCCTAATTAGACACATCAAGGCAAGTCCTAATTAAGACTCTTTTGGTTACAATATCCCAAACCCACTTCAAAATAGCTTCATAGAACAAGAGATTTAATGAAAAGGCACGGGGTACCTCATGGATTCCAGGCATCAAAAAGGGTGGGAACCCAGGCAGTTCCACAGAGCTCAGGAATTTTTTGTTGAGATTCACCCAAGAACTCCATCATTTGTAGAGGTTAACTTCTAGTTCCCCATCATCTGTATTTCTCAATAAAACATTCCCCAGATGGGCTCAAATTGTATCAGGTATCCATGTAGGAGCTAATCAGGCATGGTCAAAATTAATGGTCACATAATATATGTCTACTGTGGGCCACCTCTGAAAAGGAGAGAGATACTCTAAGAAAAGGGGTGAATTCCAGGCAAAAGGTATCTACACTAATAAAAGACAAACATGCAAATTGACCATACCATTGCTACCCCTTAAGCCATGCCCACCAGCCAATCAGAGTGACTATATGTAAATTAACCCAACCAAGATGGCAGACAGCAGCCACTGAGCTGGAGCAAGCAGGAGGCTTGGTTGCCCCAATGATGGAGGGAGCCAAGCTTCCCAACTACTGCAGCAGCTCTGAGCTCCACTCAAAGCAACAAAGTTTCAATTATAGAAGATAAATAAACCCCAGATACCTGCTTTCAGCCAGCTGTGGCCACGGAGCTAGAGCGAACAGGAGGCTTCCCTCCCGCCTGCCATGGCCAGCTCTGAGCTCCTCTCAAGGCTACAAAATTTCAATTATAGAAGGTAAATAAATCCCAGAATAAAAAAAAGAAAAAAGGAAAAAAGGAGAGGCTGTGAGCTTCCGTCGCCGGGGGGCTTGGCCAGCCTGAAAATGGCCCTCAGCCCCTCACCCAGGCTAGCCAAACCTCCATGGGTGGGGATCCCCACTGGGGAGGGGGCTTGACCAGGCTGCAAACAGCCATCAGCCCCTCACCCAGACTGGCCAGGCACCCAGTGGGGACCCCCCACCCTGAAGGGGGTGTGACCAGCCTGCAAACACCCATCAGCCCCTCACCTAGGCTGGCCAGGCACCCCAGCAGGACCCCCACCTGATCCGGGACACCCTTCAGGGCAAACCAGCCAGCCCCCACCTGTGCACCAGGCCTCAATCCTATATAATAAAAGGGTAATATGCAATTGACCCTAATAGCAGAACAACTGGAATGACTGGTCACTATGACACACAATGACCACCAGGGGGCAGACGCTCAATGCAGGAGCTGCTCCCTGGTGGTCAGTGCACTCCCACAGGGGGAGCTCTGCTCAGCCACAAGCCAGGCTGACGGCTGCCAGTACAATGGTGGTGGTGAGAGCCTCTCCCACCTTCTCAGAAGCACTAAGGATGTCCGACTGCAGCTTAGACCTGCTCCCCGCTGGCAAGTGGACATCCCCCAAGGGCTGCCAGGCTGCCAGAGGGATGTCTGACTGCCAGCTTGGGCCCGATCCCCCAGGGAGTGGGCCTAAGCCAGCAGGTGGACATCCTTCGAGGGGTCCCAGACTGCAAGAGGGCATAGGCTGGGTTGAGGGACCCCTCCCCCCGAGTGCACAAATTTTTGTGCACCAGGCTACTAGTCTTTAATAAGGCTCCAGATGGATGCTTCAGGAACCTACAACTTACCAGTAGTTGAGACAATAGACTTGGGTCTCCTCTGAGTCTCCAGTTCCCAGGGTGAGGCTAGACATATTCTGGGGCTTGTCCATCAAGCTTGAAGACACTATTGACCTGCCCTTGTCTCCTGTCCATCACTATCTCCTATGTATAGGCTCACAACTGCCTCATCTCTATCTCCAGTCCAGATACCTCTTCTAAGTGCCAAGTTCAATCTTCCATCTTCCTACTTTACCTCTCCACTGGAATCTTCCAGAGAAATCTCAGATTCAACAAATCCTTCTGAAACTCGTGATCTTCAACAGCGTTAGAAGTTAGAGTAGCTGTTACCTCTATGCAGGATAGGTATTGACTGGGAAGGAGCAAGAAAGAAATTACTGGCAGTGTTAAAAATGTTCTGCATACTGATCTGAGTGGTGGTTACACACACACACACACACACACACACACACACACGTGTGTGTGTATATATGCATGTGGTGTGTGCAACTGACTCAACAAGTTGCACACTTAAAATGTGTGTACATTACATCTCAATAAAAACTAAATATAAGAAATTACTATAGATTAGTCCCTTATCTTTTACTGATATCTACCTAAATTGGATTTGCAAACCCAATGCAGAAAGGAGCCAGACAGAAAGTATAAATGAATGTGGCCAATTATATTCTTGTTCTCAATTATTCACTGCCCTTCCCATAAGTGCTTTCTATATTCTCACCTTGGCCATATGACTTGCAGGACTTCCCCTTGGAGGAAGTAGACTTCCTTGCCCCACTGATGTCAGCTTGGCCCATGATTTGCTTTGGCCAATAGAATGTGAACAGAAACAACATTTACCATGTGTGAGCAGAAGCACGAAGCCTTGGCTCCGTGTGACCATTTTTCTTTTCCCTCTGCAGCAAGGACAGCATATTCCAAACGGGGGCTGCTCCTTCATTCAGGACCCCGAAACCTATATCCACCACAGACAATGGCATTTAAGCACTGTAAGACACTGTAAGTTGCTGTAAGACACTGCGGTTTTTAGGTTTTAGGAGAGTTTAATGTAATCTCAGCTGACTGCTGCAGACATCGGGTGGAGGATTTAACTTATTCAAGAAAGCCGCAAGGGACAGCCGGTCTTCAGCTCCAGTGATTGTCATTACATGGAAATCCAAGCTCTCTTCACAGGTCTTCGTGTTATTTAAGAGGGACTAGATTTCAATGAAATCCCCCCTGGTTTTTAATTAATATACACTTTTTAAAAATATTGGCAACTAAATAAACATGTTTTTAAAAACCACTTGGCTCTCTCCGGCCCACCCTGTTGATCCTGTGCGACCCGCCCCGCCCAAGCCCTGCACACAGGCATTTGCCAGATAGCCTCAGGCAAAGGCTAGATTAGCACCTCCCTAGAGGACAGAAGTTCTCTCACTGCTGACACAGTTCATTCTCATAGCCACTTGGCCTGGAGGTCAAACCCTCCCTGGTATTAGCTACAACAATCAAGATTTAATTATAAGACTGCGAACAAAGACCACTAGGGGGTGCACCAAGGAAGCATAACAAAATGCGGAGACAAAAAAACAGGACAAAATTGTCAATGGAAGATATAGAGTTCAGAACCACACTTTTAAGGTCTCTCAAGAACTGTTTAGAAGCCGCCGATAAACTTAATGAGATCTACAAGAAAACTAATGAGACCCTCGATCTTATATTGGGGAACCAACTAGAAATTAAGCATACACGGACTGAAATAACGAATATTATACAGACTCCCGACAGCAGACCAGAGGAGCGCAAGAATCAAGTCAATGATTTGAAATGCGAGGAAGCAAAAAACACCCAACCGGAAAAGCAAAATGAAAAAAGAATCCAAAAATGCGAGGATAGTGTAAGGAGCCTCTGGGACAGCTTCAAGCGTACCAACATCAGAATTATAGGGGTGCCAGAAGATGAGAGAGAGCAAGATATTGAAAACCTATTTGAAGAAATAATGACAGAAAACTTCCCCCACCTGGTGAAAGAAATGGACTTACAGGTCCAAGAAGCGCGGAGAACCCCAAACAAAAGGAATCCAAAGAGGACCACACCAAGACACATCATAATTAAAATGCCAAGAGCAAAAGATAAAGAGAGAATCTTAAAAACAGCAAGAGAAAGAAACTCAGTTACCTACAAGGGAATACCCATACGACTGTCTGCTGATTTCTCAACAGAAACTTTGCAGGCCAGAAGGGAGTGGCAAGAAATATTCAAAGTGATGAATACCAAGAACCTACAACCAAGATTACTTTATCCAGCAAAGCTATCATTCAGAATTGAAGGTCAGATAAAGAGCTTCACAGATAAGGAAAAGCTAAAGGAGTTCATCACCACCAAACCAGGATTATATGAAATGCTGAAAGGTATCCTTTAAGAAGAGGAAGAGGAAGAAAAAGGTAAAGATACAAATTATGAACAACAAATATGCATCTATCAACAAGTGAATCTAAGAATCAAGTGAATAAATAATCTGATGAACAGAATGAACTGGTGATTATAATAGAATCAGGGACATAGAAAGGGAATGGACTGACTATTCCTGGGGGGGAAAGGGGTGTGGGAGATGCGGGAAGAGACTGGACAAAAATCGTGCACCTATGGATGAGGACAGTGGGTGGGGAGTGAGGGCGGAGGGTGGGGCGGGAACTGGGATGAGGGGAGTTATGGGGGGGAAAAAAAAGAGGAACAAATGTAATAATCTGAACAATAAAGATTTAAATAAAAACAAACAAACAAACAAACAAACAAACAAAAAAACCACTTGGGGAAAAATGATGGTGATCCTGAACATGTGTTTCAGTAAGAATCTAAAGAAGATGGAGGAAATGCCTGAAGCAGAAACCTGTCATCTGATGTGTTTTGTTTTGTTTTCTGTTGTATTTTCAGGCCTCACAGTTTTCTTTCCATTATGCAGATACGCCACTAGAGGTCACTGTAGAGCTCTGCATCCACACCCTGTGTGTAACCTGTCCGACCTCCAATTTCTACACCGAGAACCGAGAACCGACAGGTTTTGAATAAATTAAGCCTGAAACATCGCTGGAAGCAGAAATGTCAAAACTGAAGCTGTCTTACTTCGGGCACATCATGAGAAGACAGGGTTCTTTGGAAGAAACAATAACGCCCGGCAAAACAGAAGGCAGCAGGAAGAGGAAGACGAAATATGAGATGAATTGACTCCATAGAACAGTGATGGCGAACCTATGACACGCGTGTCAGAGGTGACACGCGAACTCATTTTTTGGTTGATTTTTCTTTGTTAAATGGCATTTAAATATATAAAGTAAATATCAAAAATATGTCTTTGTTTTACTATGGTTGCAAATATCAAAAAATTTCTATATGTGACACGGCACCAGAGTTAAGTTAGGGTTTTTCAAAATGCTGACACGCCGAGCTCAAAAGGTTCGCCATCACTGCCATAGAAGAAGGCGTAGGTGTGAGTCTGCAGGAGCTGAGCAGGGCTGTTGAGACAGGACGTGGTGAACATCACTCACAAAGTCGCCAGGAACTGGAGTCGACTCAACAGCGCGTAACACCAACTGTCAGGTCCAAATGTCTGCCTGAGGGAAACCCCAAACGCATATTCGACCCCAGGTCAGTCCCCACTTGCCTCGTTAGTAGATCTGACTAGCCCTTCTAGGTGACCAAGAGCAACGCGCCCATTCCTTTCCTGTGGCCTCGCGTTCATGAAGGTGGCTACCAAGTCATCTGGCTGCCAGCACAGATGACAAGTTGCTAACTGCCCCTCGGCCTCTGTAGGGCATTCCGCCTGATGCTGAAACAGACCAAGGAAGACAGGACCCGCACATACAAGGACCAGGACCATGCAGGACAGTCAGTGAACGAGTGCATGTGGCTGCCACAGGAATCCCAAGAAGGATTCAGGAAGTGATTCCGTAGGAAAGCAGGGGCCACGGGAAGAATGTGTGCTCACAGTCCAGTCACTCCAGACGGAAGCAGGCATTCAAGCTGGGTTTTAGGCTGATTTTCCTTCTCTCCCTCCTGCCTTAGCAAGAGACCTCCATTCCGTAACCTGACACTGAGCGGATCAGCCTCCGCTCCCCTCCCAAGACTGCCCAAGAGAAGTTGCTTTCCTCTATATTGAAATATTCATTTGTCATTTATTGACTTGACAAATATTTATTGTTAACTGTGCCCCAAGCACTCGCGGCTAAATAAGATAGTCACCAGCAGGGCGCGCTCACTTAGAACTTATAGTCCAGTGGGGACACAAAGATGAGTGCAATGCAGTGCGACAAGTGCTATGATGAGGGAAGAACAGGGTTCAATGTGAGTACAGAGCAGGGGTCCCTGGTGAAGTTATTAAAGTCAGGTGAAGTCAGGGAAGGCCTCCTGAGAAGTTATTAAATTGAGACCCTAAGCAGAATGGAAGTAGCCATATAAGAAGAGAATAAGAGTGTTTTAGGCAGAGATAGCACAGCCTGAAAGAAAAAATAATCAAATAGGTATTTATTTTTGTATAGACAGTTTTGTATTTTGCTGCTTTCCACTTACCTATTTTATCCTGAGTCACCATATCATTAACTATTATTGAAAACATGATTTTTTTAAAATATATTTTTATTGATTTCAGAGAGGAAGGGATAGAGAGAGAGAGAGAGAGAGAGAGAGAGAGAGAGAAAACATCAATGATGAAGGAGAATCATTGATCCTGCACGCCCCCTACTGGGGATCGAGCTGAGGCATGTGCCCTTGACCAGAATCAAACCCGGGACCCTTCACTTCACAGGACGATGCTCTATCCACTGAGCCAAACCAGCTAGGGCAAAAATATGATTTTAACGGCTGCCTGATGGTCCATTGGGAGGATAGTGACTAATTTATTTACCCATTTTCAAAGGGAAATAACATTTTTAAAGCTCATGCTAATTGCTCTCCCCTTATCAATATAAAATCATGTAAAATGATTATATTCATATCCACAAAATCTCCTTCATTTGGCTGTCTGTTGAGAACAATTTCTGAACCCAACTGATTGATATCCACCCACAACAACACTGAATTTAAGCAAAGTATTGGTTTACAAAATATTGGTTCAATTTAACTATTTGTAAATTTAGCTGCACTGTTTTGCATAAATTGTCAGGGTCTTAAGAGGGGCTCAAGGCTTCTGGGGATTTAAGATCCCCCCACTCTCCCTCAGAGTCCCTGTGTCCCTCAGTCTTTTTTTAAAAATATATATATATTTTATTGATTTTTTACAGAGAGGAAGGGAGAGGGATAGAGAGTTAGAAACATCGATGAGAGAGGAACTTCAATCAGCCGCCTCCTGCACAGTCCCCACTGGGGATGTGCCCGCAACCAAGGTACATGCCCCTGACCGGAATCGAACCCGGGACCCCCGAATCCGCAGGCCGACGCTCTATCCGCTGAGCCAAACCGGTCAGGTCCCTCAGTCTTCATCTCCCCCAATCTCAGCTCCCCATCTCCTCCTCAGCCTCAGGCACCTCCTCTTAGGATGTTAGTTGATATTTACCTCCATCCTTTCCCCTAAGTGATTTTTCAGTCTGTGACTCAATTTCCAAAGTTGCAAACATCATTTCATAATTTTTAAAAACCATATTTCAGGGTAAAAATGTAAATACAACATATTTGACAACTTTCACAAACACTCTTAAGGAAGTAGGACAATTTAGGTGAAGGGTCCACTCCCCTTCTTTTGTGCTGTTTCAGATCTAATTCCTGTTGCTTTTGTTCTGTCTGCCTTTAAAACTGATCTTCCTCAGCTGGCCCTGCCCCTCATTTTAACCCTCTTTGCAACAAGGGCTTTGGTTTGCCTGTTTGTTTCGGTGTTGAGCACTTGAATTTATTGTTTGGGCATTAACTTACCCTTGCCCGGTGGGGCACGTTTTAGAGAGAAAGTCTCACTGGTTGTGCACCTATTTGGGCAGCTGTTCAGTTCAAACTGTTTTGAATCAGAGATTTCCTGTGTCTCCTGTATTCTTCTGTAGCTGTGTAGCCTGTCGTGAGAGTTTGTTCAAACCTCAGAGCACTCAAATAATCACTGAAGTTCTCAAATTCATTTATTCTACAGGTAAAGAGTCTCTTTCCTCCTGGCACCCAAGAATCTCCACATTAAACATGTCCAGGTGGCTAACTCCCTAACAGTCACCACAGCCTGCTGGTGTCCTGGCCTCAGGCCTCCACGGTCCAGTTCTTGTTTGTCCAGTGGGGCGGCTCCTGCCTTCTGCTACTTGCCATGCCCACTTCATTTGTGTAAAGTAAAATGAACATGGAGCAGCCAGTTCCTCGAAGTGGAGATTTTACTTAACACTTTAATAATCCCAATTCAGCACATACCCACGCACCTTTATTGACAGGCGTTTGACAACTTTGCATAATTTAAAATGCCACCCCAGCCTATCAGCAATGCCGGCGGGAAGGTGGGCCTGGCAGATAACAGGGTGCAGGCTGGGGCTGCAGGCTGACACTCCACCGTCCCAGCTGCTCCTCGTGCCCTGACTTCTGTGAGCCAGCTCATGATCTCAGGATGTACGAAAAAATAATAATTGCATTACTCTTGTCAGGTAAGTGGAATTTTTTTTTTCTTAGCCTAAGGCTGTTATATTGGATATAAGGTTATAGATTAAAATATAAACTATCCCACTTTAGTTCTGTCTTATTCAAATGAATAAATAAATGAGTACCATCTCAGATCCCAGTTTGCTGGAGGGATTTTATTGGGACTCGGCTGTCAAAGTGGAGGAAATAGCACGAGGGAGCCAGTAACTGTGGCCGGATCACCGTTTTCCAGTGTGAGGCGCATGCTTTAATTCTCAGCCTCGCTAGGTTAAAAGAATTCTATCAACGAGTATGAGAACTATTTCTGTGCAAATACATTAGTTGCTTTGTTTACGTTTTAATGAGGTGAACTTCTAAATAAAAGAGTCATTAATGAGGACGAGGATAGATACCTGGTCCTCCGTTTTTAGCAAGTTTCCCAGAATATTATAACTTCCTCCTCCTCCTGTCAGAAAGGTACAAGCCACACGCATGGACTCAGTAACTACAGGCGTCACTCTGTGAGTCCGTTACTGAGGTGTGAGGTGGGAAAAGAAATAACAACTGTCTTGGCTTAGGTGTTACTCGGTTTGGGGACACAACTAAATCAATTTATTAAAATAAAGAAACAATGTAAGGGTAAATTCTCATTATTTTTGGCCTCTTCCTGAGAATGTTATGGTGATCATCTTCTCGAAAGGCAGTGTTTGTGTGTTAGAAATACTAGCGCCCAGCACGTAGAGAAGGAGAAGCAGTGATATTTAGCCCGACAGACATTTCTCTAACTGGAGTCAGAGCAAGTAGCAGGCGCCTCCTGGGCACCTTGTGGGAAGCAGGGAAGAGAGCCAGCATTTGCTAAGGGACTTCAGGGGAGGAAATTGTGTAACAGTCAAAGCGCTGACCTGAGGGTCAGGGGGAACTGGGTTCAAATCTGGTTCCACGTCTGAAAGGTTGGAGAACAATGAAATCAGATTGCTTACCTCTTTTTGTTTCAACACCCTCATCTATGAAACGTAGACAGTGTTAGTATCTGCTCCATAGTAATCACGTGAGGACTTTGAGAAAGTAACCAATGTACTGCCTCCAGTGTCTAGCACATAATAAAGTACTAAATAAGTATGTAAGAACGATAATAATTATAGACTAGGGAACAAACCTAGATATGTAGTGGTGATTTCTGAGAAGAGGAAAACCAAAGACTAATGAAGTTGCTCCAAAGTTTTTTAAGAAGCAAAGTGTGAAAACATTCCTCTTGAAAAAAACAAATGGAGGGTACAGGGTGTGATATTTAAATATATTCAAATATTTGTAGAGTTTTACAAGAAGAGAGGAGAGGTCTCCTTTGTGTTGTCCCAGAGGGCCAGGTAGGATCACTCAAAGTAGACACCACCCTTTCCTTTGGGTGGGGCCCAAGATCTGGAAAAACTGGATGCATCTTCAAGCTGCCCCCAATTCAGGAAGGATGCCTGGAAAAGAAGTAAATTCTGCATGTCTACACCTGCTCAAGCAGACAGTGGAGTCATGCCTTAAATGATACTTCACGGGAGCTCAGCGAGGCCACATGACTCGGAAGGCTCCCTAGGCCTTCAAGGCTAGCGCTCTTACAATCTTTGCATCTTCCGAAGCCCTTCACGGAAAGTCTCTTAATGTGACTACTTTACAGAATCACAGACAGGTATGGAAACAGCCCCCCTTGACTCTTTAGTTGAAGAGGAAACCTAAAAAATGTGAGGGAGGGTAAACATCATTGGCAAGGGAAAAAGAAATGATGGTTTTGCTTTCTCCAGTAATCTTAAGGCTAAAGCCAGTATTTCTAACCTCAAGTATCATCTGCCTCATGGAGAGTTAGTTTTTTGCAAATGGTTTTCTTTCCAATCATTCCCTCATTGGTTCATTCAGTAATTCTATGTCAGGTGCCCAACACTGAGGCCAGAGTCGTAAGACAAATGAGCTCCCGGGAAGGGTACATTCAGTGAGGGGGGCGGAGGAAACAGTGGCAAGGTCCACAGACAATTAACAGAACAAGCAACCTGTTAAAATAACTGACAACAAAAAAATAAGACAAAGAAAATGAAACCAGGTAAGGTGGTAAACATAAGCAGAGGCTGCTTTGGAAATGGGTGGCCGGAAGTTTTTCTCCAGGTGACATTTGTGCTGAGAGGTGAACAGTGAGAAAAAGCCAACCTTGCAAAAGCTGGGGAAAGGGCACTGGAAGGTAGAGGGCGGAAGTTCTGAGATAGGAGAGAACTTAGTGTGTTCAAGGAAAGGCCAAGCTTTTGTTTGAAAATCAGCTTCTGATGCTAAGAATTTGAGAATACAGTATTATATCACTTCAACTAAGAAATTATACCCTAAGCCAGCACCCTCTAAAGTTTCCTGATTTTACTTTAAACATCATGCAAAATTTGAATTCTAGGTCATAATATGCTGATTTAATTGGAAAATCCAAAGGGACAGGTATTATCACTCCTGAATTATTCGTTGGCGTAGCCCCAGAATCTAGCCCAGCTCATGACCTGTAGTAGAATATTGGTTGAACCAGCAAGGAAGGAAGTAGAGGGAGAGAAGAAAAGGCAAAAAGAGAATGTTGTTTTTATTTGTTTACGCAAAAGGAGGACTCGCGTAGGCAGAGAATGATCACCTGTGCATCTGGTTACACACACCGCAGGCACACCAGTGTGAATGACAAGCGCGTGCTACGGATGACCTAAAGAAACAAGGCAGCGCTTTTTCTTCAGTGACCCAAGAAACGCGCCTTTCTGCCCGTTTACTTCTTTAGGAAAGAGTTCTAAGTCGGATTTCAGGGACCACAAGACTTTATACATTTTTTAAAATTAAAACTTGGGTCTTCATTTCTGTATCCCACACATTGCTAGGCACACAGAAGGCACTCGGTAAATAATAGTGGCACAAATGACAAATAACCAGAATTTTGCTGTGGACTACTTTAATTGTGCAAAATCAAAGAACCTCCATGGGCCTCAGTTTCCTTATGTACATTAAATAAAGTACAGAATAGATGGCATCTAAAATCCTTTTCATCTCTAAACTTCAATGAGTCCTCAAAGGTCAGCCTGAGATGACGGGAGTCTGGTTCTCACACCTATACATCCCTTTAGCTTGGTGTGAAATTGGGTTTTTGGAAAGAAATAGGCATTCTACTATGAATTTCTTTGAAGGAGGAATCCTAAGAGAGGGAAAAGAATGGATGGTATCTTGAAGTTAACTTACACTAATTTTAAATTGCAAAATTAGCATACTTGTGATAAATTTCTTTCTACTTTGTTTTCTGGAGGATTATTGAAAACATCAATGAACCTACTTGGGAAGCACATTTTAAGTACTTTTCCCAACTTGTCGTTATAGGTTATATTTTGACATCAACTGCCACCTCTGCACCTCCGACGGACAGCGTTGATCAAACATCAGTGGGTAATAGATTTCCCGAGTTTTAATTTTAAACCTGCAAGTGGGTAATAGATTTCCAGCCTTTATCGTCATATCCATACATTTAATAAGTACCTATCTGTGTAGTTTTCTGTGATAAATGAACTAAACTAAAACTAAAGAAAAACTCAGAAAAGAAACATCCCAGGGCTATCTCTGGGTGTGGGGAATGTTTTTTTTTTTCTGCTTTTTAATACTTTCTAAATTTTCTGCCAGGAGAGTCATAATTTGTAATCAGGAAAAGTTTAAAATATTTTTACAAGTGAACTGAACAAATACAATCTCTGCTTTCTAAGAGGTCTCCTTCTTAGAAAGAATGCCAACAAACATTGGTGGAGGAAAACCAAGATACCAGCGTTCATTTCATCACGGTTTACTGCTACTCGAACACTTGGTTATGGTGTATGCTGAAACTGATTTCAGGGATTTGGTAGAGAAAAGAGCAACAACTGATGGTGAACATGGGATAACCCACCATTAATACGTATCCCATCTTCTGTTTTTTTATATGGCTTGTTCCTGTTATGATTCCCCAAGTCCCCAAAGACCATGCTTCAGTAGCTAAGAGTATCGGAAACGTGACCACATATAGGACCTTTAGTCACTTCAGTCACTGGGAGACTTCTATCACATCGTGGGAGTCAGGCAGTGTTCGCATCCCTCTCCCAGAAAAGTAAATCAGTTCAAAAGCACTGTAAGCCCCAAAGCATTAAATGTGGTAGTTCTCTCAGCCCCCTAGCACCCCCGGTGCACAGAGCAGGAGGAGGGGTCTGACCCTCGGGGCGTGGAGGACCTGCTCCCCTTGACATTTTAGGTCAGACTCCAACTCAGCAGTTTGCTTTGAAGGTCCGACGCAAAAGGGTCTGGGTTTCTCCCCACTGAGGTGTGCATAAATCCACAGAGATGTTCTTCAATTTCATCAGTGAATTAGGTAGAACAAGAAAAACAAATGCTCTTGCCTCAGGGAAGAGAAGTTTAGATCCCTGGTAGTAAATGCGAAGGGATCAAGTTAAAGGTGGTCGGCTGAGTTTCTTCCAGTCCAATCTGAAAGGAGACCTCTTGCCCAAGCTGGTTTGATTCAATGGATAGAACTTCGGCCTGTGGACTGAAGGGTCCTGGGGGTCAAATCCGGTCAAGGGCACTTGCCTGGGTTGCAGGCTCAATCCCCAGTTGGGGACAGCCCATCAATGATTCTCTCTCATCATTGATGTTTCTGTTTCGCTCTCCCTCTCCCTTCCTCTCTTAAATCAATAAAAAAATATTTTTAAAAAGTTTAATATGAAGCAGAAACAGCCTATGTAATCAAAAGCATGACAGGGGTTAAGTAAACCATGATTTATGCATCAAATGTAACATTATGAAGCCATTAAAATGTTTTACAAGTGTTTCCCCTAATATGGACAAAAATGCTCTTTGAATGAGGAAAAGGCAGGTTTCAGAATATTACACAGAGTAATTTTTAAGTATATATTTATAAACATATCTAGAAAAAATATCTGAAAGATTTGCACAAAAATGTCAACAGTGCAGATTTCTGGAGAGCAGAGTGGGGGATGAATTGTTATCCTCTCCTGGGGAAGGAAGTAAAAAATATTGGTTAAGGACGAGGGCCCTACAGTCAAACCTCCTGGGTTGGCATCTAGCTTCACTGCCCACTGACTATATTTTTAAATTGTGTGAATCTCTGTTTTTCTGTCTGTGCAATGGGGATAATACCTACTCCATATTGAAGTTATCAGGATAAAATGAAATAATCTATGTAAAGAGCTTGGCATGGTGCCTGGTACATAGAAAATATTCAGTAAGAACTATTAACATCGTCGTCAAATTCTCATTTTTCTTTAATGAAGATGTGAAAACAAAATAAATGCCATGACCCTCTCTTTACGTATGATTTTTTGGAAGTACAGAACTCCTTTTCTTTATCACTGGATAAATGTTTGTATCACTGGATTCACAGTGCCTAAGGACATAGGTGGTACAAAGGTAAAGTGGAAAATCTGTAATTGGAATGGAAACTGCCATAAGTTACGGTATCAGGAGGTTAAGAGTACAAAGGCTGAATGTGACCCATAAAGAGCTCTCCTTTCTTTTTCTTTTTCTTTTAATATATTTTTATTGATTTCAGAGAGGGAGAGAGAGATAAAAACATCAATGATGAGAGAGAATCGTTGATCGGCTACTCCTGCACACCCCCTACTGGGGATCGAGGCTACAACCCAGCCATGTGCCCTGACAGGGAAATGAACCATGACCTCCTGGTTCATAGGTCAATGCTCAACCACTGAGCCATGCTGGCTGGGCCAGGAACACTTCTTAAGCTTTTGTTTCCTTTCTTTAGGAATGTCTGTTAATCCTATTACTTTCTCTTCATATAAATGTATTTTTATTCTTTAATATGTTGAAATGATGATTCATATCAATGAACATTATGATATTGCATTACTTCCATCCTGGCATAAACCACTCCAGTGATGGCGAGCCTATGACACGTGTGTCAGAGGTGACACGCGAACTCATTTTTTTGGTTGATTTTTCTTTGTTAAATGGCATTTAAATATATAAAATAAATATCAAAAATGTAAATCTTTGTTTTACTATGGTTGCAAACATCAAAAACTTTCTATATGTGACACGGCACCAGAGTTAAGTTAGGGTTTTTCAAAATGCTGACACGCCAAGCTCAAAAGGTTCGCCATCACTGCACTAGGCTTTTGTAGAATATTCTTTTAATATCGTACTGCATTTAATATTTGTGTTAAGAATTTTATATCTATATTTGTGATACATAAAATTTTTCTGCAATTTATTTGTGTGTCTATATATGTGCATTGGCTACCAAAAAGCTAAATAAATTTTTGCCCACTTTATTTTTTAAAATGTATTAATCACTACTACATGGCAATTTTAAGCATGGAAGATATTTTGAAGAAGTAGCTACCTATTCCAATTATAGTAGAAGAGATGTTTAAAAAAACAAAAACAAAAACACAAGAATAAGTGAAAAAGCCCTAGGCAGTTTGGCTCAATGGATAGACTGTCTCAGGTGACTGAAGGTTTGATTCTGGTCAAGGGCATGCACCTTGGTTGCAGGTTCCCGGACCCTGGTCGGGATGCATGCAGGAGGCAACCAATCAATGCGTCTCTCTCACATTGATGTTTCTCTCTGTCTCTCTCTCTCCCTTCTACTCTCTCTAAAAAAATCAATGGAAAAATATCCTCAGGTGAGGATTAACCAAATAATAATAATAATAGAAAGGTAAAACATATTTTCTTTGTGTGTACATGAATATAATACACTATATTACTATATTTCTTTTCCCAAATTTTTATTTGGAAATATTTTAAACCCATGGGGAAAAGTCAACAAAGACTAGGTTCAAATGTTATCATACCAAACACTTAACCCATTAGAAAGTTCCATTGTTCTAAATTTTAAGTGGCTACTTTAGCTTATTAAAACCCTTCCAAGAATGCACAGTGAATGACAACAGATGGACATACGATTCTATTATCACACCTTGACCTGGGCTGAGTTTTTCAGCCTTTGGTTCAACAACAAAACTGAATGTTTCCCTTAAAATATTACTTCACAGCCCTGGCTGGATTGCTCAGTGGTTAAAGCCACAGGCTGGATTGCCTGTGGACTGAAGAGTCCCAGGTTCAATTCCAGTCGAGGGCACATGTCTGGGTTGCAGGCTCGATCCCCAGTAGGGGGCGTGCAGGAGGCAGCCAATCGATGATCCTCTCTCATCATTGATGTTTCTATCTCTCTTTCTCCCTCTCCTTTCCTCTCTGAAACCAATAAAAATATATTTTTAAAAAAATATTACTTCACAGCACTAGCCTTCTCCAAACACTCTCTGGAACAGGAAAGACCCCCATTCACACATGCATTCTGTGTAACACAGTACAGTTCAGCAGAAAAAAGCACTGACTGAGAATCAGCAGATGTGAGTTCTTGCCCCAGGTTTTACCACAAATTAACCGTGCAGAACTTCCACAAATAAATTCATCTATCAGGTTTCACGGTCATCACAATGCCCAAACCTATAACACTCAGAATATTTAGGTTTCTGACTTGGAAACTATTGAAGTCAAATATTTCATAGGCAGGGTGTATCCTTGGAAGAGTTTGTTTTTGCAAGATAACACTTCTATCAACTGCAAGTCAGGAGGGAACCAAAACCAAGCCAGCTGCTGCATGAACTGACTTATCACTTTGTGACAGGAGCCCAGGTGCTGGAAGTTTTGGCACAGAGCAAAACTGCAGGGCCCTCGCCCAACATTGCATTTTACTGCTGTTCTTTCTAATAACATCCCGCGTTAGAAGTGCCCACTGCTGGGGCGAGCGGGGGTTTCATGGGTAGCCTCCTATTCCCAATTATATCCCTTGTGTTCTGGGCCCACAAGTCGCCCAACCTCCTTGGTGCAAGAGGAGCAGTGGCAGGGCCTTCCCCCAACACACAGACCTCGCAGGCTGGTGGAGTGTTCCAGAGCAACTGCGAGGTCAGGGCCGTGAGGATGAGAGGAAAGAGGTGAATGTGTTGAAACAATTTAAATGTTAATGCAAATGTAAACTGTAAACCATGCACATTTGGAATATTTCCTATTCTGGGTGGTATAGTCATTCATTCATCCGTTCGTTCATTCATTCATTCCACCCTTCCCAAACTTAAAATGTTGGTATTCAGTTCAGGTCACAAATACGTACTTTGTACAAAGCACCATAGCAAATGGCATTTTGGTGTCTAGGGAATGAAAACAGATTTTTAAACTAGGGGTCTGAGGCCTTGCCCAACCTTCCCTTCTATTTTATTTTACACTAATTTTCCACGTGAACATTAAACTCTTGTCCACCTGAGAGGTTTGCCTCCCTTTTCTTGCACACTGCCCCCTGGCCTCCGCTTGAATGCACACGTCCTCTCCCTTCTCCCTGTTAGCCCAGCCCATGCCCTTTCTTTACTTCAATTCCCCCTCCTCCCCATTTCCACTTAAAACTCTACCCTCCCTTCAAGGTCCAGCCAGTTGCAAATAGGATAGAGTAAGTTGTCCAGAGCCCAGAGCAGCTTAGGAAATGTGAAGTGCTGCCCCACAACCCACCTGTTGCTGGGTAGCCAGATGCTGGACACATCTGCCATCATACCTCAAGGTCAACATACCTCTCTTGGAGAGAGAGGTGGCATTTTTCAGGTATAGAATGGATGTGTTAGAAGAGGTGAAGGGAGTAAGAAAATGACCCACATGTCAATAGTGCTAGGGCAGAAAACAGTTTCTCTTAGTAGCAAGAGGACACTGAGGGCTAAGAGATGTGATGTAAATAGCACAATAAATTGGTGTGAAAAAATCGTCAAAATGAAAACTACCTAATCGTTAAAATTCTAGAACCTCTCAAGAAATTTACTTGTCTTGTTTTGTGTACAACACACCCCAGTGTTCACCAATCGGTAAGCTAAAACATCAAAGGCATCTTGCTGACAAGATCTCAATCAGGCAGCGATCTGGGAGGTGGGAAGAATAGTGGGAGTCAGCAGAACTAGGTCACTGTTTCTGTCCTTACCAGCTTGTTAACCTGAGCTAATCATTTAATTTTGATGGCATCAAATTTCTTATTTGTATGGTAAGGAAGTTGGATTTAAAGTTCCAAGTGTCCTTTTAATATAAAACATAAAATGCATTGTGAATGAAATAGGACAATACTTAAATTAACCTGTAATCTAAAAACAATGCAAACAGACAGTGAAAGCTGATCTAGATACAGAAAGCTATGGGCTCAGAGCACAGGAGAGAGAGAGAGAGAGAGAGAGAGAGAGAGAGAGAGAGAGAGAGAGAGAGAGAGAGAGAGAGAGAGAGAGAGAGAGAGAGAGAGAGAGAGAGAGAGAAAGGGTTGACCCTTCGCATAATCTAGTCCTTAAGAGGTTTAGGCAAACCACACCTGTTGTTTAATGATCACAAGTTCATTTGGATCTTTTCTACCAAGTAGACCCAACTAAGGAGTCTATTGTAAAAAGCCCTGTTTAAAATCCACTTATTCAAGAGAAATTTCACAGCTTTGCATAACTATATCCACAGATGTCTGTTAGCTGATAAGGGCCTGAGAAACCTGGGAGGCCCAGATAGCTCTGAGCGCTCTGGCTATGAACAGTAGTGTTAGAACTCTCTTGGTGGCTGTTGGGGGTACATATTGTGGAATTTTCATTTCCTTACCTTGAAATTTGAAAGTAGCTCAAGTCCCTGAGGAGTATAAAGAAAGAAAAGAAGTGTGGGTAAGGAACCTTAGAACTGATTTACCTCCTATGAGGCCAGAAGAAAATTGAATTTAAAGTGTCTTTGTTTTAATTTTTACTGAGGAAATAGGACTGTATCTGGGAAATGGAGCAAGGGAGGCACGGAACAGACAATTTCCCTGAGTTTTGTAAAATGCTATGCATGTGGGAGAGACATGGGATAAATCTGTCTTTTGTGATGTGCTCTGTGCTCTACGCCATCACCTCACTCTTAATGCCTTTCTCAACTTCTATTTCACACAGCTGGGACTCCCTTACCAGTTGAACATACTCCTGCTAGTCAAAGACCAACGGAACTTCCAGTTACAACACATAAAACCACCCCACAAGGTTTGTCCATATTTTTAAATAGTTGCCCTGGAGTTATTGTTATGACACAACACTATTTCATGGGACCTGTTGGTGCGAGAAAACAGTGGCTAAGTCTAAGAAACGGAAGCTAATAACTAGACAGTCCCTAAACTTCCAAAAGGTCTCACTTCTGGACTGTCTCACAGAAACAATACTTTGGGTTAAAGGCATGAAGCCACCCAGCAAAAGAACCTGAAGGATGCCTGTGTCTGTGAAATGGGGCCACGTGGAGGGAGCCAAAGATGTGGTGGAGAGGAGGGGTTGTGGGGGAGAGGAGGGATTGTGGTGTAGAGGAGGGATTGTGGGGGAGAGGAGGGATTGTGGGGGAGAGGAGGGATTGTGGGGGAGAGGAGGGGCTGTGGGGGAGAGGAGGGATTGTGGGGGAGAGGAGGGGCTGTGGTGGAGAGGAGGGATTGTGGGGGAGAGGAGAGGCTGTGGGGGAGAGGAGGGGCTGTGGGGAAGAGGAGGGGCTGTGGTGGAGAGGAGGGATTGTGGGGGAGAGGAGAGGCTGTGGGGGAGAGGAGGGATTGTGGGGGAGAGGAGGGGCTGTGGGGGAGAGGAGGGATTGTGGGGGAGAGGAGAGGCTGTGGGGGAGAGGAGAGGCTGTGGGGGAGAGGAGGGGCTGTGGGGGAGAGGAGGGATTGTGGTGGAGAGGAGGGGCTTGTGGGGGAGAGGAGGGATTGTGGGGGAGAGGAGAGGCTGTGGGGGAGAGGAGGGATTGTGGGGGAGAGGGGGGATTGTGGTGGAGAGGAGGGATTGTGGTGGAGAGGGGGGATTGTGGGGGAGAGGGGGGATTGTGGGGGAGAGGGGGGATTGTGGTGGAGAGGGGGGATTGTGGGGGAGAGGGGGGATTGTGGGGGAGAGGGGGATTGTGGGGAGAGGGGGATTGTGGGGGAGAGGGGGGATTGTGGTGGAGAGGGGGGGATTGTGGGGGAGAGGGGGGATTGTGGTGGAGAGGGGGGGATTGTGGGAGAGGGGGGGATTGTTGGTGGAGAGGGGGGGATTGTGGGAGGAGAGGGGGGATTGTGGTGGAGAGAGCGTGGGATTGTGGGGGAGGCGAGGGGGGGATTGTGGGGAGAGGGGGGATTGTTGGGGGAAGAGGGGGGGATTGTGGTGGAGAGGGGGGATTGTGGGGGAGGGAGGGGGGATATGTGGGGGGAGAGGAGGGGTTGTGGTGGAGAGGAGGGATTGTGGTGGAGAGGAGGGGTTGTGGTGGAGAGGAGGGATTGTGGGGGAGAGGAGGGATTGTGGTGGAGAGGAGGGGTTGTGGGGGAGAGGAGGGGTTGTGGGGGAGAGGGGGGGATGTGGGGGAGAGGAGGGATTGTGGGGGAGAGGAGGGATTGTGGGGGAGAGGAGGGATTGTGGGGGAGAGGAGGGGTTGTGGGGGAGAGGAGGGGTTGTGGGGGAGAGGAGGGATTGTGGGGGAGGAGGGGCTGTGGGGGAGGGGCTGTGGGGGAGAGGAGCGGCTGTGGGGGAGAGGAGGAGTTGTGGGGGAGAGGGGGGATTGTGGGGGAGAGGAGAGGTTGTGGGGGAGAGGAGGGATTGTGGTGAAAATGTGTGTAAAATTGCTTAGCGCGGAGTCTGACACATAGAAGTGCCTAATCACTATCACTATGAGCCAAGCTGGTTGCTGAGATAAGGGTGGTTTGGCGGCGTCCACTCTCCGGCGATTTCTCTGGGGAGAAGATGACTTTGCAAGAGCAGGTTGAATGAAAGGGGGTCCTTGTAGATAGGGTCGAAGCAGGACACTCCAGGTTTAAAATCAAGCCCCAGAGAAGACTTACAGTGACTACGGAATCATTGGCTAATAGAATCATCGAGAAAATAGAGCAAGATAAATGGAAGCAACACATTTTAACAGTGACCAAGAGAGGAAAATTATGCTAAGGGCTTGGAACTAATTATTGGGCTTCTGAGTCCAATTAAACAACCCAGTTTTCAAACGTGAAGTCGATGTGGTGGTGTCAAACCAGAACACATTTAAAGGCCATCTGCGGACAGTTGTGAATCCGATAAATAACAGCCAGTGGGGTGGGTGTTGCGCTGAGAGTGTTCATGCACTCCCTGATTTGATCCCTATAGGAACCCAAAGAGATAGGTGTTACAGTCTTCATTTGCTCAAGAGAAAACTAAAGCACAAAGAGATGACATAACAGGTCCAAGGCCGTCCAGCCAGTGGGAGGCTGAAACCCCATCTGTTCTTCGCCAGAGCTCGTCCACCACCACAGCTGCACCTGCCACAGAGAAGACAAGCCCCGTTAACCTTTGTAAATGACTGCTCCAGAGTGAGCGGACATACCGAGACCTGGGCGATGTGACATGATACAGTGCAATATGTTATTGGTAACAATTAAATGCAGGAAAATCGTGTGGTTGTAGTAGGAAGAGGGCTTCATGACATAAAGTGGTATTTGGAGACAGCAGAAAAAGAAATGTAAACTGTGGACTGAAAAGGGGGAGTAACTGGCGAAGCATTAGGGCAACTGTGCTGGGAACTTCTGCAGACAAAGCATTTAGGGGGACTGTGGACAGAAGCTCAGAGGAGACACAACAGGAATTTGGATTCAAAGAGTGGCATAAATCTGGAAAATAGATAGCAATGTACCTCTTTTGGGTTCGACTGAAGTCCATGTGGGGTGATGACTCAATGTATCTCCTTTCTGCTCACCGTTTTTACATTTAAAATAAAAATTTTTTATTGTTTTATTTTTACATTATTTTTATCCTCACCCGAGGATGTGTTTTTATTGATTTGAGAGAGAAAAGATCAATCAGTTGCCTCTCGTTCAAGTCCCACATGGGAATTGCACCCGTCACCTTTTGGCTTACGGGACGACACTCCAACCAACTGAGCCACCTGGCCAGGACTATTTTTACTTTTTTTTTATGCCCTGTTTCTTGTGGAAATCAATAGATAGTTCTTTCAGTATTTTATAATACTCTGCACTTCAATCAATAAGACTGCTTGCTAATTTCTGACCCTTGAAAGCTTGTTGGGTAGTTGAAAGTAGATATGAAATTATTAATAGTAAGACAGTATCTCATAAGTTTTAGCAGCTGTTGAAATTTGAACAATAGCTCCCTAAACACAATTTTAAAAAAAAAAGAAACCCACTAAATAATCTAATTCCAAAATGGTATATTTTAGACATGGTAACATATGCATTCTGACTTATTTTGAAATTTTGTCTTTTTAGGACGAAGCAAACACCTTAAGCACATGTTCTCAGCACCAGGTATGTTATCGTTTACATGGACTAACAATCTGTCCAGTTTAGCTATGTGTTGCTAGTTCCAAATGCCTAAGAAAATAAGAAGCATCACATTTAAAAACAAAAGCACATGTTATTAATTTTAATCACACAATATTGTAAAGGCAAACAAAATATGCTCTTTTTAAAATTAAAATAGGCATGTCTTATTTTCTTAAACATTTTGGAAATAGCAATACATAACTTGATAATATTTTTTTCTATTTTTATATATACTTTCATTGATTTCAGAGAGAAAGGGAGAGGGAGAGAATCATTGATCAGCTGCCTCCTGCACGCCCCCTACTGGGGATCGAGCCCACCACCCAGGCATATTCCCTTGACCGGAATCGAATCTGGGACCTTTCAGTCCGCAGGCCGATGCTCTATCCACTGTGAGAACTGGCTAGGGCAACAGTAATTTTCCTTTTCAGTTAGACCTTTTTAGCTTTCTAACCACCGTAGTTACTAGAGAAAAGTCTCTTTAAGAGCTTATAAAACAACTGAACTTCTCTTATCCCTACCATGAAGAAAGCAAAGAGTAACAAGTCATGTCACTAATTGACCCCTTATCAAGAATAAATACAGACCATTCATGTCTCAATCTCTATTCATGTCTGGCCCTATGCTACCACTGTGGGGCTGTCTTCCAAACCCTCTCCACCTGGGGACTGACACTTTCTCCCTCAGCAGCTGCTGTAGATCTGACATTAGTCATTTATGTGCTTACTTACTAGTCTGCATTTCTGAGCTGCCCTTCACGCGTGACGTGTGTCCAAACCTCACACACACACACACACACACACACACACAATGAATTGTGGAACTGAATCACTATTGCATTACAGCTAGGTGGACAGAAAGGCTGGGCTATTACTTTGTTTTCTTTTAATCAATAATAAGACTTTTAAGTGTAAATTAGCCAAATAAATAAGCCATTTACCTATACGTTTTGCCTTCTACTTACTTAACTTGGAATCTCTACAAATATGCTATGAATGTGCGGGAGTACCACTAGCGTAAACTTTATTTTCTTCCCAGCATGTAAGATTTGAAAAAATCTTCTCAGTGAGTATGTTATAGAGCATGCATAAGGGTAATGTAGAAGGAACAGAAGCTTAGAATCTAGGTGACCCGAACTGTCCAATACCCCTTTCTATGTCAAGACATTATTTTCTCTCATCACTTTGAGCCTGTGAAACACTTCATGGTTTTTCCCATGGCCTGTGAAGAGCCCTGGCTTTGGAGGTGGGACCCTGGGGTCTTGGTTCTGTCAGATGTGTGACCTTGGACAAAAGACTTTACTATTCACAGGTTCAGTTCATCACGTGGTTTTTCGGAAAATCTTGTTTTTTAAACGATAAAATATATTAATGTTTCTTTAATTGATATGCGGTCTTTTATGTCACAGTTTTATAATTTTCTGCTCTCTTTTTCTCCCATAGTGGCAATAGTCATTATTTTGGGGGTGTTGGCTGGTGTCATTGGAACTATACTCCTTTTTGCTTATGTTATTGGCAAACTAACTCAGGTGAGAATTTAGTTTGGCTATTGATGCTATTGGGTTTTTTAGTTTATTGGTTTTAGAGAGAAGGAAAGGGAGGGGGAGAGGGAGAGGGAGACGGAGAGAAAGGAGAGAGAAATACCGACGTGAGAAACAAACATCAATTGGCCTCCTCCCAAAGGCCCGACTGGGGATGGAACACACAAGTTGATTTGGAGCATTGTCCAGTACACCAAAAGGGGGATTCCCAGTCAGGGCACGTATCCAGGTTTCAGGTTCAATCCCTAGTTGGAACACCTGCGGGAGGTGGCTGATCGATGTTGTCTCTCTCTCTCTCTCTCTCTCTCTCTCTCTCTCTCTCTCTCTCTCTCTCCTCTCTCACTCTTCCTCTCTCTAGAATCAATTTTTTAAATAAATAAATAATGTTTAAAAGGCTTGTTTGGTGGGGTAACAACACTGCGCTGGGGAAGCTATAGCAAGATTGATGGTAACTCTACACTAAATTCCTTTGCCCTTTCCTTTTTTTAACTACCTCTTTTATGTGACTTAATCACCTAACGTTATGCTTGATTGTCATTACTCCATGTAAATGGATCTTCTCTAAAGAACACTTTCTTAACAAAAGTGCCAGGGTCCAGCCCCGGGAGTCCAGGGGTTCCCAAAGGTGTGGACGGAGTTGGCTAAGAATGCTTTACACGGAGACAGTGTTCAGAACTCTCTAGCTCTCTTCAGTCTCCGTGGATCTTCCTGTGCCTGGCTGAGGTCACAGAGAAAGATCCCGAGGCAAGCTGAGCCTTTATTTTATAGTCAGAGGTAAACATAGTTACACTCTTCTTTTGAGTTTCACCTGCTTTTGTTCTTGCTCTTGCTGCACTTCCCTCAGCCCATGAGCTTCCCAGGTAAGATCTAGGGAGCGTCATAAGGTCAAGCCTAATTATGCTTAAGAGGACTGTGCCCTCTAAGCTGGGACTTGTTTGTGACTTTGCCAACAGGTCAGTCCGAGGTTTAACCCTATAGCGGCTCCCCACACAAAAGTAAAGTAATGGAGTGTTTGAACTAATATGAGAGATTCTGTGAAGACTTGAATACGGGCAGTCTTCTCTTGTCTGCAGAATAAATATTAAAGAGATTTTCTTCTTGTGTTTGAGCATATATGACAAACTACGTTTTTGTCTTCTCTTAGTTGATCTAAAATCTGAAAGAATCAATGAAATGCTTAGTTGACAAAATTCAGAGAAAATCTTCTACATGCGTATAGTAAAATTGGGTCATGGTCAGTATGACTAAGAGATTTTTATCTCTCTATAATATTTCCATTTTAGCTTTTCATTATAGCAGGGAAGTAAGGCAGTCAATGTTTGAAGTAATAATTCAGCTATGGAAATGACAAATAGTATTTTACTATTTAGAAGTACAAATACAAGTTTATAAAAGTTTGTAAGTATCTATGAAATAATAACCTTTCTAAAAAGAAGGGGGGAAAAAGACTCTACAAAGTGAATTACAAAGAGAACAACTTTAGCCAAAAAATTTTTTCATCTGAGATCTTTTTCTTTATAGTGTCTTAAGTTTAGGAAATGTTGACATTAATATTTTTCTGCCTTTTACTTATAGAAACGTTCACTTCATGTGCAATCTACATTCTCACATGACCCAGACGCTCCTTTAAGTTCTGTAGAAACAGGAAATCCAGGTTGGTGTGACTATTCTTATTGCCTATTGCCTTTTGCCTTTGGGGAAGGGAAATAAATTAATGAGTTACGTCTTTCTGATTTGGGAAGGGTGTGTTCAATTGGGATTCATTTACCAGTGTATTCTACTAGAGGCCCAGTGCACGAAATTCATGCACAGGGCGGGGGGGGGGGGGGGGGCAGGGAGGTTGTCCCTCAGCCTGGCCTGTGCCCTCTTGCAATCTGGAACCCCTCAGATAGGGTCCCTAGGCCTGGCTGGTGATCAGGGCCTATCAGGGCTTTCCTTCCCCCAGTGCCAGCAGCTGGCCCAACCCCTGCCACTGCCACTGCTTGCCATCTATGTGGTGCTGCCGCCCCCACCCCCTCCACCACTGGTCACCTCTCTCTGCTCACGACAAGCATGGGGTGCGATCGCTTGGCTGGCCTGGGCCTCACTCTGAGGGAAATCGCTGGCCAGCCCTGCCCACCCAACACAGCACCGCTGGCCAGGTAACCTGGGCCTCCCTCTTTGGGGTGATCGATCACCCCAAAGAGGGAGGCCCAGCCCACCTGGCTAGAGCTCCACAATGGATCTCCACACAGAGGTGGCCTGGGCCTCCCTCTTTGGAGCGATCTCAGAGCCAGCCTCATCTCCCACCCACCCCCAACACCCCCCGGTTGATTGCCCTGCAGGCCGGTGGCCTGGGCCTCCCTCTGCAGGGCAATCGGTTGGAGGGAGAGAGAGAGAGAGAGAGAGAGAGAGAGAGAGAGAGAGAGAGAGAGAGAACATCGATGTGAGAGAGAGACATCAATTGGTTGCCTCCTGAACAGGCCCCTACCAGGCTGTGGAACCTGCAACCGAGGTACATGCCCTTGACCGGAAATCAAAGCCTTGAGTGTTCAGTCCAATGCTCTAATCACTGATAAAACTTGCCAGAGCATAAAGGATCTTTTTTTTAAAAAAAGCAACACAAATACTGTAAGTCAAGCATGTCAAACTTGCGGCCGGTGGGCCACGACATGCTTGCTGTAAGTTACGCAAAAACAAAATTCTTTAGTCCACTTATTTTCCGAACTATAAAGTTATATCAAGGAGACCTTGCAATAGGTATGGTTTAACAGCCCCTGATCTGGAGCCAGACCTGGATTTGAGTCCATATTTTAACAGTTACAACCTTAAGCAAGCTACTCATAGGGAGATAATGATAGTTAACACAAAGATAATTTAATAGGGACATAATGATAGTGTCAATCATGTAAAACTGCATGAGAAATACATGAGCTACAGCATCTAGGACAGTTATGGCCATAGTCGTTTTCATTTTCACTCACAGTTGCAAAGTAAATACACAACATGTGGAGAACTCTGGGTACAGGTTGTTCGTTGTCTGGAATACTATTTCCCCACGCAGTGTTGTCTTTTAAAAGAGTGTTTATTGCCAGCCTGAAAAAATGGGAGATTCTTACATTAAAGAACACCCTTACAGAAAACAATGTGAAGCCGCCATACCAGCATGAGAGCAATTCATAAGAGCTGAGTCGTGGCTGCTGTCTCGAATATTTATTAAAATACCAAGTCAGTTTCATGTATTTCATTCATAGTGGCCTCTTAGTTGACCTCACGAATTAAATATCTAGTGCCTGTTAAACTTTGCCCGAAGCATAAACCCAAGTGGCATCTATTCTGGGAGATGTCCACCAAGAACAAGTCTCTGTGGAATGGGCTTCAGCGCTCAAAGGAAAGGATCTGATTCTGCATTGATAGAAGGTTTTCCTATGATTATCATACATCCTGACAGAGCCAACGTCCTGTAAATGTTCAGCTTCTAGTTTTAACTGGGACCAAGCCCCTACCTTCAAAAGGCTACCTAGGTTTTCTAGACTTTGGGAATCATAAAAAAAAAAAGTTTTTTATTGACTTCAGAGAGGAAGGGAGAGGGAGAGAGATAGAAACAGCAATGATGAGAAGAGAATTATTGATCGGCTGCCTCCTGTACACCTCCCATTGGAGATCAAGCCCGAAACCTGAGCATGTGCCCTGACCAGGAATCAAACCGCAACCTCCTGGTTCATAGGTTGATGCTCAACCACTGAGCCACACCAGCCAGGCTCACCTTAACTTTTTGAAGTTACACATATGTAATTCAACTCACTTATCACTTACTGCCTTCCCACTATATTCTGCCCCTGCACAAGTTCTATGTTAGTTTCTCATCTCTGTGAAAGTAGAAGCAGAGCAATTATGTTTGTTTCTTACCTAACGCATTTAGAATAGATTTTCTAAGAAATTCTGTATCTTTGCACATAACTCTAGTAAAGCTAGTCTTAAAGGAAATTTCTTTCATTTCCAAACAGTTTTATGTAAGAACAACACTGTAAGAATGTAGAATTCTGAAATTTATTTTATGCATTAATTTTCTGTTGTATTTAAATATAAACTATGTCTCATACTATTGGGTTTTTTTCCCTTCTATAATTCTTCTACAGAAATATAATCAATGAGAATCTGCTCAACAAGCCAAATTTTGGAAGAACTAAAGGACATGAGACTTCAGTCAAGTGACAAGTTAACATGTAAACTGGACACGCTAATAAATTGTATACATTCCTAAATTGTACAATTTCAGGATGAAAGTTTCATCATAATGAGCCCTGTGACTCAATGATGTAAAATGCCTCTACTTGTCAATATTTCAAAATGAAGAACAAATAGTTTATTTCAAATAGTTGCTTTTGTGTGTTAACATAATTTTTATAGTTAATTGACTTGGAATTCTATTCTATTGTATTTTAATAATTGTGCTGTCAAGTGAAAAGCTTGTAATATAGGTAAAATCTAAGTTCTTTTTGCATTCTAAACTTCTGAATCTATTTTCATTTTAAATAAAATCCTACCATTTCCTTCATTACTGAATAAGCAAAATATGCTAATACACTAATGGCAATGATATCTTTAGTCCCAATAATAAAGTGTGTACTTGGAAATAAATGCCTTGCATACATACATACATATATACATGCAGACACATGTGCATAGGCTTAGGCATAGACATAGATATATAAAATGACACTTACATTCATCCTTTAATGCATAAATCAATACAAAAAGTTTTTCCCATTAAAAAAAAGTAAAATGTTACATATATATAAATGGCTCATTTATATGTGTCTGATGTTACAGCAGTAACTTCTCCAGGCCACTCTCTGATGCATTCATTGTGTTCCACTGAAAGAGTTACTTATGTAAATGGTCAGAGAATCTTGAGAAAGAAAAGAATTAATGATTTTTCTTTGCAAAAGAAACAACTCTGTAAATGCAACAAGATGTGCGAACTTGACATGCAGGTGAATATTTTAATAGGTTTCTGTTGCATTCTTTTTTAGTGTTCTCAGATAAATTCTTTAATCCATCCAGTCCTAGATTTTGAAAATTGGCTTAAATAATCTAAAAGAAATTTCTAGATATGAAACTCAGGCTTTGTGCCTATACTGCTGTCACTCATTTATAGTGAAACATAAATAGCAGTATAAAAACAAAGAAGTACCTTCCTGTGATATTCTACTTCCACATTAGTAAAAATCCATGTGGCTTTCCATTGCTGTGCGATAATAAGGAATATTATGTACATATCTGACCTGCCAACTTAAATTTATTTTTTAATAAATTAAAAAATTTAAATCTTAACCTGCTTGTATGTTCAGAGAATGTTCTTATACTAAGTTGTCTTTTTAAAATAAAGAATAAAAACAGCACAATTCTGTTGGTATATATTTTTAAAGTAGTTTTAACAGTATTATTGTGTATATCTAATCACATGGATGACCCAAGCACTAAAACAATGTACTTTTTAAAATGTGCGTTTTTCAATAAAAATAAAATGTTGAACCAAAAGAGAACATGAGACTAACTTTGTCTCTGAAGTAACTTACAAGTCAAAAACAGTAGGATTCAAGTGACTGTGCCGTCTAAACCAGAGCAAGAGAATTCAGAGAAGCAAGAATTGTTTTCAACTTCCTTGAACTTTTTCAGTTAATTTCTGTGTACTTCTGTCCATGGACTTCTCACATTTGAATTTAAAGTTTGTGGGAAGAGCCCAGCCTGTGTAGCTCAGTGTAGCCTCGACCCATGAACTAAAAGGTCACGGGTTCAGTTCCCCCTTAAGGCACATGCCTGAGTTGCAGGCTTGATCCCCAGTGTTGGGCATGTTGGAGGTATAATGGATGTTTCTATCTCTCTATTCCTCTCTTTTCTCTCTCTCTAACATCAATAGAAACATATTTTTTAAAAAGAAGATTAAAAATAAAATAAAGTTTGTGGGAAGAAATGACCTTTATTCTCTTAATAATTTATAATTAAATTAGCATTAGATTATAGTAAAGAAATCCGACCTATAAAGCTAACAGGATCCCATGACAGGTTCATACTGAATTTCTTAAAATGTGGGACTGGAGTGGGGGATGGGAGTGAAGCTGATTAGAAAATTTTATCCTTCAGGCCTGGGTGTCTGCTTCTGTGTAAGCAAAAGGCCTAACCTAGGGAGAAAATGAAGGGGGGAGTGAGAGGCACTGAAGGGAGGCTATGGGAAGCCAAGGGAGGACCTGGGAAAGGGGTATTTTAGTGATATTAACATACAGTAACTGAATAAGAGCCTTCTGGTTTATTCTAGGCCTTTATCTTATCAAATGTAGCAAATTTCTCCCAAGAAACTTAAGAGCCAAATCATTTACGTAAAAATCAATATAAAATTCCACCTCATATCATGCACATGCCTGTACCATTGGTGTTACCTAACAGTGACACTTGGGGATATTAATGGGGTCTACCCAGCTTTTGACCGGGAAGCAAGAGAAGAACCCGTGCGATAGAATATATTTTAAAGGACACAGGAGACATAACTGAAGTTATTTTTCATTGTATCCTATGAGTCTTGTTCATTCGATATAAAACCACTAGAGGCCTGGTGCATGAAATTCATGCACTGGGGCGGGGGGGGGGGGAGCCCTCAGCCCAGCCTACGCCCTCTCACCATCCAGGAGCCCGCGGGGGACGTCCTTAGCACAGTCAGGACATCCTTAGTGCTGCCACAGAGCCTCTCCCGCCACTGCCGCTGCACTCACCAGCCCTGAGCCCAACTCAGGGCTTCTGGCTGAGTGGTGCTCCCCCTGTGGGAGTGCACTGACCACCAGGGGCAGCTCCTGTATTGAACATCTGCCCCCTGGTGGTCAGTGCACATCATAGTGGCCGGTTGTTCCACTGTTCAGTCAATTTGCATATTAGCCTTTAATTATATAAGATTAGACAGATAGAAATAAGTATTAATATAGTAAAAACATCTCTTAATGAAAACAGAAAAGAGGTCCCCAAAGTGCAGGACAGGGTCGAGGGAGACATGAAAGAACAAGCTAAGAATGCTTCAGCCTCCACACCTACTATCTCCTCCAGCTCTGGCTGAGCTGAGTGTTTGTCACAATCATCAGTCCTCACAGATCCCACAGCCTCTAGGAGACAAAAACAAAACAGAAAAAAACATGTCAAAGAGTCACATGCCACGACTTTGATGCAAGGAAGTATGATGAGATAAAATCAGTTGGAATTTTATTCATTTTTCTACTTTTGGAAGAACCTTTCGAAGTGCAAAGCCTAGTGCATGGGGGACAACCAACACTTTTACATTCTGGGCAGAAGTTTTCACAGTTCTCATCTAACAGATTCTCTCATTTCTATGAACCAATGACTGATGTATGTTTCTGCTGAACTCCCCAAATCTGTAAGTTTCCCAAGCCTGTACTCCAAGTGGTTACTACTAATTCTCAGAACTGTCATGAAAGACGAAATCCAATATTATTTCTGATTTAAAATACAAGCAGCCATTGGTCATGTGACCTTCTTTTTCATTTATTTTTTTTTTAATGAAACCTTGAGAGAGCAATGCTGTCATCTATTCCAATGACTTGTATAGTATTTCATAATTTTATTAGGAAATTCTAGGAAAACCCTATTTTTCAGCATCCAAAATATTGGCTGCTTTTGACTAATCTTAATAATGTTTCCTTTAGGTCTTTATGAGTTTTTTCATTCTTCTGAAACATTTGCAAACACTAATTTTGTATCTGAAAATAAGAAAGCATAGATGCCAAACTCATGAGCACACTTTATCTGATCTGACTTTTCCCTTACATCAACATGACATCAGACTTACATATTTTCTTTCAGGTTCAATGACCTATGATTGTGTAATAGTGGTTCCAGTTCGACATTTAGGTGAATCTTCCACTTGCAATATTGAGACGGTGTTTCTGTGGTGGGCAGTTAGGCAGACTGAGCAGAGCAAAAACCACGGGCCAGTTTACAGAAGGTTCCCTGGACAGAAAGTCCTGGACACAACGGGCAGAAATGGTAGAACAAGTTTTGAAGAGAAGATTTGTTTTTTGGTGTATGTGTGTGTGTGTTTAAATATATATTTTATTCATTTCAGAGAGGAAGGGAAAGGGAGAGAGAGAGAGAGAGAAACATCAATGAGAATTATTGATTGGCTGTCTCCTACACGCTCCCTACTGGGGATGGAACTCTAAACCTGGACATTGTGCCTGTGACTGGAATCTAATCCGGGACCCTTCAGTGCACAGGCCAACTCTCTAGCCACTGAGCCAAACCAGCTAGGGCTTTTGGTGAGTTTTTAATTTATTCATCTTTGTTGTTGTTGTTGTTGTTATTAATCCTCACCCGAGGATAATTTTCTATTGATTTTTAGAGAGTAGAAGGGAGGAGGAGAGACAGAGAGAGAGAGAAACATTGATTTGTTGCCTCCCACATGCACCTGACCAGAGCTAGGGATCTAGCCTGCAACCGAGGCATGTGCCCTTGATCAAAATTGAACCCAGGACCCTTCAGTCCACAGGCTGACTCTCTATCCACTGAGCCAAACCGGCTAGGGTGAGATAAGTATTGTTAATCAGGACCTCCCGCCAAGGCACCCTTTCCTCCCCTAGATTGTCTCAGGTTTTGTCGGCCAGATTCTCCCCCTGACCTTTTCTCCCTTGGCATATTATCCTTCCTCTTAGACCCTCCTTCTCCATGCCCCCGACCCTTAGAGAAAATGGAGAAAAGCTCCATCTGAATTTCATGCAAGAACAGATGACAGGACAGGCCAAAGCAGTTAAGCCCCCTCCAAGGGGATAAAAGGACCCCTAGCCTACACCCCAGGGCAGCCCAAAGATCTGCCTGCCCACTGGAGACTTCCTTTTAGGGTTGAGTGTCGTCCCATGCACCAAGAGGTCACTGGTTCAATTCCTAGTCAGAGCACATGCCCGGGTTGGGAGCTCAATTCCTAGTAGGGGCATGCAGGAGGCAGCCGATCAATGATTCTCATCAGTGTTTCCATCTCTCTCTTCCTTCCCCTTCCTCTCACTCTAAAATCAATAAAAACATATATTTTTTTAAAGTTATGCTTTAGCTAGGGAGAAACTAATTACTTTTTAATAATACTAAGGTTTAAAAGCTAATACCAAATATCTCATGTCATCTTCTAGGATAGAGCACAGCCAAAGGCTCGAGTTAGAAAACTTAACAATGTGGATATTGATGCTCAATTAGCCACAAACCACAAGGAGGCACTGCCTCTAGCGAGCCAGCCAGGACCTGATGGTTTCAGCCAGGCTTCTGCTGCCCTCTTCCAAGTTTATATCCCACAACTTACATTTAAATTTTGTGTATATAATTGTATTGATTTCAGAGATGAAGGAAGAGGGAAAGGGAGAGAGAGAGAGAGAGAAACATCTAGGGATGGAGCCCACAACTGGGCATGTGCCCTGACCAGGAATCGAACCATAACCTCCTGGTTCATAGATGATGCTCAACCACTGAGCCACACTGGCTGGGCAGATTTATAAATTTGAGAGTAGGAAAACAACAAGTCATGATCAGAAGTTCTGTAACAGTCCATTTAAAGGAAAATGATAACCAACAGGTATATTGAGGTGTGCTAACAATGTGCACCTCAAACTTCCGTGTGACTGAAGAATTAATTACCTGAAAGCTTTGGATGTGAATTGCGGGGTCCCACCCACAGAGACCCTGATACAGTAGATTGGAGCATGATCTGAGAATTCGTGTTTTTACAGGCTTTCGATGCTGTGTCGGCTGCTGGTCCTCGGGCACACCCTGGAGTAACACTGCTCTAATATGACCGAGATGTACTTGAGAGAGCATAGGACTTGGGCCCGGGAATGGAAAATACTGGTGGCCAAGAAGCCAAGTTAAGACCAGGTTGTCAGAAGGAACCACGGAGAGGCTGACCACAAGAATGTCACCCACCCTGCCCTCCTTACTGAAAAACGCAGAGGTAGCTGATTTTATCTCCCTTTCTAACTGTCTGCTTCCTTGCAGATGTTGAACCCGCTGGCCCACATGTGAAGATGATCAAGGCTTGACCGCTACATGACCTTCAGAGGGTGGTGGTAATGAGTCGTTGGCCATCTTCCCTCCACAGTGCAGGCACAAACAGTTACCAGGCAAGACAGCTGGAAAAGGAAGTCACTGGGCCCTGAGATGGAAATTCCACAATTTCTTTTTCAGAAAGCCCACCTCTGTGCGCAAGCCCGTTTTGTCCCCCGTTTATAAAAGCAGCCAAGCAGAGCCAGCCTTCACGCCAGCACAGTGGACCTTCCTTTCCTCTGTGCTCCTTCCTTTGTGGGGGAGCATAAGCTTAATAAAATCTGTTTGGAAATTTCTCTGGGGCTTCTCCTCCATTTTTATCTTGGGGATGTTGTATTGTAAATCAGCGAGCTAAACAGAGGACGCCTTAATTAATCGGTAAGCCAAATTTGGAGTCTTTTATTACACTAGGGGTCTCAGAGGAATTGTCTCTCAAAGTCTGAGCAAAAAGCACGGAGGAAATTTTCCCTTTATACTTTCCCAGTGTCTCTGTCCCCCAAATATGGGTTTTCTGGACCTTTTGCTGGCTTTACAAAGAGCCCTATGTGCTGGGGTGGGGGCAGTGAGACTATATCTCAAGGCCTGGCCAGTGCCAGTATTGATAACTCTGTCTGGGGGTTGTATGGTTTATGGCCTTTCCCAAATGGGAGCAGTGCGGAAGTAAACAGGTCCTGCAGGACCAGAAAAGTGAGATCATTCTCCCTAGTATTCAAGCAAGCAAGCATGCTTACAGAAGCCAATAGCAGGGTTAATTCACAGACCAAAGAACTATCTATGCTTAGTGGAAAATTCAAACAGCAGTTTTTACAAAACAGAGGTTACTATGCTTCAGGGAACCCAAGAACCCCAGTGCCAGGTAGCATAGTGACTTCAGTACTACCAACGGCAGGTTCCCAAATAACGTTTGCTATAACACTGTGCATGAAAAGGGGCCACATGCTAACCGGATATGCTCAGGGAAGGCCTGCATGGTGGGATTGCAAACTCAGGGACCTAAAGTAACCACAAAGGATGGTCTGAAATTAAAACTTTTTAACTAAAAGCAGTTTATGGCAGGTCGTCATGTCCTAGGCTAGAATCTTCCATGACAAAGGTCAGTCTTTACCTTGACTGAGCTTGTCTATTGTCTTTTGCACCTAAGATAACTTACGTTGGAATGGCAGGGAAACTCCTTTTTCCAAACCCCTCAGGGCACCACCAATGCACTAGGGCAGACCCTATAAGTCCTCCCAGTTATTGTTATCATGTTAACTGTTGACTGTTAACTATCCTGTACCCATCTATGTAAAAGATGTATGTGTCTATCATTTTACTTTTCTTAAATATGTTTTTTTAATTGATTCTTAGAGAGAGAGGGAGAGAGAGAGACATTGATAAGTTGCCTCCCATATGCTCCCCAACCGGGGATTGAGCCCGCAACCCAAGATCTTTCAGTGCACAGGACAACGCTCATCTAACTGAGTCACACCAGCCAGGACCATTTTACTTTTCATCCAATTCCAGAGCTTTTCCAATTCCCGCCTTCCTAATCTATCACCAATGGATTTCATGTAAATCACTCGAGTCTTCTCTTTTGATTGTAATGGTGAAAATTGAGAGTGGGAAAGGACATGTAATGAGAACAGAGCCACAGTTGTCTAATAATTATTCACCTTACTAACTATAGGTAAGTTTTCTTACAGGCCCTGGGAAACTGGGGGATGAAACAGCCTATAAAAGATAAGACACCTCAGAGCCCAGATGGGTCCGTTACTCAGAAAAGAAATACATTTTGAGAGGAGACCAAGGACAGGACACACGTTGATTTGGTCGCTGCACCTGGACCCTGACCCCCTCCAGGAGTTTTTCTCAGGAACGCTGACCATTCTCCAGTCCAGGAACGGGCTGAGCTGTTTGTAACATCATAGAAGGTTAGCCACCTTGTTATCGGACTTAGAGCTCCTGAAGGCCGGACTGCAGACTCTACCCTTGCCTTTCCATGTTACACTTGTAGCTCACAGCTGCACGTAGCTATCTTCTCCCTCATGTGTCTATAACCAGCCAACTGGCAAGGGGGGTCAGAGCAGATTTTTGTGGGTGACCAACTGCTCTCCCATACTGCTGGCAGTATTGGAATGAACACTCATATATGATTCAACCCTGTCTCTGCTGAATTGGCTCAAGTGGTGACAGGCAGCCCGGACCCATTGGTTATCCAGTTTCAACCAGAGAAACCCCTGGTAAGCTATCTGCATATCCAATATTCAAGATAAAAACATTTTCTCTGAAATACTATTGAATAATCTTCCTAACTCTACACTTTAAAATAAAATCCATGTGACTGGGAGGTCACCTTAATCTGAAGGTATGTTAAATAGCTGTTTAAGTTTAATTTTACTTTCTTTGGCAACATGTTTTAAAACAGTGCTTTTCACATGGATCACCTTTGAGGATCTTGTTAAAATGCAGATTCTAATTTAGCAGTTCTGGGAGGAGGCCTTAGATTCTGCTTTTCTAACTAGCTCCCCGGTGAAGGTTTTGAGCTTATAGCTGAAGGCCTGGAGTTTACTGTGATCTCAATTTTCAAACTACATCAGACTTAGAGTAACAGGTTTTTCAAGTAAAACATGCAGTGCTCAGTGATGCGAGACAGCAGAAAGAAAGTAGTTTCAGGCAAGAGTAAGAGACCTGCGTGTCCATGGTGAGGACATTAGAATGTTTCTGTTGGGAACACCACCAGGTGTTAGACTGGTGGGGTCAGACCAGACCTGGGTTCAGCAACCTTGTTACTACTTGAGTTCTGGCTAGGAAAGAATTCAAAGCCAAGACTCAAACTATAAGACAACATTTATTTAGAAAATCACAGAGGTGGAAGAAGTAGGTGATGGGGGAAAAAATGGGTTTAGGAAATAAGTTACAGAAGCAAAAGGAGGGCCCTTATAGTTTAGAAGTGAGAGAGGTAAAGGTGATGAGCCTGGTTGGGGGGGGTCGGGGGGGGGGGGGGAGGAAGGAAAAGATGTGGGCTCCCAGGAGGGAGAGTGAGCCATGTCCCCTTTCCTAAGGGTTTTAAGGGTGGAGTTTTTAAGGGAGGACACTGGGGAAATCTCAATAAAATGTTCAACAGTTTTCCAGGTGTGTCCTTTCAGGGTGGTGGTCTCCACTGGCTGATTGGCCAGCACCAGGGCAGGGGGTCATTATTCAATGCAGTTGGCCATTGCGTTGTCTGGTTTTGAAGCTTTTCTGGGCCTAGAGCTGAAATACAACTGAGGCCTACCTAGATGTTATCTCTAGGGAGGAAAGGTCAGGGGTCATGATCAGTGATGTGAAAGGTAGGATAGTCCAAATGGCAAGACCAGCAATGTGCTAGGGGAGGAAAGGTCACCCTGGGGATGACGTCCCATCCTACACCTGTCCATTGCTAGGCACGTAGGGCTTTTCACTCTGGTGATCTTTTGTACCTGGCCCATCGTCTTTGCTCTGCTCATGTCTGTCTAACTGCCTACCACATTTATGCTGTTGAGGTTCACTGGTGATGGGTGACTGCCTAACCTTGAGCAGATTCTCAACCTTGGCTGCATAAATCTGAATGTGGGGCCTATGCACTGTTTTGGATAGATACATTGAAATAGGTTACATCATTATTATATTTAAAAGAGCTGCCTGCCCCTTTCTTTAAAATGGCAATAGGGCCCTAGCTGGTTTGGCTCAGTGGATAGAGCGTCGGCCTGCGGACCGGGGGTCCCAGATTCGATTCCGGTCAAGGGCACATGCCCAGGGTTGCAGGCTCGATCCCCAGTGGGGGGTGTGCAGGAGGCAGCAAGTCAATGATTCTCTCTCATCATTGATGTTTCTATTTCTTTCCCTCTCCCTTCCTCTCTAAAATCAATAAAAATTAAAAATGGCAATAGGAACGTGTTCAATGCCTGGAGCAAGTGCAATATTTTCAACTTGATTCAACTTCCTCATCCTTTTTCAACTTGAGATTGTTACTGGAAGGGGACCTGGTCCTGAACGGGTCTGCCTCAGGCCAGTGGGTAGAGTGTGAGTTCTGGACTTCGTGCAGGAAGGATGACACACGTCCAGGAGAATTTTAGAGGACGTTTATTAAAGCTGGAGGCAGTAAAACAAGAAAGGGCTGGGGAAATGAGCCTAGGCTGGGCTGCTTTGGCTCACTAAGAAGTCATAAAAAAGGGGGCCTTGGGGACAGGTTCAAGTGGTTTGCCTGGGATGAACTGCCACTGCCCGTTGCTGTCCTGGTTGCAAGCCTCCTGGGGTCCCTTAGAATTGAGGAGATGTGTGCCTGTGGGAGGAAAAAGGCAGGGGGGAGGGTGCGGGTGCGGGGGAGGAGAGAAGGCTCCAGTGTGCTCCTGGCAGGGAGAGAGCAAGGTGGGACCTTTGTTTTGAGGGGTTTTAAAGTTTTAAAGGCTGGGTGTTTAGGGGAGGATCTCAATAGAATATTCACCAGCTTTATGCTTATGTACCAAAATGAGGTTTATTCTCTTAACTTCATCTGTCCTTGGGTAGGGTTGGCAAATGGCACTAATTAGATTCCTGCTGTCTCCCCGAGTAGGGTAATTTAAACTATTTACCCTCACTTACTCTTACATGTCCCTGGTTTAGGGAAGATAGGATTTAATAGATGGCTGCAAACTGCTTGCATCTAGATTTTCTATATGGCTGCAAACTGCTGTTTAACCGTCTCAGTTTCCCTATTCTGCTTGTCTTGGCTTACTAGCCTGGCTCAAGATTGCTCACTGAATTAACTTTTTTTTTTTTTTTTTTTTTTAAAGATAATGTTTTTATTGATTTTAGAGAGAGGGAGAGAAACATCAATGATGAGAGAGAATCATTGATTGGCTGCCTCCTGCATGCCTCCTACTGGGGATTGAGCCTGCAACCCAGGCATGTATCCTGACCAGGAATTGAACCATGATCTCCTGGTTCATGGATCGATGCTCAACCACTGAGCAACACTGGCTGGGCTGAATTAACATTTTTAAGATTACATAAACAATATTATAAAGCATAATTCTATTTGAGAAAAATATTTGAAACCTATCAACAGGCTAATTAGCAAAGTGTTAAATACTAAATATTGACCAGTTTACTTTTTTGCTATGATATATCTACATGTAACAAGGTATTGTGTCTCCTTTAAGGAAGACCAACATTTAGAGGTGCATATCAATGCAACTACCCTAAATTAGGACTGTTTCATTCAGATTTCCAAGGTAAATATAACTTTTAATACGTTGTAATAAGTATAAGCACTGCTATAAAATTAGGCACACTTCATCTACTATATGTTAAGTACCCTAAATAAATAAGTTTGCTATTGGAAATGTTGGCAGCAGCGAGAACAGCGCCAGATATTAGACCAGGGGAATCAGATGGGACCTTGGTTCAGAACCTCAATACTTGAGTTCTGCCTAGGAAAGAATTCAGAGCCAAGACTCAAACTATAAGAGCACATTTATTTAGAAAATCACAGGCAGAGGGGGGTGGGCAGAGGTGGAAGAGGATATAGGGGGGGGAAAGAAAAGCTGACTGAAATTTAAAAACAAGAAAAAAAGTCACAGAAGTAGAAGGGAGAAGTAGAAGCAGGCTCAGGAAACAAGTTACAGAGGCAAAGGGGAGCACAGGAGAAAGATAAAGTTATCCCTTCTGGAAGTAGGGGGAACAATGAAGAAGGGAAATATGCGGGAACATCCTAAGGGCTTTTAAGGGCAGGGGACTTTAGGGGAGGATATAGGGGAGAATCCTATATAATAAAAGGCTAATATTCAAATCGACTGAGCAGCAGACTGACCGGTCACTAGGGGGCAGACGGTCAATGCAGGAGCTGCCCCCTGGGGGTCAGTGCACTCCCACAGGGGGAGCACCTCTCAGCCAGAAGCCGGGCTCATGGCTGGCGAGCGCAGTGGTAGTGGCAGGAGCCTCTTCTGCCTCTGCGGCAGCACTAAGGATGTCCAACTGCCGACTTAGGCCTGCTCTGGGACTGCGAGAGGGTGCAGGCTGGGCTGAGGGAACCCCCCACCCCCGAGTGCATGAATTTTGTGCATCAGGCCTCTAGTCTTAATATTCATCCGCTTTCCAGGTTATGTCCTTGGGGGTGGGGGTCATTATTCAATGCAGCTAGTCCTGAGGTAGCCTATTGTTGCTTGTCTGGTTTTGCTGCTTTTCTGGGCCTGGAGCTGACAACACAACTGAGGCCTAGATGTATTTGCTGTGTCAGAACCTCAATGTCCTGGAGGCTTAATGCTTAGACTATTCTGCAGCCCCTTTGTTCGTTCCCCTCTAAGTGGGGGTGGGGGTGGGGGGTGTCCTAACGCATATGACTAGAAACATGCCATAGTTGGAAAAAGCAGGGAAGAATTCAAATCACATGACCAGCGCTATGGAATGTCAAGGGTTCAAAACTGCCATGACCAAAGATATACTAGGGAAGGTATGGTAATGTTACCCTGGGGGTGAGGTCCTTGATTTCCCAGTTTTGCCTGTTGCTAGACACCTGCAGCTTTCCATGATAACCTTCTGTACCCTGCCTTTCCTCTTTGCTCTGATCTTGTCTGCCTCCACAGAAAAATCTCCATTATCATTTCTTCAAGGTTTTAATGTTAATATTTAAAATATTAACGTTGAAAATGATTACATTTTATCAGGATCTCAATAAAATATAATCTTCCTAATGATATAGAGAGATAGCCTTACTCAGGTATTAAACGTAACATTCTGAATAACAAACGAATGTAACCTTGTTCACCTATGCAAGCACCAGCTTCTAGGTTGGCCTCAGGCACCATTCTACGTTTAAAGCTTCTTCTTCCTCAACGGAAATTGGAAAAAAAAATGGAAATATACTTTCAACTTTTAGTCTATCTTCTCCAACATAGTTCCTGTTTAAATTACGGTCTGACCATGCTTCCTTCCTTTAACAGTATATATAAAAAACATGGCTTTACTTTATTCTAGGTAAACATACAGTAGCAACAGCCAAATTAACTTGTGAAACACCAGTCTCACAAATTGGCTAAACTGATACACTAAATTTGAGTATTGCTTCTTCCATACTTTTTCCAAGCGTTTCCCTTTCTTTTGTATTTGAGTCCACATGTTCTTAGGGGCTGGCACTATATATTTGATTCATTTTGCATTTCTACTGTCTATTCCCCCACCCCCACCCCAGCTTTAGACCACTTCTCTTCCTTTAGAAAACATCCCTTCTTTGTGTGTCCCCTCTAACATTTCCTCAGGCTTTTATTTTTCCTATTTCTTCCAAAACGAGGTCACCACTCTTAGTAGCTCCTTCCATGAAAAAGAGTAAGCTTTCCTCAAATTTTCCATACATTAGATCAGGGGTCCTCAAACTTTTTAAACAGGGGGCCAGTTCACTGTCCCTCAGACCATTGGAGGGCCGGACTATAGTTTTTAAAAAAAAAACTATGAACAAATTCCTATGCACACTGCACATATCTTATTTTGAAGTAAAAAAACAAAACGGGAACAAATACAATATTTGTATTTGCATGTGGCCCGCGGGCCGTAGTTTGAGGACCCCTGCATTAGATCTATGACTATTATTTTAAGAATCCAAGGTAGTATAGAAATCACTTTGGGGGGAGCACAAAATAAATTCAAATTACTCTACATTTGCCATAAACATTGTTTTGTTCAACACACAGAAATTTTAAAGGAAGAAGTCTAAGTAAAGGGAAAAGATAATGTCCTAAGGAAATAAGTGAATAAAAATCAACTCAGAAAAGAAAGATAAAGAAATGGAAAGAAAAGACCACTTAAGGATTATAAAAGTTATATTTATTCACGATGCTACATTTATTGCATTCCCTTAGAAAAATGGAGAACTGTTTATGTACCCAATTTGTACATATAAAACTTTATACAAATTATGTGTAGCACATAAAGGCTTCTGGTACAGCTAAAATCCTGACACTACAATTTGGGTAATCCTGCTGCAGGGTCTCCAGTTTGTCAAGTCCGTCCATAGAAAATTAAAAACTGGAATTACAGTCAGTCTTGCTGTTCACATGTAGAAATTATTTTAAAATATAATAAAATAAAATTTTCAATTCTCTAAAACTCAAAAAAGGTAAACTGGAAGGGGATACATTTTGTTACCAATTTCAGTTTAACAGCATGACAAATTCACAACCTTATTTTGGCTGGGAAAATAATCACCTTAGTTTTTTGACATTATTTTTCTAAGTTGTGGCTGCTTTAGAAGGTAATTAGTCAAAATTTCACCAAACAATTAAAAAAAATAATATTCCTCTTATAAAATGGTAACACCTAAGGAACCAGAAGATACTAAATGTCTTTGGCTATACAACTAAAAGGCCATTTCCCAAAAGAATGGGGCATATTCACCTCACAACCAACTACAGAAACAGAAAGCATAACAGAAATATGCATAGAATATAATGATAATTTTTCTTGCCTTTTTCTCCCATTCTACCCATATAATAAGCAAGGAGAATTTATACAATCTTTCCAGATGAGACTAAATAGCACTACAAAGATGATACCCAAATTTCTGCAAAGGCAAAGTGAATTAAAACAATTACAGAACTAAGTGAAAACTGAAGGGACAAATGTCATTTGCAATTTTTTTTTTTTGTTTGCTTTTTTTAAGCCCTGTGAGTGTAGAAACTATAGCTGACAAACAAATAGGCACAATCTTCACATATGGAACTATAATAGAAAAATAAATCAAATGAAACATTTATTAATAAATGAAGCCTATTTTATTATTTCAAGTGTTAATGATAAAAAAATTTCAGCACAGCTGTTGCATTTAAAAAAGTGAAACTACATACTATGTTTCTAGCTCAATAAACAGATGAACCTGATGTCTTTGAATGACATAACAATTGAGCATTGTACAGTACATCTTATGAAGACCCGTAAATTAAAGAACTACTGGTTTAAAGTTAGTGATTATGAAACAAATGTGTATTCATAGTTTCAGCTTCTTTTTTCTTCCTCGACCATCAGGTGCTCCATCCATTTTACGTTTCTGTGTCTATAAACAAACAGAAGGATTATTTTTCATCACAAGACTAATGTTAATGTTAAGTGTATTAACAGACACACTATAGCATTTTACTAATAACTGCTACATAGTAATAGGTATTAGATGCTCTTACCCAGAATCTTATCTACTCATATTACTAACAAATAAAAAAATTTTTAATGCTAATAATGAAATAACTAACTCACAAGCAGCAGGTAAATCGATACACCAAATATCTAAGATGCCCTCTTACCAAAAGAAAGCAGTAATAAAAAGTATTTTGTGAGATTACGTATATATCAGATATTATCCAGAAACATTTATTTATTCATGATTTTATAAACTAACAAAATGGCTTCTTTACCTTAAAAGTTTTACTTTCACATTGCTAAGATATCAATCACTAGGACAATAAATCAAGTTCATAGTGAAGTTGTAAAGCCATTGCTTTCTTACTATTTCTTTTTTTTTTTTTTAAGTTAATGGAAACAAGTCTTTATTAAGTAACTTTTAATATCAGAAAAATAAAACGCTTATAATTCTCTTTACAGCAAATATATAATATCAGTGCTTTGGCCATTTTAAGTTAATCCTAATATTTCTTTAAACACTCTAAATTATAACTTGTATTCCCCAAGGTCACGTGTACACTCCTGGCATTCATACTTTGCAGATTTCCACAAATCCCCCATATTTATGAACTATCATATCATAATGTGATTTCACACACAATGCAATCAAGTTTAATTTATACTTTAAGTGACCCAAGGCTATATTATTTACTGAAACCAAAACAAAAGGAACCTAATATCAATGATAGCCAAGTAGTGCACATATTCTTAAAAAGAAAAAAATTAAGTGCTCAAATCTATATATATAAAAGGTTAATATGCAAAGTGCCCTTGCGGGAGTTCAGCCTGGAGTGCTATCCTTCACTATGACCTGCGCTGACCACCAGGGGGCGGCATGGAATGAAGGGAGGCCCAGCTGGCCATCAGCAGCCAGGGAAGGGAGGCCCCAGTTGGCAGCCAGCAGCCAGAAGGCCCCAATTGGCCCTGATCATCAGCCAGGCCTAGGGACCCTACCGTGCATAAATTTCGTGCACTGGGCCTCTAGTATTTACATATTTGTGACTACTTACTGAAGGCTTTGGTCCTCTTTTCTTTTTCTCTGCCTTCTCCTTTTCTTCTAGTTCCATGTTTTCTCTTTCAATCAAGGTTATTAAGGTGTTACACCTCCTTTGGAGCTCCTGAGTGCAAACACAAATTTACACAGTATTTGTATTTTTCATTATACGTTTCATGATTATAGTTAAAGAATGTTTAAATAGAGTAATATAAAGTCACTTACACCCCTGCAATAAATATAAGGATAAAAACGTATTTGTAAATATTTTTATTATTTAAAGCCAAACTATTGTGATTCTTTATAAACCCTTCATTCACTTCAGAATTAACAGTGAAAATGATTATCTCATAATATATGCAACACTGCTACTAAGAGTCTATGCCTGAGAACTGTCATTTATATCCAAACTTAGGTAATAGTGTGCATATTTGAGGGTCAAAAAATCAACTAGAGCCCTAGCCAGTTTTGCTCAGTGGATAGTGTCAGCCTGTGGACTGAAGGGTCCTGGGTTTGATTTCAGTCAAGGGCACATGCCCGGGTTGCGGGCTCAGTCCCCAGTGGGGGATGTGCAGGAGGCAGGCAATCAATGAGTCTCTCATTACTGATGTTCCTATCTATCTCCTTCTCCCTTCCTCTCTGAAATAAAAATGTATTTTTAAAAATCAACTATAACTTTAGTAACAGGTGCATATAATCTTTGCCTTAAAAGCGTTATCAGTACCACATGCCATCCTTCCCAATTTTGAAATTATAGGCAATGAAGTTTACGATGAGCTCTACCTCATCTCTCTCTAGTAACCTATATAGCCTCCAGAGAAGATTTTAGAGTATAGTGTAGAAGTAGATAACCCTCCCCCGCAAAAAACCAGGAGTCTACTTGTTGCTGGCTAGCAGCTCCCTTCCTTCCTGAGCAAAAATTATTTTCTTATAGTGATACTATTACACAATCACAGCAAAATCATTTTAAAATACTGTTTTATAGAATATACCATACAAGGTTTAGAAATATTTGCAATAGCATAGAGCTAGGAGGCAGAACACTGTATTTCCCTTAACAGGGGCACTGTGAGGCACATATGCCAGGATGTGTTACAGATGTGCTGCAGTATGAATTCTCTTGGCTCTTAGGAAAGGATTACACCTCAACTGTTTATCATAAGGGGCCATACATATTATTAATTTTTATGTGTGACTCAACATAAAACGTGATAGAAAGTTAATACACAGTTTTACACCATGGCCTTGTACTGGTAAATCGATGTGACCCTATGTGTCTTGTTTTACTCAGCACAAAACCGTGCTTCCTTATGAACTATATAAGTAGTTCCTACTTGAAAGGGCATATGGTAGAGGAGTTAGCAACTGAATCTATAACCTCTAACTACATTTATAATGCATTTGTACCTCAGCATTTCCCAAATTAGGGTTTCACAAAACAGCAACCCCTCTGGATGTTTACTGGGGGGGAAAATTCTTCAGTCGTCAAACATGAAAAGATTGCCCACTATCCCACATCTTGAAGAGTGACAGCACATTTTAAATATACCGAAGGAAATTGTATTATAAATATAAAGATGTTTAAACTTTGTTTATCCCAATATTTCCCAAACTTAAAACTTTTGGGCATGTTAGTATCTATAATAGGAAAGGATAGGACCAATAAACTCAAGTTATAGATGGTACTGGGATTTTAATGATTTAACCTATGACACCAACAATATTTTAACAAAATTTACCTCAAAGAAGCAGTGGAAGCACAATTTTCTCTAAGAAAAGAAGCTACCTTAGTTAGAGAATAGTAACCGCTTGCGCATTACACAAGACCCAAGCACTCACCATTGCAGTTCTGGATTTAAGAAACCAGTCAAATCTGAACTGAGGAGAGTTGCGAATACACTGTCGCAGTTCATCATAAACATTTTCTTTGTCGAATCCAAGCTTATGAAGCATGCAGATCAGAAAACGATCCTCTTCTTCAGTATAGTTTTTTCCTTTGTTAGTACCATATGATATTCTCAGCTGATGAAAAGGTGCTTTGTACCGTCCAATCTAGCAAAGTCAGATTTTACATTATATAAAATCTAAATCCTATATAATCTGTATTTCAAACTCAGCTTTAGTAAAATTAGCTATACTATATTTCAAATCAGAATTTTCTACCCATAACACCTCAATTGCATTATATCCTCTTTGTCCTAAAACAATTTTAGTCTTTACTGTTCTAAAGGAAAGAGCTGATTGCCTCAGACCCAGATACAGTAAGTGAAATCTGAGGTAAATTCAGTTGAGAGAATACCTGTAACATTTGAATGTTTTTCTCTGAAGAAAACTCTAATTTTAAATCATCATTCTTTTCTTTGTTAAAGGTTATTTTAATTTTTATACAGATAGGAGTTACTAACTACCACATTTATTAATGTGCCAAGTACCTTTGTATCAAGTGCTTTTTTGATACTAATTCTTCTTTGAATTCTTGCCTCTCCCCTTTCAATCTGAGCCATAATTTTTTCTATGTCCTGGAGCTCATTGCACCTTTCCCAAAACACAGCTGTAAAATAAAAGTTGGACAGATGAGATGGGTGGGAGGGAGAGAAATATAACTTGTTAGTATTAATGCTCTTATTTTATTTGCTAAGAAATGTTTCTAGTTCTCCCAAATATAATACTGGAAAGTAAATAGGTATTTATAATTTCTCAGTTTCCTTAACTGTAAAAACAAAGAGATAAATTGGATGATTTAAATATCTCCCAATTCTTCAATTTCTGCTACTCTGAAATTCTAAGCAGACTCATCACAGCCCAACTACACATATACACTTGACAATCCAACTGACTTTAAGAAACAGGTGTTTAACACTTGAGAAGTTATGGAGAGAGATAAAGTATTAATGCCAGCATATTTTTCAGCAACCTATTCTTACTTTCTTGGCTATAGCTATTTAGCTAGGGTAAAAAAATAAACAATTGTGTCATTTTAAAGAAGGGAACATTTTCTAACTCAGTTTTAAGAAGTTCAGGCAAAATTTAGCTTATCAAAACACAGTAATTCAGAGTAAGAAAATCTGAACTTTCCAGCAGCTCTCCAAAAGCCTGAGAACATTCTTATACCGATTAAAGTAAGAGTTACCTGAATATTCAATAACTTCTTCTGGAGTTTTTCCTTCTACTTCTCTTGCTATATTTTCAATATCATCACGACCCCACTTCTCATTAGCTTTGATAAACTGGTTAAAATCTCTCTTATTCCAATTGGTAAATCCCTTCAAAGCAACAGAAACAATATTTAATCACAGCACAATGAACTTAGAAAAGATGCTATTACATTTTATCAATGCTTGTAAGTATTACAGAAAATACTAATTTTTGCTTGTTCCTCATCTTTTTGTTGTTGTTGTTAATCCTCACCCTAGGATATTTTTCCCATTGCTTTTTAGAGAGGGTGGAAGGGAGGGAGGAGGAGAGAGTTAGGAACATCAATGTGGGAGAGACACATCGATTGGTTGCCTCCTGCATGCATACACTGACCAGGCTTGGGATCTAACCTGCAACCCAGGTATGTGCCCTTGACCAGGAATCTAACCTGTGACCCCTTGGTGCCGAGAGTGGGTGCTCTAGACATTCAGCCCCCCCCCCCTCCCCCACCACCACACCCCCTGGCCAGGGTTCTAGTTTATCTTTTTTTAAATTAAATATTTTTCAGTGGTAACTTTTCATGTACACATATATTGCACAAATAATCTAACTGGAAGAGAGTAAGAAATGCTGCATGTAAGGGTGACATTTTCACTGAGCTCTGACAGATAAGGAGTTCGCCAGGAAGAATGAACATAGCTTAAAGAGCAGAGACATAAGAAAAGTGAAAACGAAGCTTTAATGTTAGATTAAGGCCAGATTCTGAAAGACTTTTATTGAACTCTAAAGGATGATAAGCAAAAAGCACCAAGCAAAGATGTATAACTGACAACTATAACTTAGTAGCAATGTGGAAGATTCACAAGGAAAGATGAGAACACTAGAAGAAAGGTAATCAAAAGGACACCCACTTAACCAAGGCTGGTGCAAATCTATCACCTTCTCAACTACCTTAACTAGTGACAATCAAAATATAGCCTTAACCCATATGCCCATGTTTTATCATCTTCAATTGCTCCACTTTGAAACAAAAACTTGTACTCTTTTGTTCAGGAAGTTTTTCTGTATTTTAGTTGCAATTACAGTTTGGTCCTAGGAGCATGTCCATGCAGCGTCCACTTACTCCGCCACCATTTTTAATCCCCACAACTTGTACTCCTTTGTATACCCCAACACAGTACCTTACAAAACAACAGTTACTAAATTTTGTATTGATAGAAGACTATACCTGTGTTAGAAGCTTCTCTTTTTCTTCTAACTCTTCATCATTAAGGGGTTCAGCTTCATCAATTTTAAGCTGTTCTTCTTTTTGTGCCTGTGCTGCATTTGGTAGGTCAGGATTTCGAGGTACCTAAAAAAGTGTATTTTCCTATGTCACCAATCAGTAAAATTTACAAAAAATGTGATGGACTAATTAACCCTTAAACTAAATGACAATTCACAAATTTTAATCCAACCATGCAAGAAAACGTACCAAGAGCTTCTATTTATTTTATTAAGTTAAAAACAAACCAGATTAGTTATGAACAAAGTGTGATTTGTTATTACCTTGTACCCAATAGTTTTTCTGTAATACAGAATCTCTTTTTCCAATAATTCAAATAAACGTGGAGGAAAGAACTGGAAATCCTGAACATTGGGTTGTTTTGGAGGTCGAGGAGCCTAGAGAAAAAGAAAATTATATTGTCCGTAAAGAATACACTATTTTGCTTTAAATCTATCTCTAATCATCTTTAGTCCATAAATCATGGCAACCAATTTTTTAAGCAAGAAAATTCATATTTCAATACAACTGAAATAACAATCATTTAAATGCAGATCCAAAATCAATTTTAAGAAAACTTTTAGCAATTAAAAACTGACTGAGGCACACTATAAGAAATCACACAAAATGTAAATTCCCTGGGAAATTTGGTAAGAATAAAAGAGCCCAGCCAGTGTGGCTCAGTGGTTGAGCCTTGACCTATGAACCAAGAGGTCAGGGTTCAATTCCCAGTCAGGGCACATGCCTGGGTTGCAGGCTCAGTTCCCAGTAGGGAGCATGCAGGAGGCAGCTGATCCATGACTCTCTCCCATCATTGATGCTTCTATCTCTCCCTCTCCCTTTCTCTCTGAAAGCAATAAAAACATATTTAAAAAAAGAAGAGGAGGAAAAATGATTCACATTTCCAGTATCAAAGTTTTTTTGCTCTGTCAACTCACCTTGGGTGCTTTAGGTTCACTCACACGAAGAGCTTCCCTGAAATAGGCATCAACGGCATAGTTGGCTTTTCTTTCTCGTTTAGGTGGTTCAATCCACTCTGTGAATGCAATCTAGCAGATGAGAAACAATTCAAATCACAGACTTTTATTATATCTAGTTGCATATCTCACAGAAATGCTAGTTACACTGTGTACATCATTTAGGCCAGCGGTCGCCAACCTTTCAGACCTCGTGGACCACCAGTGGTCCGTGGACCACCGTTTGGCGACCGCTGATTTAGATTACTGCTTGCAAATGGAAAGACATTCATAAAATCCTGGACTACAAGCTCTACAAGAACAGGGACTGCGATACTTTGTTCAACACTGTTATCAACACGTAGTATAATGTCTAGTGAAGAGCACAGGCTATTCAGTAAGTATTTTTTGACCAAATTAATAATTCTACTCAGTGGGGGGGGGGGGGGGGGGGCTACAAAATGTATACTACAACTCAAATTAGGAGAAAAATGTAGATACATGTTTAGCCTAGACAATATTCAGAGGATATCATGTCTAAATGTTAATAAATTTACAACTAACATTGAAAATTCCAAGTTTCAAGTAAAAAAAGCCTTTGAGTCAGCAAAGCCTCTGTGTAAGTACCTTTTGTTTTTCTCTATAGTCCTCCCCTTCGAAGTTATAAACACTTGACTCCGTGTCCATTGTGAAGTTCCTAAGGGAGCTCTCACCCATCTTGGAGAGTTTCTCATTCATCTCTGCAGTCTAAGAACAAAAGAAACACCTTTTAGTTTAAGAATTTAAAAAGCAGAACTATGGTCAAGTGGGTTAGGCTTCACAGTACACAAAAGCTTTTATGGAAATAACACTATAATTCACATAACAATTCTTTCCTCAGTTTGGGTTTAAAATATTTCACATATTGCAAAGATTATCATTTAATCTATATCTTACCTTTTTTGCACCTCTTTCCAAAATACCATCAATATCCTCATCAGTAATCTCACTTTCCTTTGAAGCAAATACATGTGTTGCCCCATGTCTAATCATTTGAAGCATTTCATCTTTCCCAATTTTGTTCAGATTCTGATCCACAAGTCTTCCTGAAAAAAGATTATGTTGTATAATGTTAACTGAACTTTATTTTACTGGAAACCTGAAATTTTAAATGTCAGATCTAATAGTGTGTCGTTTTGCTTCAAATATCAGTCATTTTATATGTCACATATACTTTTCATTTTAATATAAAATTTAAAGCCAAATTTTCACTTGGTAAGCTTTGAAATGTTTCTAAACCTATTTATGTATTATGTGATGAAACCTGTTTTATATTCAATAAAATATATTCTTGTATTGGGTGAATAATAGTAATTTGAGATATGTAAAATTGAAATTATTAGCAATGTTAATAAAAAAAATATCAAGAGATGAAAACATTATAAACACAAGAAGTTTCTGAAAGCAGAAAGATGTTAATACTAAACCTCCCAAATCAACTTTTCCTATTCAGAATGGTGGAGTACAAAAAAACCTTCAAATCTCCAAATTTTATACAACAAAATATACAACATCAATTTCTGAAAACTCCCTAATCTTAAGAACTGAAACTGTTGAAAGTTTATCTTGATGACAGAGAAAAATAAACATCAGAAAAGTAATTATTAAGATTTCCAACTGGCAAGAATTTTGCCAACTATATAATTTGTGTTTTCAAAAATATAGCATATCAAAGCGAAACAAAATACTACATAGAATTGTTTTCAACCTCAAGGGCAACTCACATATACTTATACAAATTAATATACAAGTAGCTAAAGATCCAAGTCCCCCAGTGGATGCCTGAAATCACAGATAGTACCGAACCCTCCATATACTGTATTTTTTCTTATACATACAAACCTATGATAAAGTTTAATTTATAAATAAGGCACAGTAAGAAATTAACAATAGCTATTTTTTTAAAAAAATATATTTTATTCATTTTTTACAGAGAGGAAGGGAGAGGGAGAGTTAGAAACATCGATGAGAGAGAAACATCGATCAGCTGCCTCCTGCACACCCCCTACTGGGGATGTGCCGGCAATCAAGTACATGCCCTTGACCGGAATCGAACCTGGGACCCTTGAGTCCGCAGGCCGACGCTCTATCCACTGAGCCAAACCGGCCAGGGCAACAATAGCTATTAATAAAGAACAATTAGAATATATTTATAATAGAAGTTGTGTGAATGTGGTCTCTCTCTGATAACCGAGACAGCTACCAAGTGACTAATGGGCAGGTAGCCTATACAGCAAGCATGTCAAACTCAAAGGCTAACATGGGCCAAATAAACGAGGTATGTGGCCCACAGGAGAGTTTGATATGCTTGCTATACAGCATAGATACACTGGACAAAGGAATCATTCATGTCCCAAGTGGGACGGAAGCAGGAGATTTCATTATGCTACATTATGAACCAGCACACAATTTAAAAGTTATGAACTGTGTTTTTTGTTTTCTTTTTTTTTTTCCTAAAAATAGCCCTTAAGCATTTTTAGACTGTGGTTGACTATGGATAACAAAACCACACAAAGCAAAACTGTGGATAAGAGGAAACTATTGTGTCCACAGAGCATTTTTCTTTGGGTTAAAACCCATCACACTACTGTCAAAACTGTCCTTAGGCTTATGTAAACTACTTCCTTGTGAGGGAGCTTTTCAGACATGCAGGGCTTCCGGGGGTTCTCATCTTATGTCCCTAAGTCCACAAGACAGTAACAGAGGCATGCACCCGAGTAACAAAGCTACTGGCACAAAATCTGCCCCAGTAAATAACTTTAAAAAATAAGCTGAAAAACTCAAACAGATTTTCTAAGTAAAGGAATTAATATTATTTTAATATAAAACAAACAAACATGTTTCATAGGTGAGAGTAACTGAGAACAAGAGCCACATGGCAGGTGTTTTCTAAACACATGGATAACTGTGAGGGGAAAAAACAACTAATCATTACATCACCCATGAGAAACTTCACTCTTTCGCAAGTCCCTTTAAGTTCCCAGAGATTTTCCTAATTATACACTTCACTCTAATAGTTAATATAGTTCCTGAACCCATGTCTGAGTCACTTTCTAGCTGTACTGGTATAAAACAGTGGACAAGTGACTTGCTCCTACCTGATGCTAACCTCAATCTGGCATGAAGACTAAAGGACATAATGGATGTAAAGACTGTTTGGCACAAAGCAAGATTCAATGTTAAACTATTATTAACAAAAACAACTAGAAATAATCAATCATTTACTGTCTTCAGGTATTCAGACGTGTGACCAACACTATGGCTGGCATTATGAGACAGATAGCAAAGAAATGTGACATTTATATGGAAATTAGAGACTGGTTGACAAAACCAAGATACATACATTATCAGTGAACATGGTAACAGTGTACCTCTCAGTTTTTCAGACAGAAAAAATATGCTCATGATGCATTATGAGAAGGAAAATAACTAATGTCAGTTTAAAGTTATGGAGAATTTTTTTTTTTCCATTTTGGTTGGTAGGTCAACACTCAACCACTGAGTCATGCTGGCCAGGCTTTTCTCCATGTCTCATCATCAACAATAGCTTCATGAAAACATAAATCTCTTCCTTAAAAGCTGATCTACAGTAAGAACTTGAAATTTCCTTCAATTAATTCAAAATAAAATTCCACTTTCCTCTAGTCCTATTTCCATAAATGTTTATTCCATTTCTCCCTCTCACTAAATTATAAGCTCCTTGAAAGTAAGAATATTGGTCAGTTTCATTCACCAGTGTATTGTCAGCACTAAGAACAGTGCCTGGCATCTGCTGGGAGTCAACAAATACTTGCAGACTAGACAGAGTATTAATAATCAGTTTGAGTTTCATTTTTATTTCTTCAGTATCCCTCAGAGTCATCAATGGAGTGCTTAGTATATGTAAATCATAATCACCATAGCTCTGTTCAATATGCACCACACTGAATGCTAAGTATTTTATGTACATTATCCCCTTTAATCCTTAAAAATCCTAAATAGTAGTTACCTTTATCCTGATTTACTAGATGAAAAAACAGGCTCAGATGGTATAAAAGAATTGCTAACTGGCAGTCAATATTCAAATGTAAACCTTTCTGAGCCCGAATATATCCCGTTAGCAAAACTAAAGCTTACTATCTCTGGCTGCTAGCTTGAGTCAATAGATGTTTAGTAACAGGAATCTCCTTCAACATCCATCAATACAACTTGGGTAAATTTTTTTAAGGTCTAAGGCTCACCTTGTTGAATGACTATTGAATCCAGTCTGAGTTTCATCTCAGCACGTTCCACTATTCTTTCTTCTACAGTGTTATCAGTTATAAAGCGGAACACTCTGACAGTCTTGGTTTGTCCAATTCTATGTGCTCGGTCCTAGGCAAATTACCATATATTTTGAATAAGGTAAAAATTCACATAAATAACATTTGAAAAATGTGTGTATACTAAGAAACGGAATTTAAATATTCAAGCAAAAACTTTAAAAAATTATTAACAAAAAACTATACTAAAGATAGATTCACAGTATGTTACTAGTACATTTCTTAAATTCTCAAAGTTTCTTAGTTTCATCAAATTAACTGGTTATCTCACAAGGAAAACTTTTAGGAGGTATGGAACACATCATAGCTGCTGAATCTGTGAGAACTATCAGCTTAGTTTTACTAAATTATACTGAGATAAAATACACATAATGTCTCAAGGCAATAAGTAACTATAGTTTTTAAGTTTGATAGTTTATTAAAAATCTTTTTCAAAATGTGTTTCTACCTAAGTCAAATATAAATTTTCACTGCTATGAACTCTACAAACAATATAAAAATCCCAGTCTGGTAAGTTCAACAAACCACATTCCTATCAAACACCCCCATCTTATTGCTTCATCTTCCTAGCCACCCTTATGAAGAATATAGGATGGGAGTGACTAACACCAGAGATGTAACAGTTGGGTCTATGTTCACCAATATCATGGGTCAAGTCTCTAGCAATATCAGTCTTAAGAATTTGTTAAGTTTTCTATTTAATCTACAGATCATAAACTTTCTCAAAAAAGAATCATCTTCCTGATCTGGCCAAGGTATTCCCACACATGGGCCTAAATTTTAAGCATCTAATGTGGCAGGAAGTTTGTAGTTCACAAAACCCTTTTCCTGTCCTTCTAGAACACAACTACATGATCATTTAGCGATTCCCTTGCAGTCAAGTATGCTATTTGACTAGTTCTGGCTAAGGAATATCTGACCCATAAAAAATTTTCCTCGGCGCTCTCTCTCTCTTCCCCCTTCTGCCACCAGAATGCAGAGCACAAAGCAGGACTCCAAGGTCCTAAGATATGGCAAAGCTGTAAGATGGAAATACAGATGGTCCCAGACTTACACTGGTTTGATGATTTTCCGACTTTACGATGGTGTCACACCAGTAGAAACCGGGTAGGCTAAACTATAACGTTTGGCAGGTTAAATGCCTTTTCAACTTACAGTATTTTAAACTTAATGATGAGATTATGTCCCAAGAACATAACTCCATTCATTGTAAGTCAAAGAGCATGTGTATATTGATATAGATGGAAGAGCAACTGTAAAGTATCACTAAACTATCAGGTCAGAGGAAAATAACATTCTAATCGGTTAAACCACTGGCATTTGTAGATTATTATATTGCTTTAACTAAAAAATCTGTAAGTACAAAATAATAAATTTATCTCTTACCATGGCCTGGAGATCTACTTGGGGATTCCAATCTGAATCATACAAAATTACTACATCAGCAGTAGCAAGATTGATGCCAAGACCACCAGCACGTGTGCTTAACATGAAAACAAACTTTGTGCTGTTTGGTTCATTATATGCATTGATGGAGTCCTATACACATAAAAGAAAAGAAATGTCAGACAATTGTTTTATCTGATATTTATTTTTTATCTCCCCTTTCTGGATTTTACTCACTTGTCTCTCATCATGGGGTGTCTGCCCATCCAATCTGCAGTACTCATAATTTCTCCACATGCAGTAATCTTCCAAAATGTCCAAAACCCTTGTCATCTGACTGAAGATTAGTACACGTGAACCTATTGAATATAATAGCACATTATCGTTAAAAAAAAAAAAAAAAAAACCTCTTTAAAAATTTAAAGCTAACCAATTACTCCTTAAATCTAAGTTACCTACTTAGTTAAAAGAAAAATTACATTATTTATTAACCGAGTCAGTCACTCCTCACATTTTCCCCACTTTGACATATATAGAAAAGGGAACATTTGTACAGCACACTAAGGTAAATAGGAAAGGGTACATGTGTCTACCCTGGAAGGTCTTGCGATCCCAAAGGCTGAATCATTCATTACCTTTTAGTCACACATATAGGGTGGGACAAAAGTTGTTAGTGAATTGGCTTTTAAATATCCTACACTTCAACTTTAGGAAATGCCAGAATAGTCTTTTCTGTAGTGCTCATTTTAGCATTCGAACTTTTAAAAAGTTTTCATCACTTTTTATTTTTTAAATTGATTTTGAGAGAGGAAGGGAGGAAACATTGATATGAGAGTGAAACATCGATTGACTGTTTTTGATAGTCATTATCATATAGTCATCTATTGGTATAACTGTGATTCTTATCAAAATACACAGAGAAAGCCCAGCCAGTGTGGCTCAGTTGTTTGAGCATCATGACACCCACCAAGAGGTGGCTGATTTGATTCCCAGTCAGGACACATGCCCAAGTTGTACATGCAGGAAGCAGCTGATGGATGATGTTTCTCTCATAGATGTTTCTATCCCCCCCACCCCACCCCCTTCCTCTCTCTCTCTAAAACCAATAAAAACATATATTTAAAAAAATAGAGAGAAGGACTTGTATGCATGCACATAAGCATAACCAATGGACGCAAGGCACTGGGAGGGGGGTAAGGGCATGTGCAGGGGGGTCAGTTGGGGGAAGGTCAATTGGGGGGAAAAAAAGGAGACATATGTACTACTATTTGTAATACTTTAAACAATAAAAAAAATAGAGAAACAAATGGAGAAATCTGAAATCTGACAGGAGACAAGCAGGTACAATATAGATAAAAACAAGTTTTGCCATGAGTTTATAATTGTTAAAGCTGGATCTATACTAAGTTAGCTCTAAATTAATGTAATTTAAATACACCTGTACACATACCACATACTCATTTTGATGTTGTAAGTAAAATTGGACCCATATACATAATATTTAAGTAAGTAATTGAAAAACAATACCACAAACACATCATCACTGTCTACCCAAGTATCTAGGAACTGTGTATAGGTAGGGAGAGCATTCTTAGCATTTTATAACAAAAAGTTGGTATTTCTGGGAAAACATATATAAAATGAGAACTCTTCCCCCCAAATCCGGAAATATGGTTGCCCTAACCCCTGATACTTTCTAAACGACTTAAAGCCTATAATTTGGGAGAAGATGGAGCTCAAATAATGAATAGAAGTTTTTAAATATTCTACACTTCAACTTTAGGAAATCCCATCTTTTCATGTAGTGCTCCTTATTAACATTCGAACTTTAAAAAAATTTTCATTACTTCTTTTAAAAAAAAACCTGATTTTTAGAGAAAGGAAGGGAGGGAAGAGAGAAACATCGATATGAGAGTGAAACATCAATATAAAGTGAAACATTGATTGGCTGCCTCCTGCATGCCACCTACCGGGGATCGAAGTGGCAACCCAACTATAAGCCATGACCTGGAATCGAACTGGCAACCTTTCAGTGCATGGGATGATGCCCAACCAACTGAGCCACACTGGCCAGGGCAGGACTCATTACTTCTTATTATGATACAGGTAACACAGATACCTTGTTCTTTTAGTTTAGGAAGCAGCTTGTCTAGCACTACCATCTTGCCACTGTTGGTGACCAAATGCATATCTGTTGTATAAGGTGGACCAGGCTCCGCTCCATCGAAGAGGTATGGGTGATTACAGCACTTCCTCAACTGCATCAGGATGTTCAATAACCTCATTTTGTCCATTTTCCCTGCAGAGTTCAGAATGTCTATATCCTTCATTAATATCCGAGTATACCTATTGGGAGAAAAATATATTGAGAGGGCTCATATACTCCCTGATCAGTTCCTGCCACTTTACACACTCAATCACCTTCCCTACTTCAATCAAAAAAAAAAAAAAAGCTGTAAAAAACAACCCATCAACTTCTAAAGTGTGGTTAGGAATTTACCATATATAATCTCTTCCTTTTTTCCTGTTTTTCTCTATTGCCCTCAGTGTTCTTATGTCCACACTGTGCCTTGGGCATTGAGGCCCAAAATAGTATAAATTCATCTCCTTGGGATAAATTAAAACAGTATAATACCACATTTAAAAAATAATTAATAAGCATAACTTAAAACCTAAGTTTAAAAATGGTTTTAATTTTCAATCTTTTCTAAGAGAAGAATGTCATATCCATTGTAGATAGTACAGCATTTGGGTACGAACACTAACTGAGGAGGGAGGAAGAATCATGAGAGTAAGGCATGACGATGAGCATAAGAGGAATACAACATGATTTAAATATAAATAAAAGTACATGGGAGAGGTCATACAAGCTACAGCCACAGGCCAGATTGTAAAAAGCCTTGAATACACACTAAGTACTTAGACATTATCCTGCAGGACAGAGCAATCTGTCTAAATACCAAAGTTTCAGGACCTTGAAACCTCAACAAAGTAAGTTGAATAACCTACGCAATCTATGCTTAACAACTCCAATTATGGGGCACAAAATATTATTAAAGGCAGTCCTTTCCATCACAGTTCTAAGATAGTTTATCAGTATGTTTAGCTAAAAAAGATCTTTCATCCCTTAGCACGGACTCATGTTTTAGTTCTGTACTTTAGTGTCACACAAGATAAGCCTAGTATCTTTGCTACCTTATAAAAGCCTTTCAAAAGTTTTGAGGATATTTAAGGTGGTCTACCATAGTTCTATGGTGGTTCTTTTCCATTAACACATCCATTTCTTTAAATTACAGCCTTTCATTATGTTTCCCAACTACTCCAGCCCCTTGTAAATACTGATCAATATTAAGTACAGAATTGAATATACCTGAGATGTGGTGTAACCAGTAAAGAACAAGGTGGCTAATTATTTCCTGCCCTTAAACACTACACTTATATTAATACTAGAGGCCTAGTGCACAGTTGGGATCCCTCAGGGTGGCCTGCAGGGACTGGGCCGAAACCCACAGCCCAATGCTGCCTGCAAGCTCCTACCTGCTGCTCTCACTCATCCCGGCCCCACTGCACCTGCCGCGGGCTCGCACTCAATCAGTCCCAATCAGGAGAGGCTTGTGCCGCTGCAGCAGCAGCGCTCGCCAGCCACGAGCTCTGCGTCTGGCACCCTCCTGAGGGGAGTAGCCTGTGGGATTGGGCCGAAACCAGCTCTTTGACATCCCCCGAAGGGTCCTGGATTGCGAGAGGGCACAGGCCAGGCTGAGGGCCCCACCAGTGAACAATTGGGGATGGGGAGGGACTGTGGGAGGGCTCCAGGGCATGTCCAGCCCATCTCGCTCAGTCCTCATCAGCCGACCCAAGCAGCAAGCTAACCTACCAGTCAGAGCGTCTGCACATCATAGCAACTGGTTGACCAGTAGACTGTCTGCCACCCTAGTGGTCAGTGCACGTCATAGCATATCACTAGCATATTACGCTTTGATTGGTTGAACAGTCAACTGGTCACCAGACAACCGGACACTTAGCATATTAAACTTTTATTATATAGGATGTGTTTAGGTTACAGTATTTTTTTGTGCAGCTAACTCACATTGTTGGTTCAAGTTGAGCTTTCTATCACACACACACAAATTAATACTAAGTTAAAGGTTTCTAGCCTTTTGGATTTCATACATCTATAAAACTTGGGGGGGGGCCCTGACCGGTTTGGCTCAGTGGTTAGAGCGTCGGCCTGTGGACTGAGGGGTCCAAGGTTCGATTCCGGTCAAGGGCATGTACCTTGGTTTCGGGCACATCCCCAGTAGGGGAGTGTGCAGGAGGCAGCTGAATCGTTTCTCTATCGATGCTTCTAACTCTCTATCCCTCTCCTTTTCCCTTCCTCTCTCTAAAAAAATCAATAAAACATATTTTAAAAAACCAAAACAAAACTTGGGGGGTGGGGGAGGAGAAGCAGCTTACAAGGTTTTCAAGATTTTTATTTTGACCTATGTAGGTGTTTTAAAAAATAGCCACCATGTATCATCACCATAATTTCACAAAGACATTTTATCCTGTCTAAAATAAGACATCAACAAAGAATGGAATCTTTTAAATTAAATAAATGTAGCTTTATGGAATAAAATAAAGAACTGCATTTTTCTCATATCTATACAAATAATCTGCAACTTCAGAGACTAGCACCAATCCCTGACCCAGAATCTACAATTTACTGTTAATTATGTGTCTCATGTTTGTGCAACCAAAGCATCCTCTTTAAAAAAACTCAAGTAGAGGACTTTATATTGTATCCGTTTAATAAATCCCAAGTTTGATTTTCAGATTCATAAACTTCCCATCCTGATTCCATCATCCAATAGTTCTAAGACTTTGTATCATACATTTGATTGGCAAGCCCTGTGTTATATGACCAGAAAGCTCTTCATGCTGAGTTCAATCCAGCCAACAGAAATTCCTGGAAGTTATAAATTAGGAAAACAAAATACAAATGAAAATTAGTGAAAAATTAATAGTGATATCACATACCATTCCCTTTGCATTTTGCTGAGACCCACATAGATTTTCACTTCCTTTTTGGGAGGCAAACTCTTTTCAACATCAGCCTTAATTCGACGAAGGAGGAATGGACGCAAAACCTTAAAAGAATAAAAAACAACAACAGATGACCTTATCTGTAACCAAAGTATTTAATTTCAGGATCTCAAAATTGCCTATTAAGTACATGGGAAAGAAACTTATCTGTTTAAATATCAAGTGAGTTTTAGGACTTCTCCCTTTCAAATATATTAAAATTTATTAGTGATATCCTGAAGGTTAATACAATATCATTATTTAATATATGTAATGAGTATATCTTGTTATAGTGTTATAAATTACTAAAAATAATAAGCTTTAAAGATAATGTTTTCAACATTCACTGCGTTTCAGGTTAGAACTAGCTACTTGCATAAAGATTGTCTAATATTACTTAAGAAATAGCAAGATCCACATTAAGATGTCTTTACAGTTACAGTTTTTAAAACCTTCCCAGTCACTATCCCCCCTTTCATCCCAAAGGGTAAGCAATATTTTTATACTTTTTAGCATAGTAGATTGGTTTTGTCTGTTATTTTTAACTTTATATACAGATTCATTTATATCTAGTTTTGTTTTACTCAACATCATGCTTACAGACATATCCTTGTTGTATGTAACTCATTTTCATAAACTGTCAAATATGAAACTAAAGAAACCCTGTTATTTGTATCTTCCCTTGTTCTATTTATACTGGCTTATCAAAACACTATGTTCCCCACTGGCCCTCTTCCAGAATTGTCCATGTAAATGCAGCAGGATGAATCCACGTAAAACCAGCAAAGAAACCACTCAACCAACCCATAAATTCTGGAGTTATTAAATATATGCTTATTAAGGTTTTCTGGGGGTGGGATGTTTTGCAGTACTAGAAAACTGACACATCAAGTAAGAATGATCTCATTCCTAAGTATACCCATGCAAATTCTGAATATCCTCTTTCAAAACCACAGGAATTTCAGAGCAAAAATTAAGAGAGTGGAAAGGTCATTACCAGACCTCCTCTTATGGATTTGATAAGCATCTTTGTACTACTTTTCTGAAAATAAACAGAGATGCAAAACTGGTTGATTCTGTTGTGGGGACTGTTTTACCTATAAGCACCTATCCTATATAATAAAACCTTAATATGCAAATTGACTGAACGGTGGAACAACCGGTGGCTATGATGCGTACTGACTACCAGAGGGCAGATGCTCAACGCAGGCGCTGCCCCGACGGTCAGTGTGCTCCCACAGGGGGAGTGCCACTCAGCCAGAAGCTGGGTTCATGGCTGTCGAGTGCAGCGGTGGTGGTGGGAGCCTTTCCCGCCTCTGCAGCAGATGGACATCCCTCAAGGGGTCCCAGACTGCGAGAGAGCTCAGGGGACCACCCCCCCCCCGACCCCCGCACGAATGTCATGCACTGGACCTCTAGTCTATTTAATAAAGCAAAGTATACATATATACTCCATAATCCTTCAAATAGGTAAATCTAAATTGAGGTCTTACATGTTTAAAACAAAGGTACATAGGAGATTATCACCTTTAAATATCTAACAAAATGAATTTAAGTGCACAAGAATTTTAAAGTACCATATCATTAATTTATATAGTAACTGAACATTCATACTTAATTTTCCTCACTGTTCAAATATCCACTATGAGCCAGACGGATACAAAGAATATAAGTTGTACACTTTAAACTAATATTACATTGTATGCTAACTATACTTTACTTTAAAAAAAAAAAAAAAAAAAGAAAGAAAGAAAGAAAGACAGCCGGCCAGCACCAGCTTAGTGATTGAACAACGACCTATGAACCAGGAGGTCACGGTTCAATTTACTATCAGGGCACATGGCCTGGTTGTGGGCTTGATCCCCAGTGTGGGGCATGCAGATGGCAGCCAATCAATGTTTCTTTCTCATCATTGATGTTTCTATCTCTCTCTCCCTCTCCCTTCCTCTCTGAAATCAATAAGATGATATGTATGTAAAAAAAACACAAATATTACATGTTTTCTGCCTTTTTGTTTACAATGCATCAGGGAAAACACTTGTAAATTAGTCATTTCAATACCCTGTGCAAAGTCCTAATATGTTAGAATGCCAAAATTATCAAAGATGGAATATACAGGCGTCTCTTGGCTGGCCTCAGCTTTGGTATTCTTAACAGAGGTGACTTAATCAATGAATCTTAAGCTAGGTTCTAATCAAGAAGGCAGGAAAGGGGATACCAGATGTAACTGGAAAATAAGCAGACAGAGAGACTGGAATTAGCATGTTTACAGAAAACTGACATGGGTTCAGAAATTCTAGCAAATTAAAGCTTGACATAAGAAGTGAAATAACTGAAACACCAATCAGAAAGGATATATGCACCCAATATGTTCATAGCAGCACAATTCACCATAGCTAAGATATGGAAACAGCCTAAGTGCCCATCAGTAGATGAATGGATTAGAAAACTGTGGTACATCTACACGATGGAATACTATGCTGCTGTAAAAAAGAAGGAACTCTTATCATTTGCAACGGCATGGATGGAACTGGAGAGCATTATGCTAAGTGAAATAAGCCAGTCAATGAAGGAAAAATACCACATGATCTCACTCATTCATGGATAATAGAGACCATATAAACTTTTGAACAGTAATAGATACAGAGGCAGAGCTGCCTCAAACAGATTGTCAAACTGCATGGGGAAGGCCAGGGAGGGTTGGGGGGCAGGAGGGAGGGGGGTAAGAGATCAACTGAAGGATATATGTATGCATGCATATAAGCATAACCAATGGACATAAGACACTGGGGGGTAGGGGAGGCCAGGGGATTGTCAAGGGCGCGGAAAAAAAAAAAAAAAAAAGGACACATATGTAATACCTTTTGTAATGCTTTAAGCAATAAAAAAAAATTTTTAAAAAAAGAAGTGAAATAACTAGACTTAGCAAGGGGGGGGGGGTGTGTGTGGAATATAACACCTTATAAGATACATAAATGCCTAACCACTACACTGTACACCTGAATGTCAACTGTAATTTAAAAAATTTTTTTAAAGATGTGAAATAAAAGTTGGAGAAATGTTAGATCATGTAAAGGGGGTTGAGGGGGATTATGTCCCTCTAAGCCAGCGGTTCTCAACCTGTGGGTCGCGGCCCCTTTAGGGGTCAAACGACCCTTTCACAGGGGTCGCCTAAGACCATCGGAAAACACATATATAATTTACATATTGTTTTTGTGATTAATCACTATGCTTTAATTATGTTCAATTTGTAACAATAAAATTGGGGGTCACCACAACATGAGGAACTGTGTTAAAGGGTCAAGGCATTAGGAAGGTTGAGAACCATTGATCTAGAAGGTATTATACTAAGTCAGATAGAGAAAGACTAAGAACATACGATTTCATATATATGTGGCATCTAAATAACAAAATATAAACAAACAAAACAGAAACAGACTAATAGTTACAGAGAACAAACCAAGAGTTGCCAGAGAGGAGGGTGGGGCTGAGTGAAAAAGGTGAAGGGATTACAAACTACAAATTGGTTGTTACAAAATAATCATGGGGATGTAAAGTACAGCATGGAGAATATAGACAATCCTATATAATAAAAGCATAGTATGCAAAATGTCCGCTTGACCAGAGTTCTTCTGGGAGTTCGACCAGGGGGCAGGCTGGCCAGGGGAAAGGAGGGAGCATTTGGCCAGCAGCCGGCAGCCACTAGGGGCCTACCACTAGGGCCTCTAAGTAATATAATAACTATGTATGGTGTCAGATGGATACTGGATTTATTGGGGTAATCACTTCGTAAATTGTGTAAGTGTCTAACCCAGCGGTTCTCAACCTGTGGGTCGCGACCCCTTTGGGGGTTGAATGACCCTTTCACAGGGGTCGCCTAAGACCATCGGAAAACATCTATATAATTACATATTGTTTTTGTGATTAATCACTATGCTTTAATTATGTTCAATTTGTAACTATGAAAATACATCCTGCATATCAGATATTTACATTACGATTCGTAACAGTAGCAAAATTACAGTTATGAAGTAGCAACGAAAAAGATTTTATGGTTGGGGGTTACCACAAAATGAGGAATTGTATTAAAGGGTCGCAGCATTCGAAAGGTTGAGAACCACTGCTCTTAGCCTTAGAGGGACACATGTAACGGAACATATGTAAGGGAACATATGTAGCGCATACAGACATCTTTGCTTGTCACAAACGGGAGCTTGCTTACTGGTATCTCTGGTAGAAGTGTCAGGATGCCATTACACAGGAAAATCAGCTTCCTCCTCCCCCAAAGAATTATCCTGACTTGGAATGTCAATAAAAGTTGATTATATACCTTGCTTACAAGGTCTGGCTTTATCCTGTTGGCCAGGATTTCTTTATCTGGGGGTCTATTAGATAAATTTTTCTATCTACCAGCTTTTACTTGTGAATCTTCATAGCAAGGAAAACTCTGCTCACAATGCACCATCAGCAATTGCTTATACACAGTCATTGGATTTAAGAACTGAACGGATGGAGCTTTAAGCCTTTCAGAATGAAACCTGATACAGATTCTTCTACAGAATGTAAATGGAATTAACCTTTGAAAACTTGTCTATGTTAATCTTTATGCAACTCTTCTTTTCCCCCACTGTACTTCTTTTTAACCCTAAGGGATTACTTTTTCCAATCACTAATTCAGGATTGCATACAAGGTCCTAACACTAAAAATGCCATACATGACTCCTTCCCCCATTATAAGATCAAATCATTAAGTAGCAGGATTCAAACAGACCGGATTCTAAAGCCACTATATTTTGTTAACAGAGAAGTAATCCACTAATTTAAATCTCTATCATTATTCCCATTTAGAAATGTGTCTTAATCATACTGTAAATACTTACCATGTGAAGCCTCTCAACTAGCTTTTGATCCCCAAGGCAATTGTTTGTATCAAACCAGGAATCAAAGTCCTAGATTAACAAACAAAACATATGCTAAAATCAGAGGTAATAATACAAATATCCTATTATGCTAGCTATAGCACTGATTTCTAGAACTGTTTAATATTTGAGTTGTGAACCACAAAAATCATTTCGTTTTAATCCCCTATTTTTCATAGGTGCACTATTGTTAGCAAATAATTTTATAACTAGTTTGAAAATCATATTATTTCCAAACATTTAAAAAAAAAAAATCAAGACGACAATTTTCAGTGAAAATAGTTGGAAAGCAACTATAAAAATAACTAGAAAATTAATATTCTTGAAATATATCCTGTTTCAGAAAAGCTTAAAAATTAAAATCACACTCTAGCCGGTCTGGCTCAGTGGATAGAGCGTCGGCCTGTGGACTGAAGGGTCCCAGGTTCAATTCCGGCCAAGGGCGTATGCCCGGGTTGCAGGCTCCAACCCCAGTGGGGGCCGTTGCAGGAGGCAGCCAATCAATGATTCTCTCTCATTGATGTTTCTAGCTCTCTCTCCCTCTCCCTTCCTCTCTGAAATCAATAAAGAAATATATTTTTCATATAAGCATAACCAATGGACATAAGACACTGGGGGATAGGGGAGGCTAGGGGACTGTCTAGGGCGGGGGGATAAAATGGACACATATGTAATACCCTTTGTAATACTTTAAGCAATAAAAAATAAAAATTTAAAAAAAAAAAAAACTAAAAAAAAAGAAATATATTTTTTAAAAAAAATTAAAATCACTTTAGAGTTTGTTCTCTAAGACCACACGGACTGTGGTAGGCAGTTAGAGGAGCAGAGCAAGGACGATGGGCCAGGTACAAAAGGTGACCAGGGTGAAAACCCCTGGGTGCCTAGCAAAGGGCAATTATAGGGTGGGACCTCACCCCCAGGGTGATCTTTCTTCCCCTAGCACATTCCTGGTCATGGGATTGGCACTCTGACCTTTTTCCCTAGAGATAACATCTAGGCCTTAGTTGTATTTCAGCTCCAGGCACAGAAAAGCAGCAAAACCAGACAAGCAACACTGTGGCCAAGGATGACCTCAGGAACAGCTGCACAGAATAATGACTCCCTGCCCTGGTGCCTACCCTGAAAGGATAGACTTGGAAAGCTGCTGAATATTCATTCTATTGAGCTCTTCCCCTGTCACCTCCCCTAAAACCTTTAGGAGTGCTGAAAAGCAGGCCAATTATATTACAAGAAAATGAATAACATTTAAATAAAACCATTATTAGTCCAACCAGAGAACAATTAGAAATACTTACATCAGCTGAATTAAAGACATCTGGCAACAAAAAATTAAGAAGTGACCAGAGCTCATGCAAGTTGTTTTGAAGAGGTGTTCCAGTTAGTAATAGTCGATTTGTAGTCTTGAATTCCCTCACTATTTCAGACAACTAAAAGAACCAAGATCATCATTAGTATGTTCTGCATGTTGATCACATAATGGCACAAATAATATTCACACCTAAATATCAAATTACCTTAGATTTTTCATTTTTGATCCTGTGAGCTTCATCTATAACTAAGTACCTCCAATTAAATTTTTTGAAAACAGACTTCTCTTTGATAAGCATTTCATAAGATGTTACACATACATCCCATTCTCCTGGTAATAAAACGTCTCTGACAAAAGCAGCCTGTGTAGCAAGACCAAAAAAAAAAAAAAATACATCATGCAGAAATAAACTATATATCAAATTTGTTGGTGACTAGTAATCTAATACACAAAAGTGGTGGGAATATTAAAAAGGGCTAGTTATCTATATTATGCATGGTTTCTTATCACTAAAGTTAATTTCATTAGTCATTTAAGTGTTGAAGCCATTTAGTAAAAAATAACTGACAATATTAATCAGGGCAAAATTCAACAGACTAACTCTTAAAATGTTTTCTTTCTCAGATTCCACTAGGTCCTGAAATTCTTAGAAGACAGGTTTAGGAAAAAGGGGGATGGGTCTGACATACTGAAAGACAGTGGACTAAAGGATAGTTTGCAGTAAGCATTTTCATGCCTTTCATGTTTATGGACTGTAGTAAGACATTGTATTACTATTCTCATCTTACAAGTAAGGAAAGTGAAGCAAATAGTGGTTAAACAATTGGGCTCCAAAACATAAAAACCAATTTGGTAACTTAAAATACTCAAAGTATCCCTAAAGGGAGGAAAAAATATCAAGAATCATCACTGATAACCAAAAAAAGGGAAAACAAAATTAAGCATATAATCTTTCAGTACAGGTTGAGTAAATTTTTAAATCTAAGGTTTATGTTTTTAACAATATTATTTCCATTTCTTCTAAAAGGATGTCAAATTGATAAACATTTTAACTTTATTTCGATAGCTATCATACCAACTCACCAAATTACTATAATTAACTTAGTCCATTTTAAAAAATTACTATTTTATGACTATTAACATTATATGCTCCAATCCAAAAAACTGACTCCTTACATTTCCAACCACCTCACACACTTATCTTCTTTTAAAAACAAGAAAATGTTTCTAGAATGAGAACACAGCCTTTGATTTTATACAACCACCCCCAAAAGAAGGAAAAAAAACTATATTCTCATAGCTCTCTCTAGTCTATAAATCCTTTTCCCCAATATGATTCTTAACCCCTAAGGCAATACTACATTTGTAAATTACTAATATTTGTAAAGACCAAGTTTATTATGGACCTCTGCTCTTTTATCCCTCCTCTAGCTATTCCCTCTGCACCAAACCTAAATTCTTTTAATATCAAAAATACTAGAAACTTACTCTTTGTTCTTTATCTCCTATTAAACAAACAGATCTAAGTGTTGGTACCCATCTCTTGAATTCACTCATCCAGTTGTGTAATGTAGACTTAGGAACCAAAACCATGTGAGGGCCAGGAATGTTTCTATAGTGTTTCATGTATCCAAGAAGAGAAATTGTTTGAAGAGTCTTTCCCAAGCCCTGAAAGATTTCAGAATAACCACAAAGTAATTAAAAACAACAACAACAACAAAAACAGACTTCCATATTTATGCTTTCTGACATATTCATTTAAAAGAAAAGCTATGTGTTTTTAATAGCTAACAAATGACAAAGATTTGATATGTGTCACGTTTATGATTGTTGTGTCATTTAAATCTTTACAAGTCTGTGAAGGAGGTCACCAAACAGAGCTACGGAAACCCATTTCTTTTGACTCCATACTTTCTCCAAACAATTGAATGTTTTATCACTATAGGTATATGGAAATGTTTTTAAACATTCACTACATAACTAGTAAGTAAACAAGAGATAAAATGTTTTATGAGACAGAACTGCACAAACTGCCCCCTGAAAAAAATATTTATTGATGATAAATTAAACATTCAATGACCTCAGTTGTTTCCTATAGAAGTGGGGGAAAATGGCAAAATCATTACATTACAAAAGTCAACCAAAAGCATGTTTCTCAAAATGTATTTTTTAAATGTATTACTTTCATAGATAATGAGTAATTCCTCACAATTGAAATATAGATTCCACTTTATGAACAAAAGCAAGCTGCTTATATCAGTTTGTCAGAGAATTAGTTTGCTAACAGTTCTAGATTGTAATAAAAAAAAAACTATGTTATACTGTCTTCACTTTTACAAACATAATGGTATAAATTTTAAATTGCAAAATAACACCTTCTAAAAAACTACCAAATACATACCATTTCATCTGCAAGGATACCATTGATTCCATTCTCATACAAAGAAATGAGCCAATTTAATCCCCGGACTTGATAATCTCTCAGTTTACCCCACTTTACATCTAAAAACAAAAGAAAAAACAAATACATATTTTAAAGACAAGAAATATAGGTAGGCAGTACCCTTCATCTATCTGATACTCAGAGGTTTAACTTGGGCCTACATGTCTTTACTCTTTCTTTACTAGATTTTAGAACGGGAAATTTGAAAAGTTCCAATTTTGCAAGTCCCTGGAGGCAGTGACTGTGGTCTTGAGTGAAGTAGGAATAGATGGATAGGAAAGATAACCAGATGTAGGAGACATGACTGTAGACACAATACCCACCAAACACTCGGGTTCCTGTGCTACCCATTTTTTGGTCCTGGAGGCTCTTATTTCCTTTTTTAATGTCATCACAAATGTTTCTAACCAAGTGTTTTTACCTTTCATGATGATCCAAATAGAGGTTCTCAGAGGATTTTATTTCCCTAACTAAGGGAAAATAGAAAACAAAAAGACTGCTTTTCCTTTATCCTTTTAAGTTACTTTTCCAATAGTTCCTACAAAGGGATACTATCGCCCTGGCTGGGTGGCTCATTTGTTTGGAGTGTCATCTCACACACCAAAAGGTTGCAGGTTCAATCCCGTCAGGGCACATATGGGAGGCAACCGATTAATGTTTCTCTCACATCAATGAAATGTCTTTCTTTCTCTCTCTCTCTCTCTTTCTCCCCCCACCCCCCAACCTTCCTCTCGCTCTAAAATCAATAAACATATCCTCAGGTGAGGATAAAAAAAAAAAAGAGAGAGACGATCTCTCTTTCAGGGTTTACTACATATCCCTCCCCCCTCCCCTATTACCAAGTACTCTATATACATCCCAATCACCTGATTTTTTTAAAGTTAGTGCATTCAGTATCCCCATCCTCTTTCAAAAAACACTACTTCAGGATGAAAAGCTAACCAATGTTGGGAAAAATAGTTACATGTAGGAATGTGAGAAAGAAATAACCCAAATAATTCAATTTCCTTCCCCCTTGTACCATACAACTGTCTCTGGCCTCTAGCATCATGAAAAGAAATGAAACTGGGTACTCTATAAACCCCCCTTAAAAAGTGAAAGTACACACTACACAAATTGCTGAATTTCTAACCAGATTTTGTCTTGCCTCAAGTTCAATTTCCAAAGAATTCAAGTTAACAGCAATAAAAAAAAAATCCAAACAGCATGTCATATATGTATGTGTGTGTGTATATGTGTATATATATATATATATTTATATTTAAATATAAAAACTATTTCTAGTGTTACATATTCATTAAGGCAACAATTAACACAATGGCATTTTATGCCCCTTTGAAATTAGCACCTCTATCACAATATACTATCATTTCCATTAAAAAAATCTGAAGTTTATTTCACAACCAGTGAAATAAATTTCAAAAGACTACTAAACATTCCCTTTATAAATTACAGCCAAGATAAATCCAAAACATTAACCAAAGGATGTCTCAAAAGGAGATTTTTCACCCTAGCCAGTTTGGCTCTGTGGAGAGCATTGGCCTGAGAACTAAAGGGTCCCAGGTTTGATTCAGGTCAAGGGTATGTACCTTGGCCCTGGTCGGGGCACGTGCAGTAAGCAACCAATTGATGTGTCTCTCACATCAATGTTTCTCTCTCTCTTCCCCTCCTTTCCACTCTCTCTAAAAATCAATGGAAAAATATTCTCAGGTGAGAATTAACAACAAAAAAAGGGGGGTGAGGGAGTTTTCTAAAAATCAAGTAATTAAGTTCATAATACATACATGAAGGAGAGTCTTCAAATCGAGTACAAACATTAGTTGCTTTGGAGCTTTCTGTTAATAGTTCTTCATCCTCCTCTTGCTCAGTTCTACGGTGTCGATAACTATTAAGTTTAAAATAAAACCAAGTGTTATCAGTTTTGGCTGTAATTTTAACTAGCTGCAACTATTTCAACGTTAACAGTTTAGTTGACTGACCAAAATCCCATAATAGTAATTAAAAAATAGTATTTAAGTGAACAATCGAAATAGTTAGTAAATTTAAACTGGAAATGTTTTACAAGGTTTTCTAAAATATAGAATTGTTTAAACAAAGTAGTACCCTAAGTTAACCAGAACCAATAAACTTAAATGTGATCATTTATTTTCAAGGAAATATGCAGTCAGTTAAACCTCATAATTTGTATTTCAAAGTTACCTTTTTATGTATTTTTATCAGGAAAAAAGTTCCAGAAATCACATTTTTAAAACTACTATTTTCACCAAAAGCTGCAGAATATGCAGAATAGACACATAGGAACTTAAGCAATGACTCTTAACCATAGATTCATCAGAATTACGCAAAGGTTTTTGATTACACAACCCCAGATTCAATATCCCAAGAGTCAGATACTAGTACATCCCTTTACAAACTAATTTTCTTAAGTCATAATAATGCCAGATGTCTTAATCCCGAAAGGGCTTAAGAAATAAAGTAAATTTTAGGTTAGCAAAACTAGTTACTCTCCAATTCTGAAGCATACAATTTTACACCTTTATACTTCTAAATGTTCTCACTTAAACTAGAAAATAGCAGATTATGCCACTATTATGACCTCTAAATCTAATTTATAGCTTAATTTCTACCAAGGGAAGAAAAGGAATCTATTGACTGAGGTGCTCTTTCACTAATAACCCTAACAAGTAGACCAAGCTAAACAATTTTGTATTTACTATAGAATATCTAGATCTCATCTTAATAGAAGTGTTTTTCATGACACCATATTGACTACCCTATTACATATCCACTATAGTTCATATTTCTAGAGGATGAGACCAATGCCATTTAAACAGCTGCAAACTTAAGTCTGAAGCAATTTAAACACATCTGAAGTATAATGTTCTCTCTTATGAAGTTTCATAAGTATTAAAACAATAGCATTCTAGTTGTATACAATGGATAAGGAACAAAATATATTGGATGAGTGGAAAATCCAAATAAAATGCGGTCTTATGCTTATGTTTTCGATGATAATCCCTTTAAGAGAGATTATACTTCCCATGCTTCTGTAAATTATGTAGTAAGTTTAAGATGGTTGATAACAGTTTGTAATTTCCTCTTTTAGATAACCTTGAGTATTTTCATTCCTTACTTACCACATTTCATTTTTCACACAACCATTTAGGGCAGTAGTTCTCAACCTTCCTAATGCCTCGACCCTTTAATACAGTTCCTCATGTTGTGGTGACCCCCAATTTCATTGTTACAAATTGAACATAATTAAAGCATAGTGATTAATCACAAAAACAATATGTAATTATGTATGTGTTTTCTGATGGTCGTAGGTAACCCCTGTGAAAGGGTCGTTTGACCGCCCCAAAGGGGTCGCGACCCACAGGTTGAGAACCGCTGATCTAGGGAGTTGAGACTGCCTTATATCTATTAATTATTACTAATTAAACATCTTAGTTATCCAACTAGCACAAAAATTCTAAAGCAGAATTAATATATTCAACATAAAATAGTTATTTCACACTTTGAATATCTTGACATGTCAATTGTGTAAAGACAACTAAGTATGTAACAAAAATTTTAAACAAATTGCTGTGGCAAAAATCATCATAATAGTCCACAGATCAGCAGAGACTTAACCTCTGCATTTGTTTCCTCTCCAAGGAACAGCATAAATAGCATAAAGTTTGAATTCCCTACTCAATATAGTTGTTGCAATCCACAAACTGTATAATGCTATAAAAAAATAAGGCATTATAAAGATATATTTATTTATTTATACATGTATGAATACATCCTGCCCAAACCAATGGGGGCCAAATAAATAACAGAATTAAAACAATTTTTTAAATGAAATGATTTTAAGCTTCTAATAAAGATTATAAAAATAAATCTGAGTCCAACTATGAAGTATAAACCATTACTCACTCGCCAACTGATAGCAAATTCTGTTTCTCATCCTTTTTGATTCGTGGGCGCCCTGGTTTCATCTTTAACGGTGAGGTTGGAGTCTTCTGAGCAGCAGGCTGAATGAAATGTGCAAACAGCTCTGTCTGCTTTAATAAATACTCAAATCTATTTGCTCTGTCAGTTTGCTGCAAAAAATTTTGAGACACATTTTGTTAGATTAATATAAATTACTTCAGAAATCAGTTTTAACATGTCTCCATACAATGAACACAGCAATAAAAAGGAACAAGCTACCGATACATGCAACAACATAGATTAGTTTCAGAAGCTTTATGCTATATAAAAGAAACCAATCACATATGACTGACTATACATACTGTATGACTCTACTTTTATAAAATTCTAACTAATGATAGAACGCAGATCTGAAGTAGCAAGGGGAAGAGGGCAGGAGCAAACTTTTTTGAGATGATGGAACTGTTTACATCATAATTGTAGTGGTGGTTAAATGACTACGAATGTGTACCAAAACTTGAATTAAGAACTTAACATTGTTGTGTAAAAATTATACTCCAACAGAGCTGACCAAAAATAGCAAATGCAAATTTAGAAGACATAATGTAATATAAGTTAATTTATCCAAAAGTGGAGAAAAATGCATTGGTCATTAATCAGTTAGGCTGTGCCAATTTTAAATAGGTATCAAGCATGGAAAGCACCGATTCAGTTCATTAATTATCCATTAACCCAATGCAGGTTTAATACTATTTCTTCCTTTCATATCTAACATCTGTCATTTTCAACAGTCCCTAGTATCACACCAAGAATGAAATAATTTGAACAGAAAAATTTAAGATCCTTGAAATCAAGTTTTTACAAAAATAAACAATGAAATCTAAAGTCATTAGGCAACAGACCCTTTGCAGACACACTAGTATTTTGGTTTTAAAAAGGGGAAACAAGAGCCCTAGCAGGTTTGGCTCAGTGGATGCATCTGCCTGTGGACTGAAGGGTCCCGGGTTCAATTCCTATCAAGGGCACATGGCCAGGTTGCAGGCTCAATCCCCAGTGGGGGTCATGCAGGAGGCAGCTGATCAATGATTCTCTCTTATCACTGACCTTTCTATTTCCCTCCCTCTCCCTTCCTTCTCTGAAATCAATAAAAATACATTTTAAAAAAATAATAACAATAAAAAGGGGAAACAAGAGCAACAAATAGAGAAACCAGTTATTTTTTAAATATCAGTTTTACAATGAATTTTACAAAGACCTTTTACCTAGCAAGCAAACACCAGAGGCATCCATATACCACTGCATTGTAAAAGCTATGTAATTTTTTTTAAAAATCACACCAATATAAAAACTGAAGGCCAGCCCTAACCGGTTTGGCTCAGTGGATAGAGCATCGGTCTGTGGACTGAAGGGTCCCAGGTTCGATTCTGGTCAAGGGCATGTACCTGGGTTGCGGGCACATCCACAGTAGGGAGTGTGCAGGAGGCAACTGATCGATTATTTCTCTCTCTCATCAATGTTTCTAACTCTCTATTCCTCTCCCTTTCTCTCTGTAAAAAATCAATAAAATATATTAAAAAAAAACAAAAAAAAACCGAAGGCCAATTTGCTACCAGCAAGGCACATGGTGAGAATGTTTCGTTAAGTCAAAAAATGACAGTCTTCTTAATTCATATATAATCGAAGAAAAGCCAAGAACATGCAACTAGAAGATACTGGGTCTAAAAAAAGACTATCCAATTGTTGCAATTATTTGAAATCAAGAGAAATACGCTCTGGAAATAAATTTAGATAGGTTAAAACGTAGCCATTTTAAGGTAAAAACTATTCTACATTCTTCAAATCACTGAGTAAGTATTCTTCACTTCTTTCACATTATCATCTTACGTAGCTGTTCAACAAATACTTCTATCAGAAAAGATACTTTGTCTCTTTATGAAGTTTTCATTATAAGTCTAATATCAAAAACAAACATAATAGGTAAATTATGTTAAATTGTCAGAAAGTAATAAATGCTCAGGGGTAAAATGGTTGGAGGCATTTGGGCTACAAATAAATATGGCAGATGAAAACCAATGATAAGGATAAAAAATATCTAGGAAGAAATGTTCAGAAAGTAATGAACAAAAGAAAAGTCAAGTAAATAGGATATCATCAAAGAAAAAAGGGTCTCTCTGGCAAGTAAAAAATCTGAGGCATGGTCAATAATGTGAAAGTTAAGTGAGATCAGGGAGAATGAAGCTAAAATTAAGCCACAGAATTGGCAATTAGAATCACTAACACAGTGTTAATAGCAAAATCTAAATTGTGACAGTTAAAGGAATGAATGGAAAAAGTAGAGCTGGCAACTATCTCTTTTTCTGTAAATAAGTTTGACAACAAATAAAGGAGATGGAACAGTTACAGGTACACACACATTTAAATTTAAAGCTTTTTGTAAATGCTGGTTAAATGACACACAACAAAAGTTTCCTAGAGGATATGAAATGTGAGCTGGGTCTTTCAAGGATTCAATTATAACATCATGTCCTCTTTTGTAAAGATCCCATGCATACTGAATGCTATGAGCAAGGAGCTTATATTATTCACTTTAATAACAATTTCTCTGGCCGAAACCGGTTTGGCTCAGTGGATAGAGCGTCGGCCTGCGGACTGAAGGGTCCCAGGTTCGATTCCGGTCGGGGGCATGTACCTGGGTTGCGGGCATATCCCCAGTAGGAGATGTGCAGGAGGCAGCTGATCAATGTTTCTCACTCATCGATGTTTCTAACTTTCTATCTCTCTCCTTTCCTCTCTGTAAAAAATCAATAAAATATATTTAAAAAAAACAAACAACAAAAAAAAAACAATTTCTCTGGTCTTTAACTCATCTCACTGATGCTAAATTTTAAAATAAAGGGGGTTTTAACACAATCCATATAATTACATAGTATTATGTGAATTCATGTAAGACTTCTATATTTGCTCTATATAGGCAAATAAGATACAGGTTAAAGAATCCCATGTTATACATTTCAATTGGCTATCTATGCCTAAATTAAATAGAACAGAAGTTTGGTATAGTCAATCACCTAATAAAAAGTTATTATTATAGACTCTATTCATATAACCTAGAACATACCATTTTTTCTTCATAGGTTGGATCCGGTTCTTGGATTTCTTTTTGCTTTCCAGGAGATGCATCATCAAATACTTCCTGGTAGGAGGGAAAAATCATGGATTGTTTTTCAATTGTCAACACACCATTTTTAGACTGATTTCTGCCCAAAACACATTATAAGTAACATATTCTTGTCCCAGATAATTAAATGGCTATCACTAACCTTATAGAAAACCTTGATGAAATGTAACACCAAAATGATACAACCTATATATTAACCCACGTATGTAAACAGCCTGGCTACTGACAATAAAACAGATTATTATCTACAACATCCTAGAACAAAATTATCTTCAGCAAATCTATTTCTTTTTCTAATAAAAATTATGAGATCAAATTAAACAGTATAAAAAGTGAAGAAAATGTTTCTTTTTACAGTCAAACCTCAATTCTCGAACATCTCCCATCCTGAACAATTCCTTCTCAACTTGACAACCCTTTCATGCTTATACCTGTATGATGTCACACATCTCTCAGGCAAAAAAAAAAAAAAAAAAGAAGAGAATTCTCAAGTATGCGTCAATTTATTGCTGTGAATATTTCTGTGGGTTTTTTTTTTTGCTTTTGTTGCTGATTATTAAGTTTTCATTTTTTACTGTACATTTCCTTTTTGTTAAATTTTCAATTACATTTCATGTCCTTTTTGTTTTAAAGTATTATTTATAGATCAAACAGTACAGTAGACATGTAGTGTATATAAGAAAGGTTACAAAAGGGAATCATTTGGGGGTCCAGAACGGATTAATTCCATTTACATTATTTCTAATGGGAAAAAAATGCTTCAGTTTTCAAACAGCCTTCTGTAACGAATTAAATTCGGGAAACAAGGTTCCACTGTAATCACAAAATTGCAGTATCAACTATGCTACAATACAAATGTACACCTGGGAAGTAGTAGTATTTAGTCAACCTGATTTCTATCTTTCGGAATATTGCAAAAAATTTTTCATGTTGCTTAAGTTGAATACAGTCTGATTCCTAAATTGGTAATAAATGTGTTACTCTTGCAAATTTATTCTTCCTGGTATTAAAAATGCCACAAACCACATAAAAAAAACAATACAGTACTAACTTCTACACTGCAAAGTTCTAAACATCTATTTAAAAAACAACATAAGGTCCAGCCCATGTAGCTCAGTGGTTGAGCATCCACCTATGAACCACAGTTGAATTCCCGGGCAGAGCACAAGCCTGGGTTGCGGGCTCAATCCCCAGCAGGCAGCATGCAATAGGCAGTAGATGGATGTGATGTTTCTTATAGATGTTTCTCCTTCCCCCCCTCTCTCTAAAACGCAATAAAAGCCTATTTAAAAACAAAAATAAAAAATATTTCTGTGACAGTCAGCTTTGTCAAAAAAAAAACACACCCACAACAAACCTGCTCTATATTCTATGTTCAAACACGAAAAGGGCATTAAAGTTTTTTTCAACTGTGAAACATTATTGTCAGGAATTATAACACATTTATGCTCAAACCTGGTTTTTACCAGTAAACCTCAATGATTTCTAAATTCAGTTTAAAAAAAAACACTGAAGGTACATTTATTTTAAAAGACACACAAAAAAATCACACTATAATATGAAAAAAACAATTAGTGAAAGACTAATAAAAGATAAAATTAGTAATATTCCTATACCGAGAAGTTTGAAATAACTAAGTCATTCTTCAGTAAATAAAACTGTCAACTATCTTTTTTAAAAGAATATGACAGGACACATGTTGGAAAAGGGTCAGTTTCAGAGCCAGACCTAGGTTCTATGACAGGTTCTACTTTCCCATTGGGCAAAGAAAAGTATCGCTGACTTCATATGGTTATCAGATCAATATTCATACTAACTTTAACTCAATTTTAAAAACAGCAACTGAACAAAATATTTATTTTAGGCTTTAAATTACTATTTTCTGATGTTTAAATAATATCTCTAGTGAGAAATTGGTTGTTATTCCAAAATTTGAATGACAGATCCTCTTGAGAAGCTAACGGAGACTATGAACATCACTTTGTAAACTGTTCATTTAGATACACTATTTCAGTGTCACAGATTTTCAACCCCCATTACGCCATGGAGCAGATTAAACAGCCCTGGTGATCCAAAAGAACCATTTAAAACCTTAAGGGGGAAAAAATAGGCATCAGTAGATAGGAATTTGAGGCAAATTTCAAATCACTTAAAAGTACAGAATATCAGGTGTCCTATTCCCCTAACACCTACCAAACCACTCAAAGTTCTCTTTAAAATAACACAGCCCTAGCCAGTCTGGCTTAGTGGACAGAGCGGGGGCCCGCGGACCAAAGGGTGCCGGTTTGATTCTGGTCAAGGGCACGCAACTGGGTGGCAGGCTCTGCCCTGGCCTGGGCCCCCGTCAGGGCGCGTGCAGGACACAACCAGTCAATGTGTTTCTCTTCCACTCTCTCTAAAAACCAATGAAAAAATATCCTCGGGTGAGGATGAACAAAACAAACAAAAACTAGTAACACAATGTTACTTCACCCCAAACTAGACCTTTGGTGACCAAATAAACTATTGCGCCAAATGCTACAATGGTAAACGGCGCTACGGGTTCCTTACTGTGTCAACTCTGCATCAAGGTTCATTTTGAGAGCAGCATTACCTTCATGCTGCCTACCCAAGGATGGAAGGATCCCAGAAACCTTTGGGCCTAACTAACGCCTACACAGACTGAAGGCCAAGAATAAAATCTGGAAGAAGCACTTTGTTCCCAGACATCGCAAACCTTGGAGCACACCCAAGAGACCCGCCTGGCGCTCCCTCATCTGCCCACCCCCTCCCCCCACCCGCAGGACTCTCACCATCCCCCGGCCAACACCAGCCCAGAAGGCAGGCTCAGCAGCGAGCTGTACCAACCCCTCGCCCCCCAACCCGCCCCCAAAAAAGGCCAAGGCCCCAAAGGAGGAACAGAGCTGGATTGAAAGCCAACCCACCGACCCCGACCTACTAATTCATTCACCCACCCATCCACTCCCCCCTCACATTAGGGGGGGACGAGGGGGTCCAAGACACAGCTGCCACCGCCGGGCCGTTCCCCTCCCCAGGGGCACAGTGCCTGGGAGGGGCCACCATTCCCTCCGCCAGGGCAGCTGCGCCTCGCTCATCCCCACTGCGCACTCGGCCATCCAGCTCTCGCCATTGTTTTCTCCCCGGAACAGATACCGCCCCCGCAAGAACCGGGATTAAGAGAAGGAGGCCCGAGTCCGACGATGCGCAGCTTTTAAATGCACCCCCTCCTCCCCCCGCCCCCCGCCCCCCGCGTCTATCCCTCACTTGGAAGGGGACGCTCTCTCGCCCTTCCCCCAAGTTCAGTGAAACTAAAACCTTGGTTCCGAGATGGGGAGGAGATTATGGGAGTCTGGGGCAAACAAACGGGAAGGTCCCGCTCCGCCTCAGTAACCAAGAACATCTGTTTCCTAAGAGTCGTGGAAGATGTGGCAAGGTTCGCTTAAAAAAAAAAGTGCGGCGCCAAAAAGCCACAGTCCGCCTGGAAAGGTTAAGCACAGAAGGTGGAAGCATCATCTCGGGTCCAAAGGCCCGAGGCCGAGTTTGGGTGCCGAGGGGTCCGACCGCTAAAATGCGCGCAGGGCACCAGCTCCTCCTCTCCCACTGCGCGCCCTCCCCGGGCCGCACTCTCACCTCCATCTCCGAGTCCGCGGGGCCGGCGCCGGCCGCCGAGGGAGCCGCCTGGGCCGCGATGCCCTCGGGGCCGCCTTTGTTGCTGTTGCCGCTCCCGCTGCTGGCGGCCGAGGCTGCGGGCTTGGAAGGCGCGCTCTCGGGAGGCGGGGGTGGCGGAGGCTCGGCCGCGGACGACATGATGTTCCGTCTGCGTCACCCGCAGCCGCTGGGAGCCAGGCGCCGCAGGGATGAGGAGGCCTAGGCCGGGGCCGCTACGTCGCAAAGGACTGACGGGAGGGACGAGCGGGCTACCCCGATGCCCCGAGCGCCGGGATCCGCGGTGAGCCTGAGCCGAGCACCACTCTCCTCGTCCGCCGCTTCCGCCGGGCTGAGGTTCGGCCGATGCTGACCTCACGGCGGGAATCACGTCGACGGGAGTGGGCGGGGCCACCGGGTCACGGAGGTCAGGAAAGGCGGGCTGGTTTCCTGGAGGGTGGAGAGTTGAGGGAAAGGGAAAAGAAAGCCAAAGAAAGGCCGAGGCGAGGAAACAGACTCGCCGCTTCGTCTTCTTGGGTCGCTATCATCGATCTCGCCAGGATCCAGGACACTTATCTACGCCACTGACTTTCAACCCTCGCGAGATTGATAGTTGGCGAAGTGGCTGGGTTTCGGATGCGCATGCGCATTCTCCACGCCTTCCTCGTGGTCACGCCCCCTCCGGAGTGGGCGGCGCCTCGGTGCGGAGCGTGGTGGCTTAGGTTTAGGTTTGTGTGTGGGATCCGTGGACTGGACGCGAGCGCAGGCTTACACGTGTTCTTAACCGCCCAGTGTCTTCCGCCGCGGTGTCTTCTTGTCCCTGCGTCGCTCGCTGAGAACGTGCCCAGCTCCTGTGCCGCCTAATGAAACTTGGGTGACTGCGCTGGCCTTAACCCCAATCCTGCCTCCCCCTACCGGCGTGACGTCACGGCGTGACGACATTATGGTTATCCCAAGTGACGGTTCAGTTTTTTGTTGGGGAGGAGAAAGTACCCATTAGTGTGATTTTGTATTTTTAGTTTTCACGTTATTTATGTCAGTCATATCTAAATACATTCTATTTCCCCTCCATACACACTTAGATGATATTTCCTCTTAATTTATACGCTAAAAGTAAGCAAATTAAGTGCAGGCTACCTTAAGTGTATGAGTAACCAATAGATAAGGAAGAGAGACCATGGGTCATATCTTTTCCTCAACCATCAAATATTAAATAAAAATTTACGTTCTCAAGAAATGTTAACAGATAATCAACATTAATTATTTGCACAGCCTAATGATCTTGTGCACCTTAGATTCCAGTGCAGACTTCAGAACTTATTATCTGTGTGAATGCAGATGTTTTATAACTTATTTGAAATCAGTTTTCTCATCTTTTTATTATTACAGGCATACCTCAAATATATTGTGGGTTCAGTCCAGAGAGGCACCAAAGAGTGATTATTGCAATAAAGTGAATCACACAAATTTTTGGGTTTCCCAGTGCATATAAAAGTTATGCTTACAGTGTACTGTAGTCTATTAAACACATTGCGTACCACATAGAAATCTCTAAGACATACGCCAGGGACTGCACATTTTTGGGCAAACTGCACGTTATTTAAATCATCATAATGCACTTTAGGTGTTGTTTTTCAATAATTATAACATTTTTATTTACAAAAACAATTAAAGTGCCTATTACTTTTTAAACATATGGTACTGCCTAAAACATTTTCCTCTATGAAGAGGGACCAAACAAAATTTACATAAGTATCTAGATTCGCTCCTTTTTCCATGGGCTTGAAAAACGAGAACACTCGTGAGCGGTCCTTAACGGATGGCGCGCGAAACACGAGAAAACTGAGCGGTACAAAATGTGTTAAGTCTGAAATAGTACTATGTCTAAAAAAAAATTGCATGCCTTAATTGTGAATTACTTTTTTTAAAAAAATGCTAACCATCATCTGAGCTTTAACCGAGTCAATCTTTTTACCAGTAGAGGGTCTTGCCTCAATATTGATGGCTGTTAACTGATCAGAGGGGTGACACTGAAGGTTGGGGTGGCTCTGGCAATTTCTTAAAATAAGCCATCAATGAAGTTTGCCCATCAACTGACTCTTCCTTTCAGGAATGATTGCATGTGATGCTTTTTGGTAACATTTTTCCCACAGTAGAACTTTTTTCAAAGAACTTTCAATCTCAACCCCTGCTGCTGTTTTATCAACTAAGTTTATGTAATATTCATGTAATATTCATTATTATAAATGTAATAATAGTGAAAAAGTGAAATATTGTGAGAATTACCAAACTGTGACACAGAGGCCTGAAGTGAGTAAATGATGTTGGAAAAATGGCACTGAAAAACTTGCTCCACACAGGCTTGCCACAAACCCTCAATTAAAAATTCAAAATAAAAACGCAGTGTCTGTAAAGCACAATAAAGTGAAGTGCAATAAACATATGCCTGTATATTATCTCAACTTTATGTTGGATAATATTCTTTTTTTCTTTTCTTTTTTTTATTGCTTAAAGTATTACAAAAGGTATTACATATGTGTCCTTTTTTTTTCCCCCCGCCCTTGACAATCCCCTGGCCTCCCCTACCCCCCCCCCCCAGTGTCTTATGTCCATTGGTTATGCTTATATGCATGCATACAAGTCCTTCGGTTGATCTCCTACCTCCCTCCCTCCTTCCCCGCAACCCTCCCCGGCCTTCCCGCTGCAGTTTGACAATCTGTTTGAGACAGCTTTGCCTCTGTATCTATTATTGTTCATAAGTTTATAATGGTCTTTATTATCCATGAATGAATGAGATCATGTGGTATTTTTCCTTCATTGACTGGCTTATTTCACTTAGCATAATGCTCTCCAGTTCCATCCATGCCATTGCAAATGGTAAGAGTTCCTTCTTTTTTACAGCGGCATAGTATTCCATCATGTAGATGTACCACAGTTTTCTAATCCATTCATCTACTGATGGGCACTTAGGCTGTTTCCAGATCTTAGCTATGGTGAATTGTGCTGCTATGAACATATGGGTGCATATGTGTTGGATAATATTCTTATAATAATGTCATAAGAATTAAATAAGATAGTGCATGTAGGGTGTTTACTGTGGCACCCAACATATAGTGAGCTCTGGATTCAGGTGTTAAATATTCTTGTCATGAAGAATCATAAGCATAAAGGTTAGAGAGTAGTGGGAGGAAGGGGAATCCGATGGTTTTTGAATAAGGAGGAAGGGTAAAGGGGAATAGTGTCAAGAAAACACTGCCAGGGATTAGTGTTTTAAGCATGATCTCAGAAACAGAATGTTACAATGTTCTATCTCAAATATGCAAATACTTACGTTTATATCTAGAATTCCTTTCCTTAGACTTAGTGTGCTAGAACAAACAGCATGTGCTGTACTGAATAAGTACAAATAGGGCGGGAAAGAGAGATTGCCAGGGGACAAAAGATGCCAAAGAACCAGGACTGTCTTAGCATTTTGTCCTTGAATAGTAACAGGACGGAGTGAAGTTAATCAAGGACAGAGTAGGAGTGCTGGGCCTCTTCATTGCATGCTTATTTTATTTTGTGAAAGCCTAGGAAAATAAAGGCTGGCTATTACATTGCAACAATAAAGCAGTATTGATTTGTATCTAAGAATGGGACTGTCCAACACTGGATATCGATGATCACATCTATATATCTTTTTCAGAATTCTCCTAGGTAGGTTATTTGCCATGTAAGGGGATTTCAATTAAAGAAAAACATTATTCTCATAATAAATAAGTAAGGCTTAAATACATTCCCTTCATAATTGGCCACCAACTGACATCATTGGACGAGTTAGTATCAGTTGAAAATATATATATATATATATATATATATATATATATATATATAGTCACTTAGAGTTGCCTTTCCTTACTCTTTATAACTTAAAAGTTCAAGTTCTCTGTGCATTTCCTTCCGGCTTTTTAAAAACATTTTCTTCTTTGGTTCTTAGGCTAAATACTCCTAGGAACCCAAATATTATGATCTGAAGTTAAATTTTAACTATCACCAACTCTGAAATAGTTTCAAAAGAATTAACCATAGCCAAAGCTATGATTAAGAAATTTGGGTTTGCCTTTGTTCAACTGATTGAAATTAAGAAGATGCAAAAGGTATACCTCAAACCTTATTCAAAAGAAAGCAGGAGTGGCTACATCATTATCAGATAAAGTAGACTTCAAAGAAAATTAAAGAGGAACATTCTATAATGATGAAAGTGTCAATCCACCAAGAAAACATAAAATTTCAAAATGTGCATGCACCAAACAACAGAGCTGCAAAATATGTGAAGCAAAAACTGGCAGCCCAGCCTGCTCAGTGATTGAGCCTCGACCTAGGAAATCTCTAGGCCCAGGTGGTTTCACAGGAGAATTCTACCGAGTATTTCTACACAATTCTACATCAATTATATACAATCTCCTCTAGAAAATAGAAGAGGTTACTGTTTCCAATTCATTTTATGAAGCTACTATAAACCTGATATCAAACCAAACAAAGATACTATAAAAATTGGCAGATCAATATTCTTGAAAAATATAGATGCAAGATTCTTAAAGTATTAGCAAATACAATTACACAATATGTAAAAAGAATTATGTACCCTGATCAAATAGGATTTATTCCAGAGATGCAAGACTGATTCAATATTTGAAAATCAACTTTATTTGCCATACTAACAGGTTAGAGAAGAAAACACATGCTTTTATTAATCAATGTAGAAGAAGCATTTAATAAAAATTGTTTAAAATATATTTTTATTGATTTCAGAGAGGGAGAGAGAGCTAGAAACATCAATGATGAGATGAGAGAGAATGAATTATTGATCGGCTGCCTCCTGCACGTCCCCTAATGGGGATCGAGCCTGCAACCTGGACATGTGCCCTGACTGGTAATTGAACTGTGACCTCCTGGTTCATAGGTGGATACACAACCACAGCCACACCAGCCAGGTGCCCTACATTATTCCTAATGAGACTACTTTTTCCCTAAGGTCAGACACAGGCAAGGATTCTGCTCACACCACTGATATTCAACACAGTGCAAGAAAGAAAAAACTCATTTGCAGATGGCATGCTTATTTACATAGAAAATTCCAAGAAATTTCCTTGGTCTTGTAACTGAGTTCTGTAAGGTTTCAGGATACAAGATAAACATTGAAAAATCAACTGTATTTCTTAAAACTAGCAATAAACATGTGGATTCAATGAAAAATAGGCTTTTCAACAAGTGGTCCTGGAAAAACATATGTTTAAACAAACACACGAAGAATCTTGCTAAGTCTCATGCTTTGTACAAAAAGCAACTCAAAATTAATAATAGATTTAATGTAAAACAGAAAACTATAAAAATTTTAGAAAAAAGGGAGACAATGCTAAGGTTCTAGGGCTAGATAATAGAGTTGCCCTTTGACACACACACAAAAAAACATGATTACAGAAAAAATTGATAAACAGTATCACAAAATTCAAATTTTTTCTCTGTGAGAGACTGTCAAGAAGGCAAAGAGACAAACTATAGAGTGGGATAAAATGCTTACAAAATATCAGAGAAAGGATGAGTATCTAGAATATAAAAAATTCAACAGGAAAAACAGCCTATTTAGAATGTGGGGAAAAGAAATAGACATTTCATATTTCATATATATATATATATATATATATATATATATATAAAAGAATATATATACAGATATCAAATAGCACATGAAAAAATGTGTAACTTCATTAGTCATAAAAGAAATGCAAATTAAAACCACAATGAGATATATCACTTTACACCTAACAGAATAACTAAAATAGAAAATAATGACAACACCAAGTGCTGGTGAAGATACGGAGAAACTAACTCACTCATACCTTGCTGATGGAGATGTGGCGCAAAGGAATTTGTAGACCAAAAAACCCCGAGAGTCCTAGCTAGTTTGGCTCAGTGGATGGAGCGTCAGCCTGGGGACTGAACGGTCCCAGGTTTGGTTCTGGTCAAGGGCACATGCCTGGGTTGCGGGCTCGATCTCCAGTGTGGGGAGGCAGCCAATTAATGATTCTTTCTCAACATTGATGTCTCTCTCTCTCTCTCTCTCTCTCTCTCTCTCTCTCTCTCTCTCCCTCCCTCCCTCCCTCCCTCCCTCCCTCCCTTCCTCTCTGAAATCAATAAAAATATATTAAAAACAAACAAACCCTGAGAATGGCTGCTTTAGGGAAAAAACTAGTATTCTCCCTGAAAAGCAAAAGCACACACACAGTTGTATTTTTCTGAAACTATTGCTCCTAAGTATAGTCTCCAAATATCATTTGTATTAATAGTAACTTTTAACCAAAGGAACTTGATTTCACAGAACACTAGGGGGTGGATAATTGTGAACTGTCATGCACTGGCATTTTTGCAGATTAGCAAAGCTCATGAATACACATAATTTCTACAGCTGTACACATCCTTAATAAGGTGTCTGAAAGTGGCAAAATAAGCACATTCATGAACAGATCCAAAGAAATAGCCTCTTTGTAGCATTTAAAATACAAACCAAAAGCATATAAACTGAAAATTCTATTTAGTAATCAATGTTTCAGTGTCATTTCTTACTTAGAAATGACTTAGGCATCCACTGACTATCTGGGAATTAATTTAATGTAAGTCCAAAATTACCTAAAGAAATGAGCAAGTTAGCACATGTCATAAAATGTAACTACTATTGAAAATCAGAATAATGATTCAGTTTATCTAAACATTAATTTATGCCCTAGCTGGTTTGGTTCAGTGGATAGAGCGTTGGCCTGCAGACCAAGTGGTCCTGGGTTCGATTCCGGTCAAGGGCATGTACCTTGGTTGCAGGCTCCTCCTCAGCCCGGGCTCATGCAGGAGGCAACCAGTCGATGTGTTTATGTTTCTCTCTGTCTTTCCCTCTCTCTTCCACTCTCCCTAAAAGTCAATGGAAAAATATCTTTAGGTGAGGATTAACAAAAATAAATAAAAAAACACTAATTTATATTTTTTATAATTTTAAACATTAACTGGCAGCAATATTAGCTTATTTGATCAATAAACCAATCTACACTAATAAAAGAGAAACATGAAAATTGGTGTCACTCCACTACCCTTCCCATTGGCTAATCAGAGCAATATGCAAATTAACTGCCAGCCAAGATGGCGGCCGGCAGCTAGGCAGCTTGAAGTGAATATGAGGCTTGCTTGCTTCAGTGACGGAGGACTCCAACGTTCCCCCCCTGCGCTGCCGGCCTCTGAGCTTGCAGTTTGAAACATTGTTACAAATATAGAAGCTAAACAAAACCCCAGAAACCTGCTTTCAGCCAGCCAGGATCTCAGAGCTGAAGTTGAAACAGTGTTTCGATTATAGAACCCAAACAAACCAGATACCTGCTTTCAGCAGCCGAGGCCTAAGAGCTGGAGCCAAGCCTCAGAGCTAAAGCTGGCCCAGAATAAAAAGAAAAAGAGAAAAAGGAGTGGTTGGGAGCTTCAGTCACCCGCCAGTCTGAAAACAGCTCTCAGCCCCTCACCCAGACTGTCCAGGCACCCCAGTGGGGACCCCCACCCTGAAGGGTGTGTGACCAGCTGCAAACAGCCATCATCCCCTCACCCAGGCTGGCCAGGCACACCAGTGGGGACCCCCACCCTGATCCAGGACACCCTTCAGGGAAAACCAGCCAGCCCTCACCCGTGCACCAGGCCTCTATCCTATATAGTAAAAGGGTAATATGCCTCCCAGCACTGGGATCAGCGTGACAGGGGGCAGCGCCCAAACCCCCTGATCGCCCTGCGGCTCTGTGTGTGACGGGGTGGGGTCACAACCTCCCTATCCGCCCTGCTCTTTTCATGACAGGGGAAGGCGCTCCAACTCCCTGATCAGCCCTGCTCTGTGCCTGATAGGGGGGAGCTCCCCCACCCCCTGATTGCCCTGCGGCTCTGTGTGTGACAGGCTGTGGTGCCCCAACCCCCTGATCGGCCCTGCTCTGTGTGTGACAGGGTGCAGCACCCCAACCGCTCTCACACCCCCCCCCCCCCCCGCCACGGGCCCTGCTCTGTGTATGACGGGGTAGAGCCATAACCTCCCCATCGGCCTTGCCCTGAGTGTGACAGGGTGCGGCGCCCCAACCCCCTGATCCGCCCTGCTCTGTGTGTGACAGGGGGTGGTGGCCCCAACTCCCCTATTGACTCTACTCTGTGAGTGACAGGGGGGAGCTCCCAACCCCCTGATGGGCCCTGCTCTGTGCGTGACAGGGGGGAGCTCCCCAACCCCCTGATCAACCCTGTTCTGTGCATGACAGGGGGTGGTGCCGCAACCTGCCCATCGACCCTGCCTTGAGTGTGACAGGGGGCGGTGCCCAAACCCCCAATTAGCCCTACCCTGAGCGTGACTGAGGGTGGCATCACAACCACCCGACCCGCCCTGCTCTGTGCATGACAGAGGCGGCGCCCCAACTCCCCAATCAGCCCTGCTCTGAGCCCGACCAGGGGCTGCACCTAGGGATTGGGCCTGCCCTCTGCCAACTGGGAGCAGGCCTAAGCCAGCAGGTCGTTATCTCCTGAGGGGTCCCAGACTGCGAGAGGTCACAGGCTGGACTGAGGGACCCCCCCCTTCACTCTGAGTGCACAAATTTTTGTGCACCAGGCCTCTAGTTATTTATAATAGCAAGAGTGGAAATGTCTACCAAATGTCTACCAATGTGCATCCCTACAGTGGAATATTATCCTCCTATATAATAAAACCCTAATATGCAAATTGACCAAACAGCAGAATGACCATTCGCTATAATGCGCACTGACAACCAGGGGCAGACGCTCAATGCAGGAGCTGCCCCCTGGTGGTCAGTGTGCTCCCACAGGAAGCTGGGCTCATGGCTGGTAAACGCAGCAGGGATGGCAGGAGCCTCTCCCACCTCCGTGGCAGTTGGACATCCCCCGTGGGGTCCCGAACTGTGAAAGGGTGCAGGCTGGGCTGAGGGATCCCCACCCCCAGTGCACGAATGTCATGCACCAGACCTCTAGTTCAGTTATAAAAAGGAATGAAATACTGAAACATGCTACAACACAAATGAATCTTGCACACATTAAGCTAAGTGAAAAGAAGAAATTCACAAACAATAAAACCTCATATTATTCCACTTATATTAAATTTCTAGAAAAGGGAAATCTATAGAGACAAAAGTAGACTGTAATTCCATGAAAGAATACTCATATGAATTTATCCCACTTTTTTTTGCCAGGATTTACAAACTTGCAGATTCAGTTTTATACACAAGAGGGCGATGTCCACCAAATAACAAATTTGTTCATAGCTGCTGGAAATATGCAAACATAACCTCAGGGGGAAAAGTATAAAAAACAATTGACATTGCCCTAGCCTAGCAGGTTTGGCTCAGTGGATAGAGAGTCAGCCTCAGGACGAAAGTTTTCCAGGTTTGATTCTGGTCATGTACCTCTGCTGCAGGCTCCTCCCCTGCCTGGGCCCTGGTCAGGATGCGTGCAGGAGGCAACCATCCGATGTACATCGATATTTCTCTCTGTCTTTCCCTCTCCTTTCCACTGTCTCTAAAAATCAATGGAAAAATGTCCTCAGGTGAGGATTAAAACACACACACACACACACACACACACACACACACACACACGGAATTGACATTTACAAGTCTATATATATGATTTGGCTTATGAATGCACAAGATCTGGAAGGACAAACGACATGGGCATGGATGAGAGGGATACTTTTTGTAATGTAGTATTTTATGCTTTTTATGTTTTGAGAAATGTTATGTAGAAAAAACGTTATAATGAAATTTATTTTGTGCTTATTTAGACTAATATAAATTTGATAAGAGGGATGTGGAGAACATATACAAAATATAAAGAGATTATTAAAAAATGTTTTTAGCTGAAACCGGTTTGGCTCAGTGGATAGAGCGTCGGCCTGCGGACTGAAAGGTCCCGGGTTCGATTCGAGTCAAGGGCATGTACCTGGGTTGCGGGCACATCCCCAGTAGGAGATGTGCAGGAGGCGGCTGATCGATGTTTCTCTTTCATCGATGTTTCTAACTCTCTATCTCTCTCCCTTCCTCTCTGTAAAAAATCAATAAAATATATTTAAAAAAATGTTTTTAAAAATGGTTGCTAATGCATACTACTAGTTTTTAAAAAACATATTCTAATGAGCTCAAGGATTTCCCCATGTATTAGTATTATTATTGATTTCAGAGAGAAAGGGAGAGAGAGAGAGAGAGAAACATCAGTGATGAGAATCATCAATCGGCTGCCTTCTGCGTGCCCCCTACTGGAAATCAAGTCTGCAACCCGGGCATGTGCCCTGACTGGGAATTGAAGTGTGAACTCCTGGTTCATGGGTTGATGTTCAACCACTGAGACACGCCAGCTGGGCTTTGCATGTTTGGTTTTTATAAACAATACTACCATGGACATTCTTGTGTATGTCTCTTTGTACACACAAGCATGCATATCAGCTGGGACAATACACAGGAATATAATTATTGGGCCATAGGGTATGTATATGTGCAACTTTCATAAGAAACGAGTCAAACTAGTTGTATCAGTTTGAACTCTCACTAGCATTGTATGAAAATACCTGTTGTCATTGCTTGTATTGGCAGTCTTTTTAATTTTAATCATTTTGGTGGATATACAGTATTATGACATTGTGGTTTTAATTTGCATTTCCCTATTATGAGGAATATGGAACCATTTCATATATGAGCCTTTTTAATGTATTTTTGGTGAAAATTCTGTTCATTTCTGTCTCCTCTTTTCCTTTTTGGATTACTGCATTTTTAAAATTGATCTATAGGAGTTCTAGATATATTTAGATTACAATAGGCCTTTGTCAGTTAAATGGGTTGCAAATATAACCCAGAATGTTTTGATTTGACTCTCTTAATGGTGTCTATTGATGAATAGATATTCTTAATTTTTATTTAATCCAATCCAATCAATAATTTTTTTGACTCATTCTTTTTTTGGTACTCTTTAAGAAATCTCCTCTTACTCCAAATCATGATAAAATTATCCTATATTAGTTGTGTTCTTTGCCTTCCACAATGTCTACAAGTTACAGGGAATTGATATTTGTTTATGATGTGAGCTGGAAGTCAGTCCTTTTATTTATTTATATGGATATCCAGTTGGTCCACAATTTATTGAAAATAAGATTATTTTCCCACAGGTTGCAGAGCTACCTTGCCATAAATCAAGTGTCCATATGTGTGCTGTGCTGTGCATTTCCTTCCTGCTTGTGGAAAATATTTTCTTCTTCATTGAATTGGTTCTAGGGACCCAGATATTATGATCCCAAGTTAAAATGTACTGCCACCACCCCTGAAACATTTTCAAAAGAATTAGCTGTAGCAATGCACGTGCTCGATTAAAGGTTGAGAAATCTGGATGTGCCTTTGCTCAAAAGACTGGAATTAAGAAGATAAAATGCAATTGCTGGATTAAAGGTTAAGTACAGTTTCAAGACTAATATTGTGTTGATCAAGTACAGTTTCAAAAGTTGTACCAACTGATGGTCCCCCTGGTAATATATGATAGTGTTCTACTCGCCACACCTGTATTGGATATGATCACTGAGTATTTTTAAATATTTGAAGGAATATTATGCAGTCTTTAAAAAGATGACAATTCAGATCCTTAACACCTGGGGAAATATTTATGACAGTAGTCAATGCAAATAGCAGGATCCAATTACAGTCAAAGATAGGGAAGTAACAGTTTGTGGGCATTTTTTCCTCTTTCAAAATTTTCTTTAATTACCGTTTTACAACATGGGAATAAGAAAAATATTCCAGAATGCAAGAGGGCTGGGCCTTGTGTCAGTTCTCAAACAGACTTAAGCCCCTCTAAACAAAGAGGAATATAGAGAATTAAGGAATTTGCAATCCCCGATGGGTGTGAAGGGTCTTTAGGAGTGGTTCTCGGAACAATGCCACAGTACAGCCAAAGATGGAGACACTCAGGAATCCAGTTCAGGAAGCCACCACCCCAATGGCTGAACCCAGGATCACATTTTCATAGCAATGGGAAGATGCAGAATATACCACCTCACTTCATAATGCTCAGCTCTGCCTGTGTGATAGCTGGCTTCAAAGATGCTACCAGTGATCTTTCCTGGTTATTCATGTTCTTGTAAGTTTGCTTCCACAAGGACTTACAAGGACCCACTAGAGTACAGCGGAAATGACAGTGTGTGGCTTGTAGGACCCACTAGAATACAGCAGAGATGACAGTGTGTGGCCTCTAAGCCTGAGTCATAAAAGGCATTACAGCTCTGCTGAGCCTCTGGGATCACTAGCTTTGGGGGAAGCCAGACGCCATGCCGTGAGGATACTCAAGCATCTCTGTGAAGAACCCACATGAAGGGGAACACAGGCTTTCTGCCATGTGAGCGGACCGCTGTGAAAACAGAGCCTTCAGCCCCAAGATGACTATGGTCTCAGCTGATTTGACTGTCATTTCAATAGAGTCTCACCAAGATACTCCTTAATTACTGACCATGGAAACTGTGAGAATAGATCACCATTTTTTTTTTTTTTAAGCCATTACATTTTGGCTTGTTACACAGCATTAGATACATACAATATTTATAACCTTCCATCCAATAGTCTCCATATTCTGCTTTTCTTCTCTTTTTTACACTCCTCATAAAACAACTAAATTAATAGCAAACTAATAAATAAATTGTTCATATTATTCTCTTTTCAGATGCCTTCCTTTTTCCTTCTTGTCTATTCTCCAAAGTCCTGCTCAATCTCTATGAAATATTTAATTTATTTATTATTTTTCAATTACAGTTTACTTTTAAAAAAATTGATTTCAAAGGAACGAAGGGAGAAGGGGAGATAGAAACATCAATGAGAGAGAATCATTGATTGGCTGCCTCCTGCATGCCCTCTACTGGGTATTGAGTCCGCAACCTAGGCATGTGCCCTGACAGGGAATCGAACTGTGACATCCTGGTTCATAGGTGGATGCTTAACCACTGAACCATGCCAACCGGGCTTGACTATGATTCTTTGACAGTCTTTTCTTCAGTAGTTATTTTATTTTATTATTTATATATTTATTTTCCTTCAGTAGTTTATTGCTGTTACATCAGAATACCCCATATCATTTGTTTTTATTTACACATATTATTTGTAAAGATAAAAGATGATGTTTCTTCTGTGTTTTCCATAGCACCTTGCATGATGCCACATATGTGGCAGTTATTCTAGTCAAATGACTTAATTTTTAATAAGCCACCATCTACTAGCATAAAAATCTGAAACAGTACTTTCTCAGTCAATGCTTAAATACAATGCTCTATATTCACACACACACACACTCCTAGTACCTTTATGCAATTCTCTAAAATGCTCACAGTAGCTTATATGGTACTGATAGAAAAAAAAGGAAGATGTATAAACCAGAATGTAGATCAAAACCATCTTTTATAGCTTACTAAGCAATACCCTCTGTGGGTTACATAGCCTACATTATTCAAGTTTGAATTTTGATTTTTGAAAACAGAGCTGTGTTTTGGTATTCAAATCTGTGTGAAATTTTAGTTTTCAAAGTAAGAAATAAAAGGTAGATAACATCAAACGTAAGAGATAAAAGACTTCTGACTTATAACTGTCACATGATTAAACCAGTGGTATTCAACCGAGGCCTGGCCCAAACACAGCTTCCTGGAGGTGATCAGGGTTATTTAAAGGGTTTGACTCAAATTTTGTTTTTATAAGTATGCTAGAGGCCCAGTGCATGAAATTTGTGCACGGGTAGGGTCTCTAGGCCTGGCCAGTGATCAGGGACGATAGGGGCCTTCTGGCTGCTGTCTGGGGCCTTTGCCAGCTGCTGGCTGCCAGCTGGGGCCTTCCTTTGTTCCATGCCACCTCCTGGTGGTCAGCACACGTCATAGCGAGCGATCGAACTCCTGGTCGAACTCCCAAGGGGACACTTTGTATATTAGCCTTTTATATATCTAGATATTTAAAAAATGTAATAAAAATGTACATCCTAATTTGTTACATACCCCAAGTTTTCCATACTGGAGACTGCTTATGTATTAACTTCTCCTACCAGGATAATTTATTTTGGTATCAACCTTGGAATACACCTTTAAGAACATTCTGATAAGTATGCTTAGAACCTGTTATTATTTGCACTTACATACGTTTGTGTGAATCAAAGTTTTGACAGCATGCAAATAAAACAAGGGATAGAAACTGCTGAAGCTTTTCACCAGCTATTGATAACCCCAATTTCATATCTGTGTTATTCAGAAATGGACCAAAATAAATGAACATAAATGTGAACTTCAAACGCATTTATACTAATGAAATAAACTTTTCAGGCTTTCGGTATTGGGGGTACACAAAATTTTATTTAAAAAAGATTCTAGGCTAAAAATGTTTGGAAAAGAGTGCTCCACAAGAAACTGCCTTTTAATGTAATTTGTTAATACAATGTTCAATGTCTGAGACAAACTTAAGACATTTCAATTCTTAAATTCTTCTGCACAATGGGAACATTTCTACAAATCAGAGTGCTACAGATCTTCAAAAATGGTAACTTGTAATAAAAAATTACACTAAAAAATTCATAACTGCTTAGACTCTTTCGATAGGCAGCTTTAAATAAGATTTCTATTTTTTAATTAATGTGTATGGTGTTTTAATCTAAAAATATGGCCCTCCTCCACATGACACAATTTCCTATCATCACACACCAAACTGCATTGTGTTCAGGCACATTTCAGTGATTTTAGATTTTATGTTGTGGTTTCAGTATGAAATAGCTTGCGCACGCCAAACTCAAACAATCTCTTTATTTAAAAATCCACCTCAAAATTCACTTCTGGGTTTTAGCCTTTGTTTGAAAAAGAAGCAAACATTTGAAAGCATCAACTGTTACTAATCTAAAATTCATCATCTTGTTATGCACATTTTTAGTTTGTGGATCAGGGAAACAAACCCATTATATTGATTAGGCACAGAACTATGGCCAGAGGCCAGATATCAGGGCACATCTGTGTACTCAGGCAACAGAGGTCTGAATGGAGGGGGTCTTGCCTCAGCCATGGGCACTACAATCTCTATGCCCCCTCTAACAACTGTTAGTAGATCTTAAATCAATACATAAGAGATTGTATGTCATTTAGTTAACAAACAAACAAACAAACAACTCTGCTTTCTAAATTACATAGCAAAGCCAAGACAGATACAGATAATTGTAGCTTCACTATAATTTGTGGTCTTGATATCATGTATAGGTGAGACAGAATTATATAATTCCTCTGGTGGTTTCAGAAATCTGGTTGAAAGAGGTCCATGACTATAAGATTTCACATTGTAGCAAGTCTCCAATATTTCTTGAACTGGGACAGTGAATATAAATCACAGTACAAAATCCTTATTTTTTTTTTTTTAAACTGGAAAAGCAATAGGTGCTACATATGAGAATCACTTACATAACATCTTTGTTTAATGCAGGTATAAAATATTAATTGCATAGGAATTTAAATATAAGGCTAAGAAGAATATTAAGTAAAGTTAAAAAATCATAGAAAGGGCACTATGGTGTCAAAAGATAGAATTTCATTCTTAGAGTAATAACTCTGAATTACTGTCTAATTAAAAAAAATCACAGTATGTTGCTATAACTAACAGTGAATGTCAACTATGTCATTAATTCCAAATTGAAAATCAGGACTAACAAGAGCAAACTAAAGCTCACTGTCTAAACCTGACTGGTGTATTAGCACCTCAGTGCCTGGTGCGTACCTGATTAGTCACATAAACTACAATTTGCAAATAATATAAAGTTCAATGCATGTTAACAAGTGTGAGAGCACATCATCACCTCATGCCATCAGTGATCTGTAGGCTTACTTGGTAGTGTAATTATTCAGTCTTTCCGAGGTACAAGATCCCACCCGGCAGAATCTTCACTCAGTGAACTAAGAACACTGTAATTAACAAAATATAATAAAGTTCTACACTGAGAACTAACTGTACATGAACCAGAGAACCAGTCCTAATAGTAGTATACATATTATCCTTAGCATTTGAGAAAGCAATGAATGATGAGTCCAACTGTACTCTGTAGTTTAATGACTACCACCTGCAGTTTCAGGTAGAAAGGTAAATTGTGAATCTACTTTCTCATCTTAGCATTACACTGAAGTTTAAAGAGACATTTACAAACCTACAAGTAGCTTAGTTAACTTAGTATTGCCATCTAGAGTAGTGTGAGGAAAAACAAACACTTCCCAAGGAATTATGTTAAGGTACATTTGCGAATACCCCAATCAATGTCTTAAATGAAAAAGTGCATAAATACAGTAATACTACAGCTGTGTTAACTATGGAACCAATTTTTTTCTGGGAGCTAAACAATACTATTTCCCTACATTTTTTTTTTTTTTTTTACAGGTTATGAACTGTTCAGATACCATGAAGCACCAGTGACAGTGTAAATTGCTTGATTACGTCTGAAAGGTCCTTTGACTTCAACTAGAGTAAACTCCAGGATCTACCTGGAGTTTAAGGGTCAAGTTGTCTTCAAACAGGATTTATCTGTACAATTCCGTTCTCTTTTGTTCAGACACAGCCGATCAATATATTCATTTCACACTCTTGGTTGGTGTGTCGGATTCTGTGGACTGTCTCCCGTCTGTCCAGGCTTCTCGGGTGCTCTTCAGAGCTAGGGTCTTCTGTTGGTCAACTACAACATAATCCACTCTCTCATCTGCTACATTGCTTCCTGAGCCGCTGATCTTTTGCTAGAAAAATGCAAATTAAAAAAAAAAACTCATAAATATTCACATAGAAAGGAGTGCTTCTGAGTGAAATTTGGTCTTAAGCCCTGGCTGGTGTGTCTCAGTGGTTAGAGTGTCAGCTTGCGCACTGAAAGGTTGTGGTTTCAATTCCTAATCAAGGGCATATACCTGTGTTGCAGGCTCAATCCCCGGCCTCAGTCTGGGTGTGTGTTGGATGGAGGCAGTCAATCGATGTGTCTCTGTCACATCGAAATCTCTCTCTCTGTCTCTCTCTCTCTCTCTCCCCCCCTCTCTAAAAAAATCAATGGAAAAATATCCTCAGGTGAGGATTAACAATAATAACAAAAAATTCAGTCTTAAAACACAGATAAACATGCAGAATAAATAACTCTTGAAATTCTATTTGATCACACACACAAAAATATCACCTCAATTTAACAATGTTGTCTGTCTCTTAACTGTACATTGTTCTTCCTTCCATTTAAAATTATCATCTATAATAATAAAAGCATAACATGCTAATTAGACTGGACGTTCTTCTGGACAAGCCCGGGTTCTGAGTGCCTGCCAGTAGCCGGAGGGAAGCCCGGGTCCCAGGTGCCGGAGGGAAGCCGGTCCTGGCAGCCGGGGGAAGAAAGGCCTACTCTTGCACAAATTTCGTGCATTGGGCCTCTAGTATATAATAAGAATTCAAACTAATGCTCCCCATCACAGATGAAATTCTTATAAAGTAGGGATAGCAGACACCTGGTTCATCTTAAGACACACAATTTGCTTCTAGAACCCTTTAGCCTTTAGCTTAAGCTTAACTTTTTCAAGTTCTGAGAACATGTGTCAGTGCTTACTTTCAGAAGTGAAGAAAAGTTTTTTTGAAAAGCAGTATTTTCAAGAATGACAAACTACACAGGCAGATGGGCTGGCCCTCTTACTCCTAAAATACAACTAAACACTAGCTAACTTAAAACAAAAATAATAATATTATTTTTTAAAAATATATATTTTTATTGATTTCAGAGAGGAAGGGAGAGTGAGAGAAAGAAATAGAAACATCAATGATGAGAGAGAATCATTGATGGGCTGCCTCCTGCACGCCCCCCACTGGGGACTGAGCCTGCAATCTAGGCATTTGCCCTTGACCAGAATCGAACCCGGGACCCTTCAGTCCGTAGGCTGATGCTCTATCCACTGAGCCAAACCAGTTAGGGCCAAAAACAATTATTAATGCATTGTTGGGCTTGCTAGACAATAAGGAAAATACCCAGGGTGTGAGGGAAGCAGAGGCAGCAGAGGTCTGCTAAATGGTAAAGGCAGTGCTGTCTTTAGGATGGATGTCAATCTCTGCAAGGTTAGGAGGCGCTGGGTGGGAGGGCATGCTGAACCAGGTCTATTCTGTTAAGTTCGGGAGCCTTGAAGGAAACTGACTTGGTCCTAGCATGGGAGCACCACGGCTTCCTAGCAGAGGCCAATGCAAGATTCCCACAGATAGCCTCAGCAAAATAAATTCACAATAACAATGTATAAAACACACAAGGGGCCCTAGCCGGTTTTGCTCAGTGGATAGAGCATTGGCTTGCGGACTGCAGGGTCCCAGGTTCGATTCCGGTCAAGGGCACCTATCTCAGTTGCAGGTTCCTCCCAGGCCTGGGCCCTGGTCAGGGCTTGTGCAGGAGGCAACCAATCGATGTGTTTCTCTCACATCGATGTTTCTCTCAGTCTTTCCCTCTCTCTTCCATTCTCTAAAAAGCAATGAAAAAACATCCTCGGGTGAGGATTAACAAAAATAAAAATAAAACACACAAGGAAACAAGCCATCAGGAGTGCGAGTTAGCAAAAACAATAAGCACACAGATTCAGACCCCCAAGAACTTCAGATATTGAAATTATTGCATAAACATTATAAAATATATATGTGTGAAATGCTCAAAGGAATTTAAAAATAAAAAAGGAGAAAATATGAAAGAGGGATAAGAGGTACAAAAGATAGAATGAGAAGTTCTAACTAATTTCTAATCAGAAACCTCAAAGAAGAGAATTGGTACAGTTTTTCATATGGAAAATAATACAGTAACTAATAAATAATGATACAAGAATAAGCTCTATGTTTCACGTATTCACAACCGTAAACCGACTTCCCCCCACCCTGTATTTACAGAATGAGCTTTCACTTACTTTACGAGGTGGTGTGGATTTCCCAGAATCTAAATCTAGATCGAGGTATTCCACTTGTTTGTCTCCTTTGGGCTTGATCATAGGGCTGCTTCCTCCATCAAGACTGCTACTGCCAAAAAGATTCTGAAAGGACAATACAACAAAATCAACTGCCAAACTTTCAGGAGACATATTGGTTTTCTCACTTGCCATCTACTAAAGCCTAAATATTTATTCCAAGAGGACATAGCTGGAAAAATGTCTGGTTAGAAAACTAAATAACTTTTTAGGATCGGGGAAAAATAAGTAATGTCTCAAAAAACTGATCAAAACTTACTTTAGAATAAGCTAAAAGTAGTGTCAAAAGTCAAACTTGGTTCAAACCAAGACTGGGATGTCAAGCTACTATAAGTTTTGACAGCTCAACCTGAATATTATTAAAATGATATATGTATTCAATTACATATTTATTTATTTTAAAATATATTTTTATTGATTTCAGGGAGGGAGGAAGAGGGAGAGAAACATCAACGATGAACGAGAATCATCGATCGGCTGCCTCCTGCATGCCCCCTACTGGGGACTGAGCCTGCAACCCAGGCATGTGCCCTTGACTGGAATTGAACCCAGGACGCTTCAGTCTTCAAGTCGACGCTCTATTCACTGAGCCAAATCAGCTAGGGCTCAATTATATTTTTAAACTACAGGATCCGTATGCACCTTGCCTTCAAATTAAATTTTTTAAAAAAGTTCTATATTTTATTTAAAGGCTTTCACACTGAAATTAGTTTAGAATAAGTATGTTAATGAAAGCTTCTAGAACAGTGGTTCTCAACCTTCCTAATGCTGCGACCCTTTAATACAGTTCCTCATGTTGTGGTGACCCCCAATTTCATTGCTACAAATTGAACATAATTAAAGTATGGTGATTAATCACAAAAACAATATGTAATTATATATGTGTTTTCTGATGGTCTTAGGCGACCCCTAAGGGGTCGTGATCCACAGGTTGAGAACCGCTGTTCTAGAATAATGACCCTATTGGCAAACTGTATTTTATTTCTACCATCTAGAATTTTTACCACTTAATTTCCTGTCTTCTCTTGGTCTTATCCCTTCCATCCTAATAGGATTTGTACAAGAGTAGGACTAGTCTCTAAAAAAAAAAAAGATAAAGAAGGGAGATAGTGGACAGCAATTTTTGCTAAGGTTAAACAGAGTAAGCTGTGATTTAGGGCAAAGACAATTGCTAGGAAAACAGTTTACCCCTCATTTGTAAGCAGGGCTGCTGACAGGCCGTGTGCAATGCTTTTGTGAATTAGAAAAAGATGCTCTCCTTCCTGTGGGGTGTCCAGGCTCTGTGCCAGGCCCTGCCGCGGGTGGACGGGACATGGTCTGGGTTGCTCCATAGCTCGTGCGTGCAGCCTTTTGTACACACTACACACTGTAGGCAGGGTGATTATGCAGTAACCAATCTGCACCACTGAATGTGATGGCTCATTAGCAGGAACAGATTTTTAAACCAAATTTATCAACTATTCCTAATACAACATGCAGGGGACAAAAAAATAAGCAAGTTTTGGTACTCAGTACAAACAGCCATTTTCCTCCTGCCTTTTCCCCCTAATTCATAAAGAAACTGATTTTTTCCTTTAAGTGAGGTGATATTTCATTCTAACATAAAAAAATCAAGCAGGTGTGTATATGTGTGAAAATTTTTTTGTATTCAAATGTGACCAGTGGAAGAACCTGTACCTGGAATTTCTCTAATTGGAAACACCTTGAATTCACAGTATCACAAGGCTATGAAAGGACCCAAGAGTTTATTTGATGTACACGTTTAATGTCAGTGAGTTGTTCCCAAAAAGAATTTCTCAGAATTGCTAGGTAAACTGTTTTCTAATTATTACTAGGACTGAAAATTTTTTCATCTTGAAGTATTGTTAAAATTTATGCCCCTATTTGCTCCTGATCTAATCTCAATTGGGAACAGCCTGTCACTGTGTTCCAGCCTTTAGCCCAGTGTTTTCTCAAAACAGTTTAGAAAAACCCTAAGATTCTAGGAGTTATTATGAGTGTTCTGCGAATTAGAAGAATAAAATAAAAACAACTTTGTTTTCCTAAAATTATTTTAAAAGTGTACAAAATTATTGAGCATATTTTTGTTGTTATTGTTACATAACAATATTTGTCTTTAGTAATGAGGTATTTGTCATTCGAATTTCAGGAGTCACATTAAGGGCTCAATTCACGAATGCTTGACTTTGGATCTGTGTATAAATGAATAGGCAGCATCCAGTATAAAGTATTTTCTTGGATAGTTTCAAAAATCAAGTACATCCTATAAAAATTACAACTGGAAGCCTTTTAAAATTAATTTTATTTCTACGTTTTAGATATTGATATTACACTTAGACCCTCTACTGGTTTTAGACTTTAGCATACTATTTTTAAAAAGCAATAACAAACTGTCTTTTATCCTTTTTCCTTAGGTATAAAGCAAGATGTAAGGATAAGATTGATAGACTGGGAGAAATAAGAGAGAAGTTAAGATGAGACTTTACATACCGAGTCTTCACCAGATAGGTTTGGATTCATGGGTACATAATTCTCTTCACTATCGTGTGAGTCGCTGCTTGAGGTTGTGCTATGCACTGAACCCGGTCGGGGAGACATGGGAAACCTAGAGGAACTAATTACAAAAATTATCATTACAAACACAAACCCTGACAAAGTTTCTAATATCACTTCCAAAATAAAATGAGTGACAGTTTCCATTCTTTCAGAAATTCCCATTTAAGTTTATAATAATCTATTTACACATTTATTATAATAAAAGGCTAATATGCAAATTGAATGAACGGTGGAACGACCGGTCGCTATGATGTGCACTGACCACCAGGGGACAGGCACTCAATGCAGGAGCTGCCTCCTGGTAGTCAGTGTGCTCTCACAGGGGGAGTGCCACTCAGCCAGAAGCTCTGAGCCAGGCTCCAGCTGGTGAGTGCAGCAGTGGTGGTGGGAGCCTCTCCTGCCTCCGTGTCAGTCAGACATCCCCCGAGGGTTCCCAGACTGTGAGAGAGAGCACAGGCTGGTCTGAGGGACACCACCCTCCCCCCCACCCTGCCACCAAGTGCACAAATTTCGTGCACTGGGCCTCTAGTTTATTATAATCCAATTTTAGCACACATTCAAACGCACAACCAGTATTTATAGCTACATTGCAAATGTATATTTTGGGCACCAAATGATCTGTGCAAAACAAAGAAAAAGGTATTGTTAGGGATTTGGAGGATAACTAGAAAGTCAAAAGATATAAAAAGAAAAGATTTATGAATTCCCATTGAAAATAACTATGTATACCAAGAAACATGAACACATATTCAACACAGGTTGGTAACTTTATATATTCATTTCTTTATATACATTTAAATGAATCTTAATTAAATAAGTTCCTACCATAGAAACTACCATACTTTCCATATCACTTAGTTCTTAGAAATTTCTAGCCTCATGAACCCTTTACACTCTTAAAAACTATTGTGAACTCCAAGGAACTTTTGTTTATATGGGTTCTAACTATTGATATTTACCATATTACAAGAAATATAAAAATTTTTAAACATAAGAGTAGACAAATACACATTCTATTTGCTGTCACACAATCTCATCTAATATTATGCAGCCTCTGGAAAACTCCAGTGTACACTCATGAGAGAAGAAGAGTGGAAAAAGCAATTGACATCTCGGTATCTTAATGAAAACAGTTTTGATTTCACAGAACCCCCAAAAGGAAGCTTCCCAGACCGTCCTTTGAAAACCACTGTTCCAGGTACTGTATTTTCCATTATAATGAACAATCAAGCTATATATTTAAATAAGACTTACTCTCGAGCAAAACTTCTAGTGATGGGAGACCTAACTGGGGCTTGTAATTCTTCCCATTCTGGCAAAGGTTTTATTTCTAAAGGTGCTGGCTTGGCTGGAATAAAAGAGAGAAAAAGAGATTTTTAGTATACAGAAATCTGGAAAACAAGACCAGATCCTCTCCCTATATATTTATACGTTATAGACAGAGTACATCTAAGACCAACTAGTTTCACAGATGAAACAATGTTTGTGGATGTTTATATGATTTGCCCAAGATTACACAGCTAAACAATTAGTGACAAAGTTAATCAGGTAATGTTTCATGATTGTTGACTGAAAGCCTAAAGCTCTATTGCAAACATGTTGCTTCTTAATTTAAATATTTTATGAAGATAAACTAAATGATAACAAAAGAGAGTAATGTGATGCAATTCCTTCACAGTTACTTGATTTATACTTTTCATGATTTCCTTATTTTATTTTTACCTAATTTTATCCTTAAATATGGAAATTTAATCATCTATGTAAAAATGTTCCAATTCTTCAATATTAAAGTATCAGTTATATAACTACACAATAAAATAATGTATGAAAAGCATTAAATACAAAATTTTGTTAAAATAAAAAACAAACAAAAAAATGAATGACTAAATTTTCTAAATTACTTCATGCTCAGTCTCTGGAAACAAAGAAAACAAAGCAATAATTATATCTTTAGACTCAAATTCAGCTCTGAGAAAAGGCCATAATCAAGCAATTACCTCTACCAAATTAAGTAAAATTAATACATGCTAATATTCTTATTTGTTTTATTTATAAATGGTCTTTGCTTATTTACCTCATTATTGTAGTGACAATAGCTATGCTAGTATAAACCACAGAGCTCTCGGCCCTTCACATCAAGACTGAAACACTTCAGAAATTAATTAAATGAGCAGAAGAACTAAAATAATATTATTTGTTAATGTTAATTATATTTTAGGAAACTATTTAAATATACTAGATAAGTATTTGTCACCTTTCATCCTGCCATTCTAAATTAAAAATTTTTATTTTTCCAGGTTTCCTTCTAGTCTTTGTCCATATATGTGTACTTTTAGCCAACTATGTTATAATTACCATCAAACAATAAAATAAGTGGTCATTTTAAAGGGCTAGGTAGATTCACTGGTGCTCAAAACGAAGTTTTAACTCAAATACAAAAAACTCAATGTGATTTTCTAAAGACTAGATTGATTTAAGTTCAAGTTAAAATAATTTTGCTCATCTATACACTTACAATGGATATGTACAGAATACTGTGTTGACTGAAAGTATTTCTTTAACTCTTATATTTCCCTTTTTTTGAAACCCAAAGGTTAATAGCAGTTTAGTTGTCAAATTCTAAGTCATGGGATAAAACAATTAATCCATGGGAATGAGTTTGCATTCTAGCTCAGAACAGAAAACATACATTATATATAAATATAGGAGTTGACTGGAATTCACAAGCAGCTCACAAGCTTAAAGAAAACAATGTATGGAAGCCTAAAGGGTTAAAAGAATGCAAAAGGACAAGACTGATTATCACATATTATCAAATGTTTAACATGCTGCTGTTAATGGCATAACAAGGAGACTCATTTTATATTACGGGAAGCATTCATTAGAAATAACATGCTGGGAAGCTTTATTTACAAAAGCAGTGGGATTTAAGGCTCTATCTTTACTTTTCACAAAATAATTAAATTCCCAACGCCCCATCCAGCATGCGGTGCTAAAGTACATACCCTTTCTTCTCGTAGCAAAGTCACGTATGCTTTGTGAATCAGTTCGCTCTAAACCATGGGGTTTGGGTCTTAAAATTTTAGGACTTTGACCTAATTGGTAAAAAGAAGACTCTCTTAATATGTTATTTTTTAATGGGAAAAAATGGACTCTGTAAAAAAGCAACAGAGCCCTGAGCAGAAATGTTACATCTCAAAAGCATAAACAAAAGTTCCTTGGTGGAGATATTTCAATCTTGCTACGCATCACTCACGCTCAATCCACTGGAAAAGAGAAAGCTGCATGCAACAATATAATATGCGAAGTGTTACAACAGGTGGCGGGGTTTAGTGGGATAAGTGGCCCAGTTAGTTATCTTTATTTGTGGGAAGGAGGAAAAAGACGTTCCATGTTAGCTCTTCTAACATGCCTTAGAAAACTGGGTCAAATAAAAAACATTTTAAATCCCTCAGTCAGATCTCAAGTATGTCTTTTCTTTAAAGTTTGGTGTCCTAATAAAGTACTGAGGCCTACCTCCTTCCTCAATATTAATTTGGTGGAGGTATTTTCAAAAGTCTCATCTGACCATTCCTTTACCTCCTGACCAAACAAACCCCTTCTAGAGAGGCATGTGGACGCTGCAGTGCTTGCTAACCCAAGACCAACATTTGTTTCCCCTGGACACTCAGTGGTGTCTGGTGACATCATTTTGCACGGATCAGATGTCTACATTCTGGAGCTGCCGAGGGTCTAGCTTCAATGTAAGGATTTAAAAACACAAATTCGTTCGCCATTTTCTTTCCATGTAATCTCTGGCACAGACAAGTAATGATGAAAAACCTGGAAAAGGCAGGGTCAATACCCAGCAGTTGGCTTCATCCTTTTTCCCACATGAAGCCTGGATGTCAGAGTAGCAGTATCATTTGGATAAGTTACTTAAACTACTCTATTCTCAATGGTACCAAATTTTCTTTTTTTCATGGCTTTTACAAAGCTGAGTTGACATCTATTAGATGGCAAAATAAGAATCGATGATATCTGCACCTTATCTACCCAAACCTAAAAGTTTCTTAAAATGTGATTGCCTAGAGCCCAGCTGGTGTGGCTCAGTGCTTGTCAACCTATGAACCAGGGCACATGCCTGGGTTGCGGGCTTGATCCCCAGAGTAGGGGATGTGCAGGAGGCAACCAATCAATGAATCTCTCATCACTGATGTTTCTATTTCTCTCTCCCTTTCCTTTCCTCTCTGAAATGAATAATATACTTTTTAAAATGTGATTATCTAGATTATAAAACATGAACATTCTCTAATTAACCAATTTTCTGAGTTATGCAATTAATACACTGAGTTAATTCAGAAATGAAGCAGGCCTACTTTAAGATGTGAGTGCTAACATTTTGGGCCATGATCCTACCCCTAATACTGACCTATCCAGGGCCCATGCTGGCCGGGCACTTTTCTAAAACAAAAGGGCATGTCAGCTTTTTATACTTCTCCAAAATAGTGTATTTCCATAAGAAAATACATTTATTTTAGAGCTGAAAGGCCTTTACAGCCCAAACCCAGCTTCTTCATTTTAGGGATGAGATATCCTTGAAGATGAAAAGAGGTTAAGTGACTTGCTCAGGTCACACCATGCTCCTGTACGATCCCATTTTGTTGTACCTCTCTATCCTTTTGGGAAATAGAGAATCTTAGAAAATCAGTGTTTAGAGTTTCATTTTGAACTCCTCAGTTGCTTGAGATCTTACATCGACTTGAATGCCACAGATGGTGGATATGTGAGTGGGGTGATGTTTAAAAATTACAAATTGCTTTTAGAGCTACTTTTGGTTTGTTGGTGCTTACTCAGTGTGTTTCTCTGCCCGCCTCCTTTTCTAAGAGACCCGCTTTCATTAGCTCTCAGCTTCTGCCTGATTTTTCACTGTGGTTTATCTAACAGTGGGTCATTCCTTACATCTCTCAACTTTCACCCTTGGCATCTTACCTATATTTGTGGTTAAATAATCAAGGTCACATGACTTCTAACTCTACCTAGTTCTGATCTACATACTTCCACACTTCAGCTGTCTGACAGGTCACCTCCAATTATCCTTCCAACATTTGACACTGAGGTCATCATCTCTCCTCCAAACCAATGCCATCTCTCAAGTACTCCCAAGGGTACTCCTTGGTTTTTTTAATAGAAAAATATGGTATTGAGTGAGATTTTTAAAGTGCCTTTAAAACATTTACATGTATTTTCTCAGCATCCAGAGCTCAAGGTTGATTTTAGGAGAAAAGTTGCAATGTGGATAGGTTGTACTGAACTGTGCTGAGTCGCTGAGACATTTTGTTAGCTTTATTTCTCTCTATCCTTCCGAACTCAATAAAAGTCACGCCCCATGGTGTAAATACGCTTGTCGTGTGATGTCTTCTTCTCCTTCTAGGCAAATACTTGAATGCTTTTCTGACTGTTGAAGAAAGGTGTGAAAATAAAGAGTGAGAAATAAGAAAGGCAAAAATGAACCAATCTGAAGATAGACTGATTCTCAAATTCGGAGTGTAAACAGAGGAACTCATTTGAGCCTCAACTTTTAAATCCAAGGCAGTTATGACTTGGCTTTAGCTGGACGAGGTTGGAACAAAAAAAGTGACTTTTTTTTTTTTCATTTGGCAAAAAGTGCCAACTACTGCTGAAATTCCTATTGTGCTTATCTCCCCCAGACTGTCAATCTCTGGATCATGTGTTTCTTCCTTATTTGGAGCACAGTTTGGTAAACCTTAATCTCTGGTTCAGATCTCTGCTCCAGATCCTAATCCACATATCTACAAAACCACCCGCATGGATGGTCTGCAGGCGTTGGCACTACATGTTCAGAAAGGAATTTATCCTTTGACTCACCCACCACCAACCTGCTTCGCTTCCTATACTCCTGGTTCCCACAGCAGATCTCTCAGATTCCACTTTCTCACCTCCCTATATCAGGTTTACTTTATACTTATACTGACAATGTAATAGTTTGTTTTCATTCACCCAAGAATTTAAAAAAAGATCTGAAAGTCTGAAGTCCTTCCTCCCTTTACTAATGTCACATCAGTTACCTGCTTTTTGGGGAGCGGAACTCACACTGTGCGGCTAAATGACCTCCCCTTTACTGCACGTGCCCTCAAACTTTAAAAATCACTGTAAGTCCCCACGTTGAGGGAGCACTGAGAGCCAGGAAAGGCCTTTCTTATTTGATCATCTCTAAATCAAGGCTTCAAGAACCCTGGACTTGGAAAACGAAGGCAAAGCACTCTCTGAGAAAGATGCTGAAAAAGGTATAATTTTAAAATACAATAACAATATTTTCTATCAGATCATTCAATCTTAGAATGAGCTTTCTAGAGGCCAGCCTGATTATATTACTCGCCTGTATAAAACCCTTTCATGAGGTGCTCAGAATAAAGCCCAAACTCATTAGCGTGGATCATAATACTCTCAGGATCAGGCACCTGCAAGGCATTTGGCATCCATTCCTCCATTCTTACTTTCCTCCCTCCCTCCCACCCACGACTGTGCCAGACCCATCTCCCCTCTTTTTAAAGGATCTGGGCATGCTGTTTATTCTGACTAGAAGATCCTCTGCCACCCTCCCCTCCTCTACCATCATTTAATTGCCACTCACCCACTCAGACTATCCTCAGGGGAGCGTAGCTAATAGTGCCAAGAGCTTACCTCAACCACAGCCCCTTCCATGCTAATTATGATAATGTGTTTACTTTCCTCCCTCCTCCACTGAAGGTGAGCTTCTTCAGGGAAGCCATCTTTCCTTCCCCGACAAGACCTAGCAGAGGGCATGGGTAAGCTGGTAGGCACTGAAACCTACCATATTTAAAAAGCTGTGGTGTGTAATCTGATCAATGTCATAATTTTTTGTTTGTCCTCTAAGAGGTAAAAAAGAGTGAATGAATGTTTTAAAAGTTGGTCATCCCCAAATACGGTCACGGCAGTCACATGAGGTCATTTCAAATAAGCAGATGCCATCTTTTTGCAAAATCCATGAACTTTCAAATATTATTTTAATAGGTACTGCCTCTATATTCATTCAACTCAACGTGGAATTATTTATGCTCCTCCGAACTTTTACAGATTATGTTATTTCCAGTAGGCATCTCAAAATTCAGGAAAGAAAACTAATTTACGTTATTATTCTCTGCTAATTCCAAACAGTAATCAAGGTAGCATATGAAAAACTTTCCCACTTGTTTTAATGGTCTCACTCTATAAAGAATAATAATAATTATACTAGAAGGTCCAGAATGTTTAGGGGGAAAAAACCCCACATGTAAAGGCGATGCCGTAAAAATACACTTCATTTTCACTCCCTTTACATTGTCACACCAAACAGAAACCTAACTGAAAGTCAAACTTTAACACTTGTTTATTAAAACCTAGTTATTTTTGCCAGTGTCATTCATCCATCATCCATTTATTATAGCATAAAAGCCATTTTGAGAAAGCAAGCTAATTTTTAATTACATTCAAAAACTTCTTTAGAAAATGTCTTGAAAAAATGTTTAGAGCAAATGTATCACTGTGCCCAGAAAAGACCCACCCAAGGAAGCTCCTCACGATGCTTCCTGCACCAAAGCGACGAGCCAGACCTGATGGCACTTTAACCAAACTCATGTACCAAAACACCAGAAGTAACTAACCTTGCACCGCTTTTTCCAAACCAATACCATAGCGAACGGTCAGAACCACTGCAGAGAGCCATGAATGGACAAAGCCAAACAAAACAAAATAAAAAAGACAGCATCTGAGGCTCAAACAGCTGCTCCATCATGTTAGAAGGAGACTGAATCGGGGAGGGGGTCTAGACAAGTGCCGTGATTAAATATGGTAGATTTATGCAAAGACTGACTTTAAGAGAAGCTACGATAGACATCTTACAGAAATTTCTCAAACTTTGCAATAGCTTTTCTATGAAAATATAAACATTTCAGTGAAAACAATCAAAACATAATTTGTGCTGCATTTCCAAGGACTCATCTGCTTTCCTAATATTTAATAGAACACATGGAATGATGTATTTTCCTCTAGTGATATACATAAAACTTGGTTCAAAACAAATACTATCATGACAGAAATGGTACGGGTAAAAATATAGCTACCACAGGCTAGGGGATTGGCGAAGGATCCATGAAAATACATTAAACATATGAGTTTAGAATATCTCTGTATTTCTGCAGCTTCAGTTACTCAGAAGTATTTGAAAAACTCATCTGCACTACAAACTACAGCAGCTGACATCTATAATTGGGGGTATAAATAAGACTAGAATGTCACTCATTTATTATAGACCCTTCCAAAGATACCCCAGAAACTGGCAATACTGGATGTTGAACCAGGCTCTGAAACTAATCAAGCCATATTTGATAGAATTAGGTTTGTTTATTGTTATATTTAGTTAATAAGAGATACTAGAATAATAGATTGAGTCATGTATCTGATGTCACAGAATGAAAAATTTACAACAGACTCATCTGATGCTATGATAATGAAAAGAATTTCATGACCAAATAAGACATTTGTTTTACAATTGAAGTTCTGAAGAATAAACTTTGCTTCAAGATCTAAATTTAGGTTTAAAATGTGTTTTTCTTGAATAGTTAAAACTTTCTAGAGTAGGTTGACAATGTTTGTCCTGCAATATTAAATACCTTCTTACGCATCCTCTCTTGTATCATATTTACTGAAAAAGTAGGACAATACTAAAGAAAAGCAAAAATATTTTGCTGGAATTGAACCTGGGACCCTTCAGTCCACAGGCCGATTCTCTATCCACTGAGTCAAACAGGATAGGTCAACATTTTCTTTATTACTATGATTTTAGTAACTATTATTTTGCAAAACCCATTCTCCTTGATTTTGCCAAAAACTATGTGGGTATTTATTCTGGGTGCCTTCTCAGTTCATTTTGCATCTAAGAAAAGATACCAAATAAATATTCTGGCCCATGCACTCAGAACTGTCTCTCAACAGTCCAGCTAATTTTATAAAAGACTGAACACAATCTCCAGAAGTCACCAAAAACCTGCTTTGTTCTGTTCTAATGTGAAGTCACTTTATGGAGGTCAATTACTCTGCTATGTGCTAGAATATACTGTCACTACACACATAGGGAGGTGAAAATATACAAATATGTTATATATATATATAACATATCAGATATAGTATACTAGTACATGCCATATTATTATGATATACTGTCTATTATAATATGGGGCACACAAGCTCTGTTAGATCTAGATGATACTAAAAGCATTATTTTACAACTTTTCTAACATATAAGTAAGGATCTTTTCTGATTCTGCATTAAGCTTACCACATAGAATTATTAACTGTGAAATCGACCAGGAATTGTCAAACTGCATTCCCCACAGCCCGAGGGGAAGAAGGAACAGGCAGGGGGTAAAACAGGTGGGAGTCGGAGCCTGAACCTTATCACCTGTACCACCTCCACATTTACGGGAGACCTCAAGACATACAACTGTGGCGTTTGTCGTTAAAAAGTGCAGCTCTGCTGCTACCACGCACTAACTACAGAAAAATAAGAAAAGAACCAGTGTAGCGTTAAAATGAATATTTCATAATTGCAAAGAGTTCGAGACACTTGTAATTTTAATCCTTCAGCGACCTTGAGCTCAATGATAAATGTACGCATGTCCAAAAATGCTTTCACACATTGCAGGCAAAGAAGAAAACGACCAATAGTGTCTACATACGTTTAAAGACAAATGAGGACAAAGAGTAAGAGAAGGAAAAATTATTAAATAAAAAGCCAGTGGTGCGCACACCCTTTGTAAGGTAACCGTCCGGATCATGGCCCTGCTTCTGGGGCTGTCTGGGTGGCACGGATGCTAAACGTGGCCATCTTCCCAGCGGTTGGACCAAAGGTGGACCCGGGACCCAACAGCAGCCAAACTGTGGCCTGGCCTACAATCTACCACATGGCTTGGTGTGAACGGCAAGGGAGAGCAATCTCTCCGAGTGACCTGAAGTGCGTAAATAATGAAGGAGGCAATTGGCAGATGTGGAAGCTGCAGGGCATGTAAAAAGGGGCCGCGAGGCAGAATCCAGGCCAGCGAGGGGGCACTGTAGGCCCGAGCTCTGGGAGAGCAGAAAACCAAGTCAGGTAGAGGATACAGAGCAGAGGAACACAAAGAAGGGAAGAATGTGAGAGAGAACAAAGCAGACGCAAAGACTTCCCACAGGACAGACATGCAGAGAGCAGGACAAAGTGCCAGTGGCCTAGGGGTGCCTCAGCTCCCAATCACGTTCTCACTTCAGCACAGGAGTTTCCTCACTTACAAAAAAAGGAAACAAAACTCACGTTCAAGTTACTCTGAGTGAGAGTCTGTCTCCCTTCCCCACAACTGGTACTTAATTAGAATTAATATTAATGATCTAAGCCCAGGCTAGTGAGAAATTTACACAGACATGACATGCTCTTAAAAAGCTACGTATAGCTTAGCCGGTTTGGCTCAGTGGATAGAGCGCTGGCCTGTAGACTGAGGGTCCCGGGTTCGATTCCAGTCAGGGGCACATGCCCGGGTTGTGGGCTCGATCCCCAGTGCGGGGCATGCTGGAGGCAGCCAATCAATGATTCTCTCTCATTACTGATGTTTCTATCTCGTTCTCCCTCTTCCTTCCTCTCTGAAATCAATAAAAATATATTAAAAAAAGAAAAAGATAAAAGCTATGTATAGCACATGAGACTTTTCAAATGTGCTGAATACTCCAGAAGTTGTGCCACTGGTCACAGCAGATTTAATAACTTACTCAGTGGTCCAGATTAAGTCACATTAACAGCAATGCTGCAACACAGCTAGCTGTGAGGGTCTTAACCACTCAAACCCAAATTGTAAACCTTTAGTACATATCACCCATTTGGCTGAAAAGTTTATTTTCCATGGAGTTCTTGACAAACCATGCTACTTGAGAATTAATGTTACTTATGAAGGCCAGTACGAAAGAAAAGACTAGAAGCATTTATTTATACCCCAGCAAGGAAGAATAATTTTTAAGAAGTTGTTATACAACAGAATGGAAAGATTATACAAGCAATCTCACTGTCAGGCACATTAATTATCTCAAGTTTGATTTGATACTATATACTCTGGTTTGATCTGCAATGTTTTGTTCGTTTAAAATAATTAAATTAGTTCTTAGAACTTAAAAGTCAAAAGATAATACACATTAAATGTGAAATTTCTGGTTTCTCCTGATACATCAGAAGATTTGCATGTACGGGTCTATATTATTTTCACAAGTCAACAAAGGATTGTGGTCCAGGAGCAGTTAGTTACTCCAATTAGGGCACTCGAGTTTTTCCTAATTCTCTCCTCCTCTTCCCTGCCAATCCTTGTGAGTGCTTTAGTTTGTAACCTGTGCTGTCGAGACAGGAGATTTAAAAATCGCATGTAGGCATCAACATAATATAATAATTATTCATCTATAACAGCAATATCGCTTAAAAAAGTTAATAACTAAGGTAATAGGAAATACTTCAGAATTTCTAGTCCCAATCCTGTTCTGGATTTAATGACAGTTCAAGGCAGAGCTAGACCCTTCTGCTATGCCCTGCTCTGCTTACCTTTTCGGTCCGGCTTGAGGTTCCTATCCACGGGGGGTGGTTCACAGTCTGCAACGGGGACGGGCCTTCTGGGAGGGGTCTTTGGGCTGGACCTGAAGCCCATATGAGCAGGAGGAGGAACTTGCATTCCAAATGAAGAGAAATCAAACGTCCCTGGGGTCATGGGCACATAATTTGCTTCCTGAATGGGCTCTGTAAAACTGCTGGAATGCTGTCTCGGCGGAGAGTTGGGATTCATCGGCACGTAATTCTCATCCAGCTCTTCACTTGATACACTTCCCACTGTCAATACATTTTTGATTTTCTAAAACACACATACATTTCTTTTAATAAACAAAAACTGCTGTCAAACAGGAAAACATAATTGTACGTCACACCTATTCCTACGGATCTGAAGGGGCTTTTATTTCATGATCTCATTTAATCTCAGGGAACTAAGCATCAAGATTTTTGACAATGAAATATACACTCGATCATGCCAAGGACAGTTATACTTACAAAGTGGTTATGGAAGCCTTCAAGGGAACTAGATCTATCACTTGGAAATGTTCGTGGAATATCATAGCAGTCTTGAGAACTAGCATCTAAAATAAAGAACAAACTATAAACATTTCTTCCCACATTTGCCAGCTCTCAGGGTAGTCAGGAATGACCTATTCTTTCTCTCTCTCTTTAAACACACACACATGCAGGTACATATGCACACAGGCCTTAAAAAGGATGCTCACAGAATAGTATCTTGAATTGGTACGTTAGAAAATGCAGGCACTCGGTCACATGCTAACCAGTACCAGTATTTGATTATGTCAGTGAGTGACTGTCTAAGACTGGGGTCGTGGTGGGTTATCCAAAAATGGAGAAAGATATACTTCTATTTTCTTACCTTTTGCACCACCTTGGGCTTCAATTATATCTCACTAACTTACACCCAGATTGCCCAAACACTTCAAGGGAATTAGATGCATTAAATCTTTATCTTCTGTAAGACAGCTGGATAACTCCACCATAGTTTTTAGGGTGTGGGAATTTTACACTTTGACTTTCTATTTTTAGGATATTAAGAATCTTAGGGTATAACCCAGACTCAATTTTTCTCCTCTCAAGGTCTGTAACTTCTGGAAGGCTCAAGGAGACAGAGCAGGAATAAGTGAAGTGACGAGGAATAAGGAGAGAGAAGATTCAGAGCTTTAAAAATAAAAAACAGCAAACAAAAATCAGAGTTGCTTGATTGGGACTGATGATTACCTGCTAGACACAACGTAAACACTGCTTATCTAGCAAGGAAGGAAATGGAGCCCAATCGATGTGACACATAGAAGTGGCCCTAAGGGCACAAATACAGGAAAGGGTATGAGTCTCAGAAGCTGTGTGGCTGGCCCATTTCCTGCTCCTCTGCCCCATCAGGGTCTATCCTTCCATGATATATAGCAAGAGGGAGAGAGGGGTGCAGACTTCCTGAGGCGGGAAAGAACTGCTAAGGCTATACTTCTTCAGGGATGAAAAACTCCAACTCTTTGTCCCTTCTGGCAGAACACACACACAGGCACACATCTCTCTCTCTCTCTCTCTCTCTCTCTCTCTCTCTCTCTCTCTCTCTCTCTCCCTCTCCTTCTCTCTCTCTCTCTCTCTCTCTCTCTCTCTCTCTCTCTCTCTCTCTCTCTCTCTCTCTCTCTCTCTCCCGGGAATCTACTGAGACCCTGGTATCTTTGCTACATGAGTGGGTATCTGCAGGATTGAAGAAACAAAGGACTATCATTTGGTATCCTATTATGCTTAACAGAACAAACATTCAGCCTGGCAGGCGTGACTCAGTGGTTGAGCATTGACTTATGAACCAGGAGGTCACAGGTTCAATTCCCATTCAGGGCACATGACCAGGTTGTGGGCTCGATCCCCAGTGTGGGGCATGCAGGAGGCAGCCCATGCATGATTCTCTCTCATCACTGATGTTTCTCTCTCCCTCTCTGAAATCAGTAAGAATGTATTTTTATTTTTATTTTTTAAAAAAGAACCAATATTCAGAACAACATGTTTTCCATCATGAACCTCTAATAGAGTAGAAGCCAAGGAGCACTGACCTTTCCGCAGTTTGTTCAAATCCACGGTGGAGATGGTGTTACTGCGCGAGGGCGGCATCCCTGCGGTGGGAACACAGTAGCTACTGTCGGTGTCCGAGGCCGTGCGTGTGATGCTGCCCGTTTCCACAGGAGATCGGTCGTGAGCCAGGTGTGGTTTTGGTGGCCGGGGGGGAGGGATATCTGGAATAGTGTCTAGCTTTGACGTCTGGCCCAAGGTTCCTTCTGGAAATGTTCGTGGAATCTGATAAGTATTACCAGGTGCTGGAGGAATGTCATAGCTAATAGACACGTGCCTCATTTGAGTCTCTATACTCGAAGTCCCAGAGGGGGTATTAAACACGTAGAGTTCTCCATCGGCCTCGGTACTCGATGGAGACGCCTTTGGTAGAACGTCGTGGGAGTAACTCCTGGGCAGGTTGTAGAGGCTGGAGTCCACAGAAACAGACACGGCGCGAGGCGGCGGGGAGTCATACATGATTGGCTGCTGGAAGAAGCCGTTCACCCCGTGTTTGCTCTGGGAGGAAGCAGGGTTTTTATGAGCAGGGACATTATCATTGCAGTCTGTTTCAGAAGAGGTGGATTTTGCCGAATCAGCATGTGTTCTAAATAAAAATTGTTAATGACAGAAAATAAAACAGGGTGAGGACATAAGACTGCTTTTTAATAAATATATTAACAGTTTAGCAATCAAAATTCATGGCTTTTTTCATGAGATTTTTTTTTTTTTTGGTGTGATCCATGAGATTGAAAGCACAAATGCTGCTCATTTTTATGATTATACACCAGACAACAAAACCGCCACCACAAAACCACCAAAGGCATTCTTCCTAATTTCTGTCCTGGACCTGCCCACACCCCTAACTCCACCTATTAAATCCACACATAAAACCACAATCCCTGAAGTACTGGAATTAGAAAGGTAAATGATTAAGGCACAGACACAAGGAAAAAAAGCATTTCCTCTGAAGAGCATGCAAAAACGTGGTGCCAACACAACTTATCAAGGTGATCCCATTGCTCTTTAGCCCACCTGTGGCTTATCTATTGTTCTGTACCACTGGAAGTCTAATGATTACCTGGCATTGAATAAATTCAGTGTGATCTACGGGGGGTGGGGGGGGGTGGGGGGGTGGGCGGGGGGGGGGGGCAGGGTAGGGGGGGCAACTTGAAAGGCTTGGTATATCTTCCTTTCTACTAATTTTCTTTAACAAGCATTTAGCCAATACTGTAAAGTCACAGAGTGAGCCAATTCCAAACTAATTAACCTTGAGGAATCTCATTAGAGTATATTTTATGCTTTGGGTACATTTTCAGTCTCTGCATTTTGCCATATCACAAAATGTGGGTAGAAGGCAAAATGAAGCTACGATCTGGATACCAGCCCACTCCGTAATGTTAGGATCCCTAAGCTACCTATGCATGCTGTCTGAAGTCCTGTAGGAACTTAAACTTACTAATTTTAAAAATGAACTTGTCAGAGATTTTTAAGGGCTTTTCTTCCTTGACATTTTAGTAACACCTGGCTCTACGTACTCTGTATGTTTTGGCATTCTCCTCTGCTGCTATAAAGAACCCATGTTGTGATATCCTAATTTTCCTTGTCCCTCACTGATCATCCCCTTGTTCATTGACAGGTTCCTTCTTCCTGTCTCTCTGGCTAGGAATGGCCAACAGAATTCAATCCTCTCATTCGTGAGCACACACACCATTAAAAAGTCCTCCTGTCTCCTACCGTCACCTTCCAGCGAATGCTGACATCTTCCATCTATGAGTCCCGTATTTTCCAACTGTTCATATTTCTACTTGGTTATTCCAATAGCTTATATGTATCAAACAAAACACAACTTTGACAGCCCTTTCCGATTTACCCTTAAAAGAAATGTCCTCATTCAGGTTCTCTAGGCTCAAAACCCAATCAGCTTTGATTCATTCTCTTTGATCACCACCATCACTCAGTCACGAAGTCTTTCTTCCTAACCAAGTGTTAATCCCTTGCCCTATTTTCACTGTCACCAACCCAAGTTCAGGTCTCTGCTAAGTTCTATACTTCTGAACCCTCCTAAGTAAACTTCTGTACCCTAGATTCTTTTTCTTCCAATCTATGCATGGGATCATACTGCTATGCTGTGGTAAGATCAATATTTTCAGCCCTAGACAGTTTGGAAAGAGCATTGGCCTGTAAACTGAAGGGTTCCGGGTTTGATTCTGGTCAAGGGCATGTACCTCGACTGCAGGCTCCTCCCCGGCGTGGGCCCTGGTCGGAGCGCGTGCAGGAGGCAACCAATTGATGTGTTTCTCTCACATTGCAATATTACTCTTTCCTCTTTCTTCCACTCTCTCTAAAAGTCAATGGAAAAATAACCTCAGGTGAGGATTAAAAATATATTTTTTTAAAACATGGTTTTCATATCACTATACACTTAGAGAAAATCCTGTTTAAGATCTCTATGGGTGTGGGAACTACAAAAAGCCCACAAACTACTCCCCTTAGCATTGAGGCTTACTAATAACCTGGCTCCACCTTTTATGTCCTATTTTATGTCCTACTATTCCGCAAACCAAAGCCTTTACTCCAGCAGGCTCTCCTCCTCATCTTCAACCCAGCACTCTCATTTTCACCTCTCCTATCCCTCAAGCATTTTTATGCAAATTACTAATGATAGCCTCCCTTTCTCTTACCAACCAGGTGTGGCTCAAATTCTACTCCTCCCTGGGAAGGAATTTCCAACATACTTACACATTTTCTAAAAATGTGCACTGTCAGTGAATTCAAACATGTGAGTTATAAGATGCCAGAAGCACAATGAGCAATAAACTTCCTACCTTTGACTAGCTTATAGTTTAGGGGAGAGTGAATAAAAATATCAATCTATTTCCAATTCTATGATAAAACAGAGATATGAAGGTACAACCAGGATGCTATAAAGACCCACAGTGGCATTTAATCCAGCCGTGGAATTTGGGGAAATGTTTCCTACATATGTCTGACTGAGACTTGCAGTCTGAACAAGGGTTTGCAATTCTCCTATCTTGCCTCCATCTATAAATGCTTAAAATATTTACATGTTTTGACTTTTTCACAGGTTTACTTGTAAACTGTGAAGGTGACTGTATCTGAGGGGGCGGTAACGTATGTAATTAGTTTGTACCTTCAGAGCATTTAACAAAATAGTGGGCACATAAATATTTGTTAACTGTCATTTTTGCAAAAAAAGTAGATGCAAAATATATTTGAGCATAATTTTGATCACAACAGGAAAGCTGTGATAACAGTGAGATCAATGAAAGATTTTATATAAAAAGAAAATGTACTGAAAACTGTCACTTAACTGTTGGCTTTTTAAAAAGTTGATACTGAAAAATAATTGTGACTCTCCGTAAAATAAAATCTTAGTTAGTAGCATTGGTAACAAAGTTGCAAGTGTGTAATTTTACATACTCACGGCAAACAAGCAAAAATCAAGTTAGAATTTGGTATTATTAACTAGTGTTGATTTACAAATTATTTTATTTTCTCTTACAGGTAAAATCCCATTACAACAAATATATAGAAATGCATCTTGTGAGTGTTTGATTCCATTATCTCAGGGAATAGGTCACAGAAATGAATTTGTGGATCTTAAAAATTCTATATAAAATTTTTTAAACAAGTGCTTTGTGTATTTCTAGCCTAGTCACTGTCTACATGAAAAAAAAATCTTTTTGTTATAAACAATAATGCTTAGTATCCAATAACCCTGTTTAAAAATCTTTCACATCTACTATGCAATTTATGTCCACATTTATACTACAAATTCAGATAATAAATATACCCAATATCATTAGTTGTCACAGCTGTTAATGGCATTGACAGGCCTCCTGATCATTATTTTTCAGCTCCAACACTTACCATGACCTCAAGCCTTCCAATTACTCAATACCAAATTAAAATATCTTACAGCTCAGAAGAGAGGGGTCTTGGAGCAGGGATGGAGATGACGGGAAAAGCAGGATTTGGGAAGGTCTTTATGATACCTCTGGTCAAGCACCGAAATCCACATACTTCTTTCTACTTAAAATTTGTAAAGGGAAGGCTTGGGTAAGCTCCACTTCACTGCTAGGTAGGAAAATCCACCTTTCATAGCTTTTAGCAATATATTTGATTTCATCCAATTTGTGTTTTCCGTAGGTTTTGCTATATTGGGATTTTACCTGTATGATTTCTCACACAGATCCAAAGCAACCACAACACACTCACTGCAATGGAATCGTTTTGCTTTCAAAATCTTCTAGTAGTAGGTATTCCTCTCCTTCTTCAGAAACAAAAGATGACCCTTGGCTGGTTTATAATCACATAAGAAATGGAGCAAGATCACCATTTTAAATCAGTGAAATCTGTTAAGCAAGTAATACTGTGAGTCTGTAACAAAGACTATGAAACGGAAGACAGGTTTCCCAAAGAGCTTCCGGTATAAGTGTTCCTTGCCAAAGATGCTAGAGAACATGTTTCTTCAACAAAACCTCATGAATAACAGAGATCATTCGTGGAGGAATATAAACTTGAAATATATGCATAAAATAGAAACCTATATGGATGGTTTCTTTTAAACCTTAAAAAAGTTTACAGGTAAGATTCCTAAATGAGTGTGCACGCTCATACATACACATACACACACACACACACACACACACACACACACACACACACACACACACAGAGGCAGGCATATGTGGTTTACCTGGTGGGTTCAGGCGTCTTGCTTTGACAGTTGATTAGCAAGAGGTAGTCTTGAGGATCCTCCTGGATGCCAAGAGTCTCCATATGTGGTGGCAGGTTAATGAGCTGATATGGAGGAGGCTGGGCACCAGAGGACAAGTTCACCTGGGCGGACGGTGGTGTTGTAATGACAGCCGACGGTAAATCCACTTGCAAGGAGCTGCCAGGGGGCTTCACAGGATCTGCGACACCAAAGTAGGGCTGTCATTCTCTATCCCATGTTAAGAATTTTTTTCTAAAGCAAAGCCACTTGAAAGTTTGGAGGTAAGTTGTTTAAATACATGGAAATAGGCTAAACCAGTGATCAGCAAACTCATTAGTCAACAGAGCCAAATATCAACAGTACAACGATTGAAATTTCTTTTGACAGCCAAATTTTTTAAACTTAAACTATATAGGTAGGTACATTGTTATTAACTTAATTAGGGTATTCCTAAGGCTTAGGAAGAGCCACACTCAAGGGGCCAAGAGCCGCATGAGGCTCGCGAGCCGCAGTTTGCCGACCATGGGCACGATCCTGTCAGTTAAAACAAATACGACCACCTAAATGACAACATTTATACAGAAGATAACTGTTTCATATTAAAGAGATCTGAAGAGCAGGGATCTGTCTTCCAGAGGCTGTAAAAGAGCCATGGTTAACCTTGCCTTGAACAGTCTTTATCTTTGAGGCTCCTGGAAAAAAAGATGATCTACCATATTCTACCATCTTTAGCACAAAAGGCAGATTTTTTCCATGATGATAAAGTGCTTCCTACGCCAAGCCAACCTTCCCAGGTGGCCATGTCATTACGTGGCGCCTACAGGTCCATGGTGCTGCGGGTACCAGGGTCAGCTCTTGACCTCATCTTTATTCTGCTGCTCATCTTTCTACTTCTCAGCCGACTAGGGAGAACTAGTTCTAACCGGGGGATTCACGTTCAGGGAAAGAGCTTTTCTTTAAGGCATCCCCCCTTCCCTCAACTCATCATCTCATTTGCCATTTATTGGATTTCTGTAGGATTTTCATGCAAAAGGTGTCAGCAAGTAAAGAAGTAATTTATTAAGCACTTAACTAAGGGCCAGGAACTAGAAAGAAACTTCCATTATGTTCATTAGCAAGCTCATGAAAGAAAAGACCTTCCAACAGCCACAAAAAGCAAGCCCAACCCTCCCACACGACATGATGAGCAACGTTCTTTAAAAGGAAAGGGACACTGCCCTACCACTTTGGCTCAGAAAATGCACTATTTTCCAAGTTTCGTCTTCAGGATTGTTTTACTCATGTTAATCTGACCATTTACTCAGCTCTTCATATTTTAATGTAAGCACTGCATTGTCTTATATTCTATAAATAAAATTTCTGGCCAAAGTTAATCAACTGACCTAAAAAAGAAACTTCTGTCTTATAAAAACATGTCATTTGCCCCCATTCGACTCTACAAGTCGTTGAATGGACCATGTTTGTTGCTTTTTGCCTCACCTAGGTTTCTAACTTACTGCTCTTCCCAAGTAATGTTGGGATCAAGTTTCTGAGAACCAAATATCAGTTTCGGGTTTGCTTATGTGTGTAAAATTATTTTCTGAGTTATTTCTTAATTTAGAAGGCATGAAGAGTATAATCAGCACTCATTAAAGGGCTAATAAGCTGTTGGAGCAAACTCCTAATAGAATTTCACTTGGAAAATGAATGAACACCGCTAAGGAAAGTCTCCACCAGCTTTCAGTGGAGAGAATTAGATTGGTATGTGAGGAGAACCGCAAATAATAAATTGGTCTGCAACTGTCCCTAGCTTAACGCACAGTTTTATCCTATTTGAAACCCTACTGACGTCACAGAAGTTGGGCTGCCCTGATAATGCCTCTAAATATTCAAAAGAATATACATGTTTTTCTAATCAAATGGCTCAAGAGCTGAAACCCAGGGAAGCAATTCTACTCTTTCTTACTGGTAATGAGAATATTTCAAAGTTGATGCCATAGGTCCGTGGATTTTGTGACACTAACATGCTGTATCTGAGCATGTGGTAATAAAACTGTGGTGTTGCTCATGTCCCTGTTGGACCAGAGGAGATCCTTTTCTCTGAAGATGGGTGACATTTGCTAATTGAATATGCTCTGGGTTTCTATTGCAAAAGTGTTATCTTGATGCTCATAATTAAAGGTAAATAGGTCAAGGTTACTCGGTTTCTATTGATTACGGACTTATCTGGTCTGTTGAAATTTTTTTTTCCTGTAAAGAGAAGCACTTTGAATAGATCTATGTCTACATAACTTAGCAAATAAGAGCCCACAAAGAGTATGCATTATTATTAATGCTAAAATAATCTTCTCACTTCTGAACAGACCATTTTTTTATGAAAGAACATTTTATAAATGTAAATTTCACAAATGGATACAAACAAGAAACAGCAGTAGATGCAATTTACAGTGAAGCAACCTGCAGTTTCTTCAGTTTATTTAGTCAAATATTGAAGACCTCTAATCAAAGCCCAATCTATTTAACGTGTTTGAAGTAGAAATTTTTTTTATCTTATTTGTCATGACCATCTCCTTCACAGACTGTGAAAACTTCCTTGGAGACATTGAAACTAAACCTTTAGGAAGTGGTGATAAATGCCTAATTCTTATCCCAGAGGTGTCATGACATCAGAATCACTTGTGGGGTATTTTAGAAATCTAGGTGCCTGGGCTCCATCTCAGGAGACTCAATGAATCAAGATCTCAGGGGCAGTAGTTTCAAAATGTATAATAAAACAAAATAAATTCTCTGGTTGACTTGATCCCCAGGAAAATGCAAATTAAAACTACTGTGAGATACCACTACACATTCCCTAGAATGGCTAAAATTAATGACTGACAATACCAAGTGTTGTTAGAATGCAGACTAACTGAAAGTCTCCTACACTGCTGGTAGAAAAGCAATTAATACAATAATTTTGGAAAACTAAAGCTACTAAATCTTCTAACACTAAATGTGTATATATATATATATCATATGATGTAGCAATTCCACTCATGGGTACGTACCCCAAAAACTAAGTGTCATGTCCATCAAAAGACATGTGTAAGAATGTTCACAACAACTTTACTTATATTAACTAAAAGCTATAAACAACCCAAATGTCTATCAACATTCAAATTGGTCAAAAGTTTGTTATACAGCCACACAGTGCAATGCTACATAGGATGAAGAACTGCTACATGTCACAGGGATGAATCCCACAGACTTAAGATTGGGAAAAACAAGCCAGACTCAAAGGTTTTATTTATATGAAGTTCAAGTATAGGCAAAACTAATCTATGGTTATAAATGCAAAACAATGGTTATCCTTGGGCTTCTTTTTTTTGGGGGGGGGTAGTTATTGGGAAGAAGCATGAGAAAACCTTTGGGGACTAGAAATTTCCATTTCTTGATCTGAGTTTGCCAATTACACAGATTTCTATGTATAGATATAGATGCATATATAAAACTACATTGAACTGTACACTTAAGTTCTGTGCTTTTCATAGTAGTAAGTGATACCCAAATACAAAGTGAATAAAAAGAAATTTAAAAGTTTCCTAATTAAGAATCGGGAGAGGAAGCATATGTGTAGTCTTATGTGTTAGTTTAACCTACTTTCATTATTATTATTTTTTTTACATATTTTCTGTTATTACTTTCAGGTGTACAACACAGTAGTCAGACAATCACTAACCTACTTTCCCAAAAAGAAGAAAATCAAACCGAGAATCACACTATTTTTTTTTTTTTAAGCCACTATTATCTGGGCATTTTGGGCAAAGTATCTCAACTGATAAGAGGCAACTTTCTTATGGTGCATCCTAAAATTAGAGCAGGAGCCTTTGCGCCAAGTTAGTTAGCTGCATACAACCCTTAGGCTGTGTTTCCCGGCACTTGTTCAGCACATTTACCAGCTTCCAAGTCGGTGTAGAAACAAAAATAAATCTGCCCATTTCCAAGAAAAATAAAAGAAATTAGTTTCTATCCTCAAATCTACTAAATAAAAGCCACTCATAGGAACCACACACAGTTCAACCAGCTTAGAATTCAAAAACAGATTCAGCATGCCAGCATTCTGAGTATTCAATAATAGCAGTGGTCACCTGGGGCAGCGGAAATAACATGGTAACGATATTTTGAGAGGTTCCTGGAATCAAAACACAGGTCAGAGTTTTCCCCTTTCCTTTTGTTTTCAGGAGAAAATTAGTTATTCTCCTAGGGACTGGGGATAGTTATTTTCTCAGACTACAATATCTAAGCAGAGTCTATTTCTTCACATGTCTAGCCTGAAACTAGTATAATTAAATATCATTTTGTGTTATCAGTTTTAAGGCATGAATGGGGGCATCTTCAACTCTCAAGGAGACAGATGTAGGTAAAAACAAAAACACCTACTTAAAACTAATGTGGTATCCAAATCCAGTAATTGGACCCCCCCCCCCCCTCATTTGGAAGCAAGAGAATATAAAGCAAGTAGTAATGGCATTGATATTTACCTGGTCATATTAAACTGTATGAATGTGATCATAAAGGATAATAGCAGTTCTTGGAGGTTTATTTTGATACAAATCTTTAAGTGTGTAGATGTTTTTAAAACAGAACCTAGCAAAGTCAGCTACTCCAAAGGAATAAGGAAATTCAGTGGTTGATTTTAAAACCTTATAGCGTGAAATATTTTTGTGGCTCCCTGATACTACACAATGAAGAACTGTTCCTCTTTTACTGATTTCTTCCAAGAAACTCATGTCTTCAACATCATATAGTCAGACATTTCTTTTGTTGTTGTTGCTAATGCTCACCCGAGGATATTTTTCCATTGATTTTTAGAGAGAGTGGAAGGGAGGAGATAGAGAAACAACGTGAGAGAGTCACATCGATTGGTTGCCTCCCAGGGCCGTGCCCTGACCGGGAATTGAACCAGCAACCTTTAGGTGCACAGGATGATACTCAACCAACTGAGCCACACCAGCCAAGATGAGCATTAGAAATTCTTATTTGGGGGGGTTCTCAACACTACTTACCCCTAAATGAGCTTCCAAAAGTTAGACACTCATAGTCCTTAACTGAAAAATGTAGCTCCTCTAAGAGGGGCATCTCATTTCTTTTGTTAAATATATTTAGGAGAATTACAAAGAAAACAAAGAGAGATGGAAGAACACCTACTCAGTCTTTCAGATCAGTCGAATCTATTAAAAAAATAAGGCAACCAATGGGGATAGAAGTCTGCCTTTATGTCCCCCCAATAAATTCTAAATTGGAAGGCAGCAGGCAAAAAGAACATCGGCAAGAAGGTTATACAATGACTTAAATTATTTTAACTAAAAGTCCATCACATGACAAAACTAATGTGGTATCCAAATCCAGTAATTGTCATTACAGAGTGGTTGTTAAGTAACCATTAAATAAAAAGCTATCTCATTTGTGCCTTTAACTTTAAAATCCTCCACTGCACTCAAATATAGACTGTATATGCAAACAAGACAGGAAAGGAGTTTAACTCGAGTTAGAACTAATACCCCTGGCCTACTTAAAATGTGAACATATTTAGTAACTTCACAAAAACAACTGAAGCCTTAACTCCCCACATGAAGCCCTGTCTTGAGGCTTTTAATCAGAGCTCTGGTGAAGAGCTCTCGTTCATTAGCTGCCTCCTGTCTAAACGGGATGCCTCCCTCCTTCCCTCTCTCTGCACTGCTCCCTTGGGCATTCTGCAATCCTTACCAAGGGGTTTCCCCAACCCCGCTGGGCCAATCCCAGCCCTGGAAGGCCCTTCTCTTGGCCTGCTCACTGGCCAGAGAGGAAACAGCATGCTGACCTAAGCTAATTAGAGATGATTACTGTTTCATTTCAACCCCAAACTTGATGTTGATTGTTAATACAATTTTTCCACCCCTCAATGAATCTCCAGCACTCCTAAATATAGATATTTGGAAATGCACACTTGTGAACTTGAGTATAAATGTGAAGACAATAGGGTCAAAGACATTATTCCTGATTCTTGGCTCTGCAAACCTTACATAGGTTCTTAGTGTTTGTTTAACAAGGAAGAGAAGTGGACAGGGGATACGTGGTCAGGACAGCCATATACACGCACCTGGAGAGGAATTCCACTTGTAAAACTCTTCCTGAGGCCTCTTCCGAGGACAAGCACCCCAAACCTCAGCTCCTCTAGCAACTCTCCCCTGGCCTTTTGGAGTCAAGGAGAATTCCATTCCTCCTCTTTCTAACCCCTAAGACTGGAGGGTTCTGCACCCCTCCCTTCACTTACGTAGAAATACTACTTCCTCCAAAAGTCCTGTGTTTTCCTCTGAGCTTTCTTCACTACCTCTTTTCTGAACCTTAGGCCCCCTCTTACCTCTGTGGTAAGTAAACTCATTGTACTTTTTCATCATGTTTTGTGATTAATTCTCATTTGCTTTTCATAGTTATTGACACCTGCCGTGGCAACATAGTTTTAAAAATAACTAAAGAATTACATTGAGCCACATGAAAATGCTGCTTTTAATTGGCCAAAAATATCAGCAATGTTATAAGTTCAAAGTAATATTCATATAGGAATGTTATAAGTTCAAAGTAATATTCATACAGGAACTCAAGAAAGGCTCTGAAATAGTATATCTTCTTGTCACCTTCTTCTTCAGGACAATTATTTAGACACTGCCCCACAATGGTTAAATTTCTCTTTCTAAAACCTATAAAAAGGTGCAGCCCAGTCTGATGAAAGGGTTCAGTTGCTTTTTCCAAATGTTATTACTATTATAAAAAAATCCCAAATATTATATCGTGTAACTGAAATAACAAAGAATTTCATAACCGTTCTAAAAATGCAATAATAAAGGAAAGAGGTTGAATAGGAGAATCTTGAACTTACCTTCTTCTGTAGGATTAAACCCACAGATGTCGCAAATACAGCGAACCCACTTATTCATCTCTTCCTCGCTGTCTGCTACCAAGTAGAAAATCCGGTCAATGGTGTTGATATCAAAAATGTAGCTGTTTTCAAACTCTTTTTTGTTAAATGTCAACCCAGCATCAACTTGCTGACATAAATTTAAATCAATAATGCGGATAGGCTTCTTGGCATGATCATTTTTGTAATATTCCAAGACGTCTGGATCTCCAGTCAAACGGCCACTGCGTAACACAAACCATCTCCTCTTCCACGCCTAGAAACAAAACAAAATATCCACCTCGTGTTAACTTGAGAAAGTTTTCAAGAAGATGCGCATTTATCAAATCAATTTTACAAAGGCATTGTCTAGAGAAAGTCACATACAATGTTTTCTCTGTTTCCATAGACTTATCTACCACTCCAGTGGAGTTTACTGATGCCCAAATTAACTTAATAATGTGTATCTATACATGTTTATTACTTTCTACTAGGCTCCTAATACAATATGAGAAGATATTGATTGATATTAAAGGATATCACACCAATATGTGATATCAAGTCAACAAAACAAGGAAGATTTAGGTATTACTAACTAAAAAAGCAGTGGCTTCAACAAATGATGCTAGAAAAACAGATATCCACATGCAAAATATTGGACTTAGAGTCTTGTCTTACATCATATAAAAATTAACTCAAAATGGATCAAAGACTTAAATGTAAAAGCTAAAACTATAAAACATGACAAAAGCTTCATGACATTAGATTTGGCAATAACTTCTTGGATATGACACTGTGAGCACAGGAAACAGAAGAAAAAATAAGAGGAAACTGATCTACTTCAAAATTTATAAGTTTTATATGTTGAAGGATATGATCAACAGAGTAAAAAGGCAACTCAAAGAACCAGAGAACATATTTGCAAATCATATATCTGATAAGAGATTAATGTCCGGAATACATAAAGAACACCTATAACTCATTAACAATAAAAATAAACCACCCAATTAAAAAACGGGCAAAGTGTTTCAATAGACTCTCAAAGAAGACACACAATTGGCCAATACATGAAAAGATGTTCAATATCACTATCATTAGAGAAATGCAAATCAAAACCATAAAGAGATACCACTTCATACATATTAGAATAACTACTATCGAAAAAGCGGAAATGTTTTGTATTCCTGGTAGAAATATAAAACAGCCTAACTGCTGTAAAAAACAGTATGGCAGGTCCTCAAAAAATTCCAGTTATAGGTCTATAACCAAATGAATTGCAATCAAAGTCTCAAACAGGTATTTGTACACCTATATTCATAGCAGCATTATTCACAACAGTCAAACACTGGAAGCAACCCAAGTGTCTACTGATGAAATAAATACAATTATATATATATATCCTATCTAATAAAAGAGAAACATGGTAATTAGCGTATGACCGCTACCCTTCCCATTGGCTAATCAGGGCAATATGCAAATTAACTGCCAGCCAAGATGGTGGCCGGCAGCCAGGCAGCTTAAAGTGAACATGAGGCTTGCTTGCTTCAGTGACAGAGAACTCCAACTTCCCCTCCTGCCACTGCAGGACTCTGAGCTGCAACTCTAAGCAACTATGTTACAAATATAGAAACTAAACAAAACCCCAGAAACCTGCTTTAGTCCCTCGGGCTTCAGCCAGCAGGATCGCAACATTGTTTCAAATACAGAAGGTAAACAAAGGCCAGAAACCTGCTTTCAGCAGCGGAGGCCTAAGAGCTGGAGCCAAGCCTCAAAGCTAAAGCTGGCCCAGAATAAAAAAAAAGAAAAAAAGGAGCGGTTGGGAGCTTCAGTCACTCGCCAGCCTGAAAACAGCCCTCAGCTCCTCACCCAGACTGTCCAGGCACCCCAGTGGGGACCCCCACCCTGAAGGGTGTGTGACCAGCTGCAAACAGCCATCATCCCCTCACCCAGGCTGGCCAGGTACCCCAGTGGGGACCCCCACCCTGATCCAGGACACCCTTCAGGGCAAACCAGCCGGCCCCAACCCGTGCACCAGGCCTCTATCCTATATAGTAAAAGGGTAATATGCCTCCCAGCACTGGGATCAGCAGAGCCAAGAGGCCTCCCGGCACCGGGATCAGTGTGACAGGGGGCAGCGCCCAAATCCCCTGATCGTCCTGCGGCTCTGTGTGTGACAGGGGAAGGCACCCCAACCCCCTGATCAGCCCTGCTCTGTGCCTGATAGGGGGAGCTACCCATGCCCATGATCGCCCTGCGGCTCTGTGTGTGACAGGGTGCGGCGCCCCAACCCCCTGATTGGCCCTGCTCTGTGTGTAACAGGGTGCGGCGCCCCAACCCCCCCCCCCCCCCACGGGCCCTGCTCTGTGTGTGACGGGGTAGAGCCATAACCTCCCCATCATCCCTGCCCTGAGTGTGAGAGTGGCGGTGCCCCAACCCCCTGATCCACCCTGCTCTGTGTGTGACAGGGGCTGGTGCCCCAACTCCCCTATCGGCCCTACTTTGTGAGTGACAGGGGGGAGCTCCTCAACCCCCTGATCGGCCCTGCTCTGTGCGTGACAGGGGGGAGCTCCCCAACCCCCTGATGGGCCCTGCTCTGTGCATGATAGGGTACAGAGCCCCAACCCCCCTGATGGGCCCTGCTCTGCGTGTGACGGGGGCGGCACCCCAACCCCCTGATTGGCCCTGCTCTATGTGTGACAGGGGGTGGCAACCTGCCCATTTACCCTGCCTTGAGTGTGACAGGGGGCGGTGCCCCAACCCCCCAATCGGCCCTACCCTGAGCGTGACTGAGGGTGGCATCACAACCTCCCGATCCGCCCTACTCTGTGCATGACAGGGGGCGGCGCCCCAACTCCCCAATCGGCCCTGCTCTGAGCCCAACCAGGGGCAGCACCTAGGGATTGGGCCTGCCCTCTGCCACCAGGGAGCAGGCCTAAGCCAGCAGGTCGTTATCTCCCGAGGGGTCCCAGACTGTGAGAGGGCACAGGCTGGGCTGAGGGCCCCCCTCCCCCCCGAGTGCACAAATTTTTGTGCACCGGGCCTCTAGTATATATATATGAATATTTTTCAGCCTTAAAAGGGAAGAAAATTGTGGCACAAGCTATATAACATGGATAAACCTTGAGATGTTATGGTAAGTGAAATAAATCAGTCACAAAAGGACAAAAATTGTACGGTTCCACTTATATGAGGTACCTATAGTAACCAAATTCATAAAGACAGAAAGCCAGGGGTTGTGGGGAGAGGAGGAGGAAGAGTTAGTGCTTAATGGGTAGAGTTTCAGTTTGGGATGATGAAGACGTTCTGAAGATGGATGGTAGCAATGGCTGCACATCAATGTGAATGTACTTAATGCACTTAAAAATGGGTTAAAATTGTAAATTTTGCTATGTATATCTTACAATTTTTTTAAAGCAGCAATTTTTTATGTGTTAACATCATGCCATAAAGAGTACAGACAAAGGTGCTTCTTCAAAACACTTCATATTTTAGGCGATAGGTCTCTCTCTGTCTCTGTCTGTGTGTGTGTGTGGTGGTGGTGGTGGGGGGGGGGCTCAGGTAAGAAGTAGGGAGGATAAAAATGGGTGTAGAAATGTTTCTGGTTTTTTACCTGGAAAGTAAGCAAATAAAGTAAACAAGTAAGTGGACTGTGTCTTCCTTTTGGCTAGGCTGCTGTTCAGACTACATGGATAAGAGCTGTATTTTTTTTTTTTCATATCTTCACCTGAGGATATATTTTAGAATTGATTTTAGAAAGAGAGGAAAGAGAGAGAGAGAGAGAGAGAGAGAGAGAGAGAGAGAGAGAGAGAGAGAGAGAGAGAGAGATGAGAGTGAAACATCGATCAGTTGCCTCCTGCACGCACCCTGACTGGGGATGGAACCCACAATGCAGGCATGTGCCCCAACCAGGAATCCAACCTGGGAATCCAACCTGCAACCCTGGAAAAAGACAAAAAGAGAAAAGAAGGGAATGTGTCCTTTTGCTATGGCTTATGTGTCACTCTTTTGTCTTCTGGTTAACTGTGGCTTCCCATTCATTTCATTGCCTATCTGTTGAAAAGATATCGTTAAAATATACAAGGCCCCTGGAAACGAAAACAAACTGCCAAGAAATGAGTAGCAATGAATCGAGGTGCACCAGACAGATTGGGCTAGTGATTACAGACGCCTGAGTAGACATTATATAAGAGAGGAACTCTTTACAGCAGGAAATTACAGCATTAAAACACAGAATTTAGCCAAGCAGCACCTGCCACTTATTTATTTATTTTTAACATGGTCCAAATGGGAATGTTTGTCTCGGTCACAAAATGAGTCACTCTCATTGAATCTGGCACAGATTAAACTGGGAAACAAAAGCAATTACATAAACCACACACTTTAATAAGGCAGATACAAAGGTTCTCTGGATTATGGTACAAAGCACAATTTAGCCACAGAATAAAGCTGGATGCTGGATGAGAGAACTGACATCAGCACCCTTGCTAATCACAGCACAAAAGCTTCTCTATGTTTTGTCAGAGCACAAAATGGGTCCACATAAATCGGTCTTTGTTATCCGAAAATATCTGGGATTCTTACAGTTTGCCCTATTTTTATCCTTGCTGCCTTGGTAGCCCCAGAGGAAACTGTACATTGCCTCACCAGGGCTGCAGAGCAGTAACCGACAAAAGGGGACACGTTTTCTAGAAACTTTCAAAATCAAGCCCTCAGTGCAATTTTCCACAAAATACATGTGGAAAAAAAAACCTTTTTAACTACTGGACTCCCATTACAGGCAGGTTTGCTTGAGAGGAACTGTGCAAAAATGTTTGTGGTCATTTTCTATATGTAATAGTCACTGCAATTTTAAGTAAGCCCTCATCAGCTAGAGTGCATTTTAAAAGCACCATATTCTGACACCAGTGCCTCATCTCAGGATTTCAGGATTGACGTTGGCTACGGCATTAACATCAAAAGAGAACAGCACGCATAGTCCACGAATCCCAATGAAAATATACCTAGATCAGGCTGCCACACTAAATAAATATCTATAATGTTTGGAGTATATGCACTGCAACTTACACATTCCCTAAGCTCAGCGGGTACTAGTGTCTGCAGGGTAAAACCTAACTCTTGGGCAGGTCACAGGGGCCCCAAGTCTTCCCTACCTCTTCCAACCTCACTTCTTGCCTCTCTGTCTTCCACCCACATGGGAAAGGCCTGCAGTTCCCCTAACACTCAGCTTCTTTTTTGCCTCTGGCCCGGACACCTGCTCCCCCTCAGCACATAATCCAGCCCCTGGATTCAGCTCAACCTCCTCGGGGCAACGTTCCTGGGCGGGCCCCTCCAAGCTCTTCCTTTATTTCTGCCTTGTTCCTAGTTTACCGAGTTTGACACCCCTAAAAAGAGGACTGGATCCGTGTCTCTTCACCTTTCATCTTTCTTTTCCCCCTTGCCTAGTCCTCAGTAGGTACTCAGTCTGCTGAGCATGCCAACCAAAGAGGCGAAAATAGAGCTCTCACACTATCCAGGCTTTATGGGGTATTGACACGACTGCCACCAGCCCAGCCGGTTTGCAACTGAGCTGACAAGAATTGTCAGGCAAGGCAGAGGGGTACAAACCATAAATTAATAATAATAATAATAATAATAATAATAATAATAAACCTCTACAGATATGAAGGGAATTTTTAAACTTCATTAAAAAACATTTCTTTTAAATACTTTCTGCATTGCCCTAACCGGTTTGGCTCAGTGGATAGAGCGTCAGCCTGTGGACTCAAAGGTCCCAGGTTTGATTCCGGTCGAGGGCATGTACCTTGGTTGCGGGCACATCCCGAGTGGGGAGTGTGCAGGAGGCAGCTGATCGATGTTTCTCTCATCGATGTTTCTGGCTCTCTATCCCTCTCCCTTCCTCTCTGTGAAAAACCAATAAAATATATTAAAATAAAGAAATACATACATACATACATACATACATACTTTCTGCATTTAAGCAAATTGTATATATTAAATTTGAAAATAGACCTGTCACACTGAATCAAGGTCTTAAGATAGGTTTATCACACACCCTATAGAGAATAGATATGTACATACATATCGACAAGGAAGTACAGATGGAGTCCTATCCTCCCTACCCAGAGGTTCCCTAGTGGTAAAAATAAACAAACAAACAAACAAACAAATTCAATCTGCATTAGTCTCAAGCCATTATCTGCAATAATATTAACATATTCACAAAATGTGCCTAGCTTGCCTAAATGGCAAATGGGCTCAGTCATAAAGAAAACTTGTAACAGCTACATACTTGTTTTCTGAGTTCTCTGTGGCATAACTGATGGAGAACATGCCTGGTGTATCGCTAGCCAAAGCCCCTTAATATCTTCCCTGTACCTTTACTGTTAGAGCTAATTACTGAGAAAATAGCGAGTATATGGGTGGGCAAAAGAGAAGAGATCAGGGTGGTCCAGTGATTCCCAACCCTAACTGAACATAACAAATATCTAGAGAACTTGAAAAAAAAAAAAATTGATGCCCGGGGCCTTACCTGGGGGCTTAAGCCCTGACCCCAGGCATAGGTAGTTTTAAATGCTGAACAGGTAATTCTAATGTGCCACCAAGACTGAGAACCACCATCCAATCAATAGACAGAATTAGATTGCTCCTTAAAATAGAATTTTAAAAAATAGATCAGAGGTCCTTTTCAGCACATATCTAATTCCTTATCTTCTCTTGCCTTCAGCTCTTCCCAATGTGGTTATATCCCCCTCCCTGTTTTTGTTCACAATATTTATCCCATTAGCGAATGTTTAAACTCCTTTCTACTATGGGAAACCTCATCCAGTCTTCAATATTCTGTCCAAACCTTCTCTTTTCCTTGCCACACCTTCCCTCTGGGCTCCTGGCAACCCACCAGCTACTGCCCTGAAATGCCTCCTGCATTGCTACGGAACAGTTTGGAGCCATCTGTTATTTTTACTAAATACATTTACCAAAGTTCCAAACGCTTGTGAATTATTTTCCCAACTAGACTTCAAGTTCCTTGAAAGTTGAGACCGTTCCTTACATTTTTTTTTGTATCTGTGACAGCGCTTCACACAGTGTGAAGCCCTCAAAGCCTGGGTGGAATGCTTTTAAAGTTTTCTGTTCATCCGAATGGTCATGGAAAGCCAGTGATCTTACATGAAAGGATCTCCGGGGAAAGAAAGTGAAGTCTAGAGTTGTTATTAGGGTAAAGTTCAAACTCCTTTCACAGGATGGCATACAAGGTTCTCAGAACCATACTTACCTGCCTCATGTCTCCCATCTCTCACCTCCACTGCAGCAAACACCCACATGCTTTCTTCCTTTCTCCATGGCTTTATATTTTGTTGTTTTATTTTGAATCTAACCCATCCTCTCTCTCATCCAATGAGCTCCTACTCACTCTTTAAGACCTTGCCCAAGGACTCGTCTTTGAAGCATCCCCCCCTTAATTGCCCCCCTCCAAGTTAAGGCACCTACCTGCTGCTACTCCTCTGAGCTCTCAGCACACAGGTTCCCAGTAGCTTGTTAGCAATCTATTCCCTTTCGCACTTCAGAAAGAACTCTGATGACTACTACACGTAGGTCTTCAGTTGCCAAACCCTATATAGTAGAGTTTGAGCTGATAATCTGAAGGAGAACAGCATTTTCTACATTCTTGAGCCAACAGCCCTTCCATTATGAAACATCAGCACTGTAATCTTAATAACCCTACATTATCCCAGAGAACTGGGGGGAAAAGGACAGTGGGACTTTCTTATTTTGAAATCTCTTAAACGGTATTTCACAACTGATATTTCAGGAAAGAAGATCATTACTGTGAATTCTTTGGTAGAATTCAAAATGTATGTGTCATCTCAGAAATTTGAAGAATGTTAGGGTTGAAGATATTATGTTTCTTTATACTTGTTTTCTGAGTTCTCTCTGGTGTTACTGATGGAGCTCATGCCTGGTGTAACACTTGCCAAGGCCCCTTAATCTCTCCCCTATATCTTTACTGGAATTGCTAATCACTAAAGAAATAGCCAATATTTGTGTGGGCAAAGAGAGGTCAGGGTGGTCCAGTGATTTTCAACCCTAACTGTATATCTGGAGAACTTTTTAAGAAAAGATGCCAAGGGACTCACCTGAGATCCACTATAAGCCTAATCCGGGGGTTTAGCCTTGGCCCAGGCATAGGTAGTTTTAAATGCTCCATAGGTAATTCTAAGGTGTCACCAAGACTGAGAACAACTATCCAATCAATAGACAAAATTAGATTGCTAGATGAAAATGCTATTTTTTTTAAAAATATATTTTATTGATTTTTCACAGAGAGGAAGGGAGAGAGATAGAGAGCTAGAAACATCAATGAGAGAGAAACATCCATCAGCTGCCTCCTGCACACCTCCCACTGGGGATGTGCCCGCAACCAAGGTACATGCCCTTGACCGGAATCGAACCTGGGACCCTTCAGTCCGCAGGCCAACACTCTATCCACTGAGCCAAACCAGTCAGGGCGAAAAATGCTATTTTTTAGTAAGATAGATTTTAATGTAAATTCCATCAGCAGGGTAAGCTTAAATTTAAATAAATTATGAGACATCTATATAATAATAACAAATTGATACAAAACCTTTAAAAACCAAGACTATATATATGACAAATGCCCACAAGCTAATTATTGAATAAGAAAAAAAGCATGTTGCGGAATTGTGTGTGTATAATTTCCTCTGAGTGATTGTGTTTTTGTATACACACAACAAACACAAACTATGCTTAGAGGACATGTTTGGAAGGAGACATACCAGGAATGCTAACTGTGGTAATTCCAGGAACAGGAATGGTAGGTCAGACGTTTCATATTTTTATTATATATACATACATACACACATATATATATATATATACATATATATACACATATATATATTTTATAGTCTGAGTTTTCAAGAACTTCCATTTATTACTCTTGTTTTTTTTTTAAATCACATGTTTAAAAGCTTACTAATATACCTAGCCTTGGTGGATGTGGCTCAGGGGTTAGAGCATTGGCCCTGCACCAAGGGGAAAGGATTTGGTTCCATTCCCAGTGAAGCTCAGGTACATAGGTTGCAGGTTTAATCCCAGCCCAGGTCAGATTTTGGAGTGCATGTGGGAGGCAACCAATCGCTGTGCCGCTCACACTGATCCCCCCCCTCCCTCCCTTTCCTTCCCTCCCTTCCACTCTCTAAAAATCAATGGGAAAAAATCCTCCAGTGAGGATTCACAAAAACAAAAGCGCATGCCTAGAAATGCTCTAAAAAAGAAAGTGTTTTTTTTTAAATCTAGAAATGGTGTACACAAAACAAAAACGTTCATATACATATGGAAATGCACCCTCTCTTCTTACTCTGCAACTAATGAATGAATTTAACCTTTCTTTTAAATATAGAATTCCAGGATACATCTGGAAGGAGTCTCAGTCAGGAAATAGCTTAGACAAATAAAGTAGAACGACTTTGTTTTTAAAGACTTGAAATTTTGAGGGTTTAAAAAAAAAAGGAAAGTTGGGAACACTTAAAATAGAGGAACAAATTTCTCCTCTTCTTCCCATAAAGTCTGGTGGTTATACTATACATACTATTTTAATTTTCTTTACAAAGCATGTCAGTAAATGGTAACATACTTAGCTATTTAAATATCTAAAATAAACACTTTGGGAATTACCTATTAAAAATATTAAATTTCCATAATAATACTACCAGGGTAAATACTATAAAGAAAAACAAATTAACCATGCAGCAGGGACAAAAGAAAACCATTTGCTTTAAAACACTTGAGTTGTTTTCCAGGAAGCACCATCTTTTCTCATAGAGCAAAATAAGGAAAAAACAGGCTCGGTGGAAGTTTCCACTCCACCGGCTCTATCATTATGATCATCTGTTCCAAACACACACACAAGCCTAAAATTTCCTGTTTTCAAACGATTGTCACCATTTTCTAGCCTAGTGTTATCTGTGCTAACTTTAGCTTAGTAATATAAACAAAAGAATACACCAAAAATAATGCAGAACAATGCCTAGATGGAAGCTAACAACTGATTCACAGACCTTTTCAATAGGAGTTTACATACATGGCCCGGACAAAAACAAATTAGCTGCACCTGAAACGATTTCATTAACAGCAAACCTAACCAAAACATCCAATTCAACAGAAATGTCATCGAAGCTGGGGGAAAACATGTGGGAATTTTAAATGATGATTTAATAGTGCATATAATTTACTTGTTGAAATCATTGCTAAACTGATGCCCACCCCAAAGCTCCGTCCGCCTAAGTCCTGCAGAAACCAAACAAAAAAGTAATGGCAAACACTCCGTAGCATGTAGTATATACAGAGTACATAGTTCTTACACCTTTTCTGGGTCATAGAACTGCTTTGAAAACCTGATAAAAGCAATGAAACTTTTTCTTGGAAAAAAGGCACGGTTTTGAAATTGTACGCAGTTTCAGGGGATCACAGGACTCCTACGGCACACGGTAAGAACAGTTGAAACAGACTATACTTAATACTTCTTTCTGCAAAGAACAGTGTGGTTTGAGACCTTGGACCCCCAACCAGGGAAATGTAGTTACTAAAAGTCCATAGAAAAGTAGGTCGCTCTCAATAGAGCATTATGGGGCACGTATACGTTTACTTGTAAATACTAGTTCATATCTCATCAGAATTACCGACTGTCAGGGCTATGGAGACACTCTCTTAATTCCAGGGTTTTAAGTGCGTTCACCCTGCCCAGGATGAGGCTGCAGGGAGGCAGGAGCCCAGCTTGCACTGTCCTGTGTGACTGGGAACGGAGGCCTATGGTGATGCACAGCTGATGCTATACTGGGAAGAAAGACCACCTGCCTTGTGTTTCATCTGATATCACCCTATCCTTCCTACCACGTGCAGTTAAGAGTCAGTGAGCTCACATCAGGGTGTGGCCAGAGGAAAATGGAGTCAGGGGGTCCACTCTATCTTTTGGAATCGGAGTCAGCTTGCCTCTGGCCTAGAGAAAAGGAGAGTTAGAGTCACATGCAATCTGGCCAGTTAAGAGATTGGGAGCCACTGCTAGTGATAGACAAGTATGTACCTGGCCCTATCTTCTGTATATCTCCCTAAGAACCTGTGGAAGCAGAGGTAGCATAAATGTCCAGGCAGACTCCCACCCATCTAGAGGTAAACAGTACAGGTACAATAAAGGGCTGTGAGCATTACTAAGAGCATTCTTATGCAGGCCCAGGGTCATTGAGCCATTAATTCCTCTTCTAGGAATCCCACCTAAGGAAATAATGTAAAATGCAGCTAAACATGTAGGCTTCAACATACTCAACTCAGTGTTTATACTATAGTAAATATGTGACACAATCTAAACATTCGACAGTAGGTAGGCAGTGCAACCATCCCAGTTTTCCCAGTTGTCCTGATTTTAGCACTGAGAGTTCCCCATCATGAGAAACCCCTTAGTCCTGGGCAAACCAGGATTGAATAAATAAATTATGATACATCTCCACAAGGGAGTCTTACTTACAGTCATTAAAACTACACTTTTTAAAAAAAAATCCTCACCCAAGGATATTTTTCCATTGATTTTTAGAGAGAGTGGAAGAGAGAGGGAAAGACAGAAATATCACTGTGACAGAAACACATTGATTGGTTGCCTCCTGCAAGACGGGGAGGAGCCTGCAACTGAGGTATGTTCCCTTGATCAGAATCAAACCTGGGACCCTTCAGTCTGCAGGCCGACACTATCCACTGAGCCAAACCGGCTAGGGCAAAAAAACCACATTTGAATGGTATTTAAAAAATATCCCTCTTTCCCGTAGGTCTCCATGGTTTGCAAAATTTCCAAAATACTGAGATCTTGGTAATGAACTAATCTTCCATTTGGAGTTAAATGGAATCTTGTGTGGAGGAATACTGTCTATATACCTTCTTTTCTATCTTTTCTGGCTCTCCTGTCCGCTGTGCCAGATAGCGCTGACTGCTCAGGTATCCACAGCACCTTGTGCACACCTCCATCAAGGTATTCCCCTCCTGTATGTCAATCGATCCTTCATATAGTTGCTTTCCTCCCCGAGATACCTTGTCTTATTCCATTTTTGGTGCTGAGTATAGTGTAGAGCCTGCAAAAGGACTTGGCTGCTTAAAAGGCATGTGTGTTATTTGAATAAATGAACAAATTAATGACTCCTGGTGACCCTGATGATGTGGTCTCTGTTCTTCACTAACTTAGTATTTAATACTATAAATGGACGAGACACCAAACCAACAGTGGAGCTTCTTATTGCTGTAAGAATTCAGCCATAAACCCTGCCAAATCTCCAACTCCACAAGGCTCAGTCAACAAAAAGTGAAACTTAAGGATCAAGTCAATATGATACCATGCCGATCTATATATATATAAAAGCCTAAGCGACCATCCAGCCAGTAGCTATGATGTGCAATGACCACCTGGGGGCAGACGCTCAACACACAGGCATGGAAAGATGAATCTCAGAGGGAAGAGGGGAGGGCGGGAAGAGATTAACCAAATATCTTATATGCATGCTAGAGGCCTGGTGCATGAATTCGTGCACTGGTGGGGTCCCTCGGCCTGGCCTGCAGGGATCGGGCCTCTAGTATGCTAATATTAGGAACCTACAACCTCAGACAGTACCTATAGTACTATGAGAATGTCTACATATTTTAGTTATATAACATTATGTTAGCATATTTATTTATATATACATAGTGATATATTCTCTGTATGTCTATGTAGATTCTGAGACAGAAAGATATTCCACATTGTTTTGTGTGTGTGTATGTGTAAGGCCACTCCAGTCTCTGAGGGTAGAACGTAATACCATTGGAGAGAATAAGGGCAAATGCCATGTGTTATGAACTATGGTATCAGCGTAAATGTTTAACTAAAGAACAAGGTGTGAGAAGTTTACTTAAACATTGTTGTTTTAAGTGATAGGAAACCGATATCATATCTCAAATTAAAGTCACACAATTTTCTAGCACAGATGCAAATTCCAATTCTAACTGCAGTTTGAAAGCAGTACTGTCCAACAGAACATTCTTGATGATGAAAGTGGCTGTGCTGATCATCACAGTAACCACTAGCCACATGTGGCTATAGAAAACTTGAAAAGTGGCTGGAATCAATTGTTCAATTTAATTTAATTTTGTCATGTGTGGCTAGAGCTATCATCTGAACAGTACAGTTTTAAAGGCCACTTATTTGAATTGAGGGAAAAGCAATACTAATCCCTGAAGAACTGTAGTTCTAAATGACAATAAAACAAAATAAAATTAATGTTTAAATTCTGTAGTGCTACTATAAGCTGATGTGTCTGAGATGCTAACAATTACATGAACCTATTTCCTGATTTACTATGTTCCACAAACTTACTTTGCCCCAAAAAAACATGTCACATGGGTTGTTGTTGTTATTATTATTTTTTTGGAAAAAAAAATGCTTGCTTAAATAGAGATTTAAAAAACACACACATAACACTAATAACAATCTGGATTTTTTAAAATTAAAATTTATCGCCCTGACTGGTTGGGCTCAGTGGATAGAGCATCGGCCTGCGGACTGAAAGGTCCCAGGTTCGATTCCAGTCAAGGGCATGTACCTTGGTGGTGGGCACATCCCCAGTGGGGGCTGTGCAGGAGGGAGCTGATTGATGTTTCTAACTTTCTATCCCATTCCCTTCCTCTCTGTAAAAAAAATCAATAAAATATATTTTTTAAAAAATTTATCTTTCATAAAACCTACAAATTTCTAAACTCTATTTGTTGTTCAGTTATCTAATCCAAAAGAATTCTACGGTAGCAATAGTGTTTTAAGTTTCTGGCAAAACATATAAAGACATTCTCATCTTATCCTCTAAGTTTCTTATTGAACATTCACAATTTACAATAAATTAAAACAACGATACATGGAAATCTGGGTCACATTTCAAAAACAACACTTACACATTAGGAACTAAAGGAAAAGCACTGAAGTGCTACAAAAAGAAATTTCAAATTTCCATAAGTACATTTCCATAATTACATAATTATAGGCAATAAGCCAAAATAATGCCTAAGTACAGTAATTTTCTTCTCAACATAAAACTCAGTGTAAAGCTTCTAGAACAAAAGATATGTGGCAATAAAAGGTTTCCTTAAAAACAAAACAAAACATACTTCCAATGAGATAAATTATGCATTCTAAAGTCACTGACTACAGAACACATTAAGTTCAAGATGCAAGGAAGAAGAGCCTCATCCAAAGAGAAGAACTGAGTACAAAGCTGAACCTGACACAAAAATTACTCCGCTGATATGACATCAAGAAGATCTCTGATGCGAAAAGGGAAGCCTTAGCTCAAGTACTGCTGCTAATGACCTCCTGACCCCTCCATGCAAAACATGATTCTTTGGGGGGGGAGGGGGGGATGCTTTTTCATCCATGTAATATACAGATAATAATCTCATCCTCCAAGAAAAGCTGTTGTCCATTTACCTCTTTTTGTTCTCAGCACATGGAGTGCTATCTTGCCCATTCTATGGTGTGTCTGCCCTAACCTGAGGCCAACTTTCCACCTCCCTCTGTGGCACCCAAGCCTCATAACCTTTGACCCACAGGAAGCAGATACAGTGGACTCAAGATAACAGCGACTGTAAGGACTTGTGTATGCATAATTTAATGCTTGGGGACTAGGAGATTAGGGTTGTGGGGATGGGGAGAGAAAATGACTATTTCTGCCAGAGGAATAACAGTGCCATTTGGCAGAAACCAACTCATCTTGAACTCCAAACAACGCTGTTATCCAAGTCATACCATCCACAAAGGCTAAAAGGACTATGTACAGGATGTGGGATAACAGATATGTAGATACACCACATGCCGTTGACACTGATCACTTACACACTTATCTGCGTTACTCAGGCTAGAAACCCTGTGAGACAATCAGTCATTCAGGGTGCTGGCCTCTGAGGTAACAGACAACTGACTGTGTCTGACTTGCCAACTTGGACATTCACTAAAGTCTGTGAAAGCTAAAAATAACCACACAAACATGTTTACGGCACTTTAAAAATACAGGATCCACACTGTCTTCTAAATATAAACCGTGAGTTCGGAGGACAGGGATTGGCTTTGGGTTTTTCGGAAGCGTCATCAGGACATCCCACACTTTACCTCAGAAATCCACATTTCAGTGTTTTACTTTAAATACACAGTTGGTGGTATTTAACTACAGTGAGGAAGGGGTGGATTTGGAATGGGGAAGGCGAGCAGGAAAGGAACAGATGGTACCCTTCCCCCATTTAATAAGAGGGCTTCCAGAATACCGCAAACCCCTAATTCTTTGTGGTGGGACCAGACCTTCCTCAAAGTCTGAAAGGGGATATCCTGTCTGTGTTTTCCACTCCACACATCCACTTCCCAGTGTAGCTGTCCCTTTCCCTTTCCTCACTCTCAAACCTGTAGACACTGCTACAACAGATAACTGTAGACAGGAAGTTAAGTGGGACATGTACATAGATGTAACTTCCCCACATCCCAACTGCTACATGAGTGTATGCATTTTGAAAACAATAATTTGTTATCCTGTTCCTGCAGAGTGAGATAAATCTAAATCAAACAAGGGAAAACTTTCCAACTAAAACTATAACGCTCATATCCATTGGAACTCTTGGGGCACTTGTACTAAGACCATTAAGAGTCCAAGTGAGTATTTTATCAGCATTAAAAAAAATGTCTATGTTGTCTCTTGTAAGTATGTACAATTATTATTATGTTTTTAAGTTGTCTTGATTTTCAGAGAGAGGAAAGGAGAGAGAGAGAAAAACATCAGTTGCCTCCCCCATGCACCCTGCAACTTGGGTGTGTGCCCTGACTGGGAATCAAACCCACAACCTTATGGTGCATGGGATGATGCTCTAACCAACTGAGCCACATCAGTCAGGGGAAATTGACTTTTGGATAGGATTGGTTTAAATGTTACCCTCTGCCTTTAATTCTAAATCTTGAACATTCAGCAGCTGGTAAAAACATAACAGAAAGGCCCTGGCCAGTTTGGCTCAGGGGATGGAGTGGCAGCCTGTGGACTGAAGGGTTCTGGGTCAAGGGAACATGCCGGAGTTGCGGGCTCGATCCCCACTGGGGGGTGTGCAGGAGGCAGCCGATTGGTGAGTCTCTCTCATCATTGATGTTTCTGTCTCTCCCTTCCTTTCTGAAAGCAATAAAAATCTATAATAATAAAAGCATAATACGCAAATCGACTGAACAGCCGAACAACGGAATGACTGCCAGGACGTCTTTCTGGACGACCTTCCGGACAAAGCCGGGGCTGCGAGGGCCGAGGCAACCAGGGCTGCAAAGGCCTATTCTTGCACGAATTTCATGCATAGGGTCTCTAGTAACTAACTAACTAAACAAAAAAACAAACAAACATAACAGAAAGAAACCTGCAGCAACAGATTTACACCTATAGTTGTATGTCATAAACATCAAAAGTCTGTGCCTCTTAATTTATAGTATTGTGATAAAATCTGTATTTCTGGAGGTTATTCAATATATCCAAGTGAAGTATTCTCCAGAATAAAATCATGTAAGTCTTATGGGCATTTTCTTAACAAAGTCATTTTTTAATAAACTACTAAGAGCAAATTCAACTGAAAAATCATGGGAAAATGGTATATAATCCCACTACCATAAAGAATAGTTTTTAATATCTTCATCTAATTTTTATTCATACACATACATACTTTTAAATGTATCTTTGGTTTCACGAGCCACACTTCTAACTTTCTGAGATTTAAAATTCTCAGATTTAAAATTTTAATTCATTAATATTTCACAGTGTGACTTTTTCTAAGTATTGTTTATCATGCTAAAATTACACAAATAAAGATGAAGACCTCACTTTTATGTTTTCTGAAACCCAATTAAGAAGGTACATTTGGCCCTGGCTGGTTTGGCTCAGTGGATGGATGGAGTGTTGGCCTGCGGACTGAAGGGTCCCAGGCTCGAGTCCAGCCAGGGGCATGTACCTTGGTTGTGGGCACATCCCCAGTGGGAGGTGTGCAGGAGGCAGCTGATCGATGTTTCTCTCTCATCAATGTTTCTTAACTCTCTATCCCTCTCCCTTCCTCTCTGTAAAAAACCAATATATTTTTTTAAAAAAGAAGGTACATTTGATGATTGTAAAAACACAAGACATTTATTCACCATGGAATTTCTTACATAGCACAGTATCCCAGATATATTCTAGCAATTAAAATATTTAATTAACTCAAAGACTGTCCTGTGTATGCGGCTGATGCTCTAAGCAAAAAATGACTGAAGCAAGTACAGCAGTCTCCACCTTGTCCGTGGTCTTATTTGCCATGGTTTCAGTTACCCATAGTCAATCATGGTCTGAAAAATATTACATGGAAAATTCCAGAAATAAACAATTCATACATTTTAAATTGCATGCTTTTCTGAGTAGTGTGATGAAATCTTGAACCATCCTACTCTGTCCTGCCTAGGATGTGAGTCATCCATTTGTCCAGAGTCTCCATGCTGTATCTGTCTCCTCCCGTTAGTCACTTAGTAACTGTCTTGGTCATCAGATGGTATCACAATGCCTATACTCAAATAACCCTATCTTACTTAATAATGTCCCCTAAACACAAAAGAGATGCTGGCAATTCTGATATGCCAGAGATAAGCCATGAAGTACTTCCTTTAAGTGAAAAGATACGTATGTATATAAAAAAGGATGGAACATATCCCCTGAAGATAAGGGGAACTACTGTGTATATAATCCTCTCAACAGAAATACTTGTTTAGCAATAACTGCAATCTAACACTATATAAAATAATTTATTAAATCTATAAAGAATTTATTCCAGAAAAAAAAATCATTTGATATTCCAACTTACGTTAGGCATTGTAACCTGAAGACATTCTTAGAATAAATATCTCTATTTTTTGGCCACTTAAGTATTTATGCCTTCAAAATTAAAATATTAGGCAATCTATTGATAGATTATCTACAATGAACACACGATGGTTTGTTCCAAAAATAAAGAGAAAGTTGAAGAGAAACAAAATAACTCAATTTAAATTTGACTACGCTTTTAAAAAGAAATAAAAACAAAAGCACCACTTCATTGAATAACTGACCATGAAAAGGCAAAGCAATGAGATATTCATTTAAAGAATAAGATTATATAACCCAAGGCTGACTGAGATAAATGACTTTTTGGTTAACTAGATCCAATTCTTGGTGGAGCACAAAGACAATAAAAATCACATCTTTAGAGACTTCTGGACAAGATGGAAGAGTAAGGAAACACTGTACTCGCCTCCTTTGAGAACCACCTGAAGACTAGCTGAACAGAACTCTAATAACTAAGGATATAAAGAAGAAGCCACATAGAGACTAGTAGGCGAGGTGGAGACTGGAAATAGGCTGGTTCCACACACATGTGTGGTGGTAAAGAAGCAGAAGGGATGTCTCGGCTGCAGAGAAGTAAGAGATCCCAGCTGAGAAGCCAGCGATCCCAGCTCCACACTGGGCTCCCCAGGCATCCCTCTTAAAGGGCCCATGTATTGCTGACAGATTCACTTGCTCTGAGCTCCAGCACTGAGCAACTGCTCCTAAGGACCAGGGACATACGGGGAAGAACTGAACTGTCTGGCTTCAGGTGGTGGGCACCACATCTGAGTCTCCATCAAACTTGCCCCACCTTGGTGATTCCCTGAGAACTAGTCCCACCCAACTTGTGCACAGGCCCTAACCTCTTTCAGCAGCTATTACTCACAAGTGGCTGACCATGGCGTACCCTGTGGTCTTCCCTAAGATCTCTGAACAAACAGCAGCTGGCCTCAGGGTGCCCTGAAGTTCTTGCAAAGCAGCTCCAAGCCCAGCATTAGTAGCAGCCAACCTTGGTTTGTAGTATAGCCACTCCCAGGCACATTGAAGCCCAGCATAGGCAGCTACCCACCACAGATTCATTGTAGCTCCTACTAGGTGGCCTGGGTAGGGCACAGACAGTGGCTGCCCTGGGCCTGCAAAAGAGTCCCTCCAAGAAGAGGCGCCAGAATCAACACACCTGGTGACCGGTTTCAGACCATATCAGAGCACCACCCAATGAGTTTCACCAAAGGGCGGAGTAAGCAGACAAGAGACCTGCTACAGTGAATCCCAATCTGTGGGGTCAGCCCACACACAACTCATCCGTTGTAGTCATGACCAATCCTCAAAGCCAGCCAGCCTGAGAGTTAATTCCACTCACAGACATGCCAACAGCAATCAAGGCTCAACTATGACTGAAGGGCACAAACAACCCACGACCGTGGAGTGCTGGCTCAGGTGGCCAGGAGACTGCACTATTAGGTCCCACAGGACAGCTACAATATATGGTAAGGCCACCCTGCCAAGTCTGGGAGATGTAGCAGATCTATCTAATAGATAGAAACAAATACAGAGAGGCTGCCAAAATTAGGAGACAAAGAAACATGTCCCAAATGAAAACAAAACAAAACAAATTTAAAAAACAGAACAAAACTCCAGAAAAAGAACTAAACAAAATGGAAATAATCATTTTAACAGATACAGAGTTCAAAACATTGATTCTAAGGATGCTCAATGAACTTGGGGGAAGAATAGATGAACTCAGTGAAAACTTTAACAAAGACATAGAAAACATAAAAATAGAGATAGAAAACATAAAAAAGAACCAGTTAGAAAAGAAGAATACAGTAACCAAAATGAAGACTACATTAAAGGGAATGAACAGAATAATAGATAAAGCAGAGGATTAAATCAGTGATTAGGAAGATAAGGTAGTAGAAATCACTGAATCAGGACATAAATAAAATAAAATAAATAGGATAGTTTAAGGGACCTCTAGGACAACATCAAACATACCAACATAGGCACCATAAGGGTACCAAAGGGAGAAGAAAGAGGGAGTAGGGATTGAAAACATATTTGAAAAATAATGATGAAAAACTTCCCTTACCTGATGAAAGAAATAGATATACAAGTCCAGGAAGCCAGAGTCCCAAACAAGATGAACCCAAGGAGGACCATACCAAGACATGTCATAATTAAAATACCAAAGGTTAAAGACAAACCAGTATTACAAGACATGTTAAACTTTAACAGTTAAAGGAATGAAGGAGAAAAAGGAGGAAGAGGAAGAGGAGGAAAAAAACAGTAACAACAGAACTATAATAGCAATAACTAGATAACTATCAATAATTACTTTAAATGTAAATGAACTAAATGCTTTATATAAGACACAGAGTGGCTAAATGAATAAGAAAACAAAACCTCAGTGTACATCAATGGATGACTGAATAAAGAAAATGTGGTAAATACATACAATGAAATACAACTCAGCCTTAAAAAAAGGATGATTATCTTACCATTTGCAACATAGATGAACCTAGAGGATATTATGCCAAGAGAAATAAGTCAGGCAGAGACAAATACCATACGATTTCATTTTTGGAACCTAAAGAACAAACAAACAAACAAAAGAGAAACAAACTCATAGATACAAAGAATAAACTGATGGTTGCCAGGTGGGAGGGTGGTTGGGGGACTAGATGAAAAAGGTAAAGGGATTAAGAAGAACAAATTGACAGTTATAAAATAGTCACAAGAATATAAAGTATTTGCCTTAACTGGTTTGGCTCAGTGGACAGAGCATCAGCCTGCGGACTGAAGGTCCCAGGTTCGATTCCAGTCAAGGGCATGTACCTTGGTTGTGGGCACATCCCCAATAGAAGGTGTGCAGGAGGCAGCTGATCGATGTTTCTCTCTCATCGATGTTTCTAACTCTCTATCCTTCTCCCTTCCTCTCTGTAAAAAAAATCAATAAAATATATTTTTAAAAAAGAATATAAAGTTCAGCATAGAGACTATATTTGATGATATTGTAATAACTATGTATGGTATCAGGGGGTACTAGACTTATTGGGGGGATCACTTCGTAAGTTACATAAATGTCTAACCACTATGCTGTACACATGAAAGTGATGTAATACAAAGTGTCAACTATAATTGAAAAATGAAGAAAAAAATTAAAACAAAACAAAAAAACACATCTTTAGCTAGCCTCCCAGATTAAGGGAGAGGCTAGTTCACTCACTTCCAATTGAAGTCCCTAAGCCAACCCTATATGACATTTTAATCTTCATTGAGCAGTCTAAAAAGAATAATCAGAAATAAAAACTATCCAGCATTGTAGCATTAAGAATCCCTTCTGGTTCCTTTTAGCCTAGTCTTTCACCAAATGGCTTAGAGGGCAACTATAACTAATCATTTGTTTATACTCAATTGTTTAGGGTCTTTCTCTTCAAGGCTCTGTTCTCAAAACTTAACACACACAATGCTTGGCAAAAAGTAGAGACTCAGCAAGTGGTGACTGAGAGAGTGGAGGAATGACTCAGTCTTGATGCACAGTGTAAGGTGAACCCTATGGGGATCAGCATTACAGTCATCCACAAAACAATTACAAAGTGTTTATTATTAAGTGGTTTGATGGTGGAAACATGCCAGAAAAGCAGAAGAAATATTGTGACAATTAACTGAAAAATTACCATTAAATCAGTATAAGTGTTTACGCTTTAGATGTAGAAATAAGCATACTAAAAACTACGTTAGGTGCTATTATACGAACTACAACTAAATAGAAAAACTTTTCCACAAGGTATGCAAAAGGAGCAGCAAACATAAGGCATAAAGTTAAATAAATGCATTGATGTGGTTTTCCTTTCATCTCCATTCTTTTGTCTGCCCCCTAGTGGAGTCCTTATGAATATAGAAAACATAAGCTAGGCAGGCACTATAAAAATCAGGAAAAACAAATAAAAAGAACAGAACAGAACAGAACAGAACACAAAGCACAGAGAGCTAACTTTGGACTTCTATAAAGCAGTCACTCAAGAACAGAAAAGTTAACTTATGAATTCCTATTTAACACTTTTGTCCCAAAGACAAAACTTTGTATCAACTTAGGTTCACCAATTCCTTGTGCACCTTTGGACTTTTAATCATTGCCTTTTAAGGAAAAGTATGCACCTCTAGATTGCATCTAGGTAGTATATGCCTTTCTTAATATTTAAGCAGACAAATAATTTACTGACTGCTAGTAAGCTGACATGCTCTGGCCACTTTATTTTTGGTTTTCAGGTGTATGTATAGCAAAAACAAAATCATTTCCATGAAGAAGATTCTGGAAATCTATGGATTAATTTCCACAATACTCCAAGTCAAGGAACAGGTAAAGTGAAACGGAGACAGTGGTTCAGTGATGGCAGGCGTGGCTGAGTGACTCCTCTCAGAAGGCATGCTTATCTCCATGGGAATCTTTCTGTCTAGAAAGGGGTGTGGGTTTTGTCTATGATCTCATCATCAGCAACAGCCGACTCTCTAAACCGGCTTCCCATTTTAAACTACAGTTTTGCACCAACATGCACAGTTCTTTAAATATGAAGATGACAGACATGGCTACTGTGACTTATGTAAACAACCAATCACGTGACACCCCTCCCCTTGTGACTGGTGACACACATTTACAAGACAGTCAGCCAGGGTTATACAAACTATACTACCTGAATAAGACATTAGAAAATTATCCCTGAAGGAGAAATATAAGCATTAGGCATAGTTTCTGGATCTTCAGTGACCCAGTGGTTTCATTTCTTAACTTCTAGGGCAATCAGAATGCATAGTAAGTCATGATTATTGCAAACAAAATGATTTCTAGAGGGGCAATTCTAGATTTTCTCCCATGTTTAAGGACTTAAACGTATAAAACTCCTCCTGTATTGGCAGGAATTCTGTTTCCCGGAACTGTATAAAAATCAAATGACAGAATCCATACCAAAAAAAAAAAAAAAAAAAAAGTTGAGATGAAAAGCGGGACTAAGATAAATAGAATTTACTTAATTACTATTTTTAACACCATTTGTGGAAGTGCATTAGTATGATAATTCTGGCAGGTTCTAAAAGCAGTGAGCTTCCAGTGATTTATGACTACACTTTACATGTATGCAGTATCAGCTTAAAACACCTTCAGCAACTTTTTCATGGAGGAAACAGAATAAACTAAATCAAGGGAGATAAAGCGTTCACCGGTTTATTTTAACAAGAAAATGCTCAGGATATAGGAACACAGGATTTAAAGTTTTCTGTTCTCAGACTATTGTGAGTGCTGTGAACGGTGGGAGGGATAGGAGACAGTTGACAACCAGCTTCCTCTGTTCATTTATCTATTCCCTTTGGACAAAACGGTCAGCCAACGGAAGTATCAAGGAAGACAGAATAAAATTCTTGTGCTTTTAATGTTTCCCCCCAATGTCTGTCGTTGCTCAGATCTCTACTAGAAAAGCAAGGAAGGGCAAATTTCAATCAAGGGCCTCAAAAGATTTATTGCAATCATCAAGGTTCATATGTCAGGAAGAAGGAAGGTGGGGGGAATTTCCCTGACACTATACTTAGATATGGATTATTGGGTTAATTTTTATCTCTTGTCTGTTGTACTGCCAGATTATTTATAGAGGGTAAAAGTGGCTCAAATAATTAACTTTCTTATTTACTATATTTAAACAATGATATCACTGAGTTTTAAATACACTAACATCATGATATAATTCTTAAAGCATGCGTATACATCTAATTTAATGTTTTGGAATCTGTTCAAATTATTCATTAAATTGAGTAACAAAGGAACAAAACAATGAAGAGGCAGCTGTTTCATCAGTATATCTGATTTAGAGCACGCAGTGTATTTATAGTTAAATAGAGCGAAACAGGCTACTCAAGAAAGAATTGTTTCTACTCCCAAAAAATGATATTTTAAAAATTAGTGTTACATCATTACTAAAGACTTAAGATTATGCAGGCAACACTGACTTTTCTTGTGTGCTATGACATTAAACTTAAGCATTAATCACCATTTGTAATCACACCTATTATGTGTGTTTAGCATCCTATCTCTCCAAGGAGACCAAAAGCATTTTCAGGACAGAGATTCTCTCTGTTTGAGTCACTCTGGCCCACCAAGCTCCCAGCCCATTAGATGAAGTAACAGGTGCTGAATAAAAGTATTTATATTAAAATACTATTAAATTCATACCCGCAGGAGGTTAAAACATCAAATTGTACCGAAGAGCGTATAGGCAACACAATAAACCTACCCTGGGTATCCCTGCTCCTGGTTCCACTCCAAAGAGAAGCAAGTCCTGGTTTGGGCTCCTCTTGGTGGTTTACCCTCTCCCCCACCCCCACCCCTGCACCCCAGCCCCACCCATTCTCTCTGTTTGGGGAGAGATGAATGTATTCCCTCTCTCCTGGCTTTAACTCCCAGTTTCCAGCAGTGGCTGCCAATTTCCTGACCACAGCACCCTTGGTCGTCACTCCTCCACTGTTCCAGGGATCACTGGTCTAGTGTACACAGTTTTTAAAATTACCTTTTAAAATTTCCTCCAGTCACTCCAGCCCTAAAGGTGTAAGGACCCTAATCTAAACCCAGCCCAAAGCACCGTACGTAGTCTCTTCATTAAAATCAGCATTTCCTACCAGGACACTAAAAAGGACACCTCACATTTCCAAATTCTATGCTTATATATGACATCATTTTTAGACATTAATTATTGACGTTCAGCCTTAACGCTCAGCTGACTTTCCCCAATGCCTCTCCCTCCTTCCTCCCAAGGCAGTGACACCACCAGTCCCTCAACCAGAGGGACTTCAAGCCACATAGTTAAGCCGCTGTTTTAGTTGGCCAGCCACAGAGTGGCTGCAGGCAACACTGACTTTTCTTGTGTGCTTTTCTTGTGTGTTATTTTCCATTCTCTCCCTTCATCTTCCCTCACACCCTTCCACTGGCCACGTTTCATCTGTTGTGCATATACTTTTACACTGTCAAGGTTAGTAACATTTACATTCTGTTCTCTAACCACCTCAATTTTCTATGTTTTTCTTTTACCCTAAAGGTTGAGTCTAAGAGCCTAAAACCAATCAAGGGAATGAATATACAGTAGGTCCTCGGGTTACGTCTGTGGCGCGACGTAACCCACCTACATAAGCACCTATGCCACTCACATGGAGCACACGCACAGCAGTAATGAAGTGAAACAGTAAAAAAAATTCAAAAGAAAGATAACGATTCCTGACCTTTACTTGTGGTAAATAAATAATAAAAAACATAAAGCACATACGTACATACGTTGAAATGACGGAACTTTTTTTTTTTATAAATAAATAGGAGATGGCGACGTAACCACGAAATGACATACGTCGAGTCCGAGGTAACCAGAGGACTGTCTGTACACTATCACGACCATGGATGTGCTGTTCCCTACAGTCCCAAGTAGAGGCTAGGATTGCATTTACATCTGTATTTGTCCAGTGTCAGGACCCCCTACCTCCCAGGTCACATGGGGATGAATGGATTCCATTTTCTATCTCATCAATTACCTTGATTAGACTGTCAACTTTTCCCAAGCCTCCTATTTTATCCTTCCTTCCCCATTTTCTAGGTGCCCTCTTCTGGGTCCCACCCTGCCCCGCCCTTCCCCTTTCCTAGGAATGGGTGCTGACAGGCCTGGTTCAGGCTTTCACCCATTCATCTCCTACACTGCTTTCCCAGGGTGGGCCCCCCAACCCCACGTGCCATGCCTTCCTCTATCTCAGTTTACTCCTCATTTTGTTACACCCACATCCTAAGAAAGAGAACATGGAAGGCGTGCTTTAGAGTAGGCAGGGGAGAGGTTAATTATGTTTTAGAATTCATTTCTATTCAAAAGAACATTGTTTTTAAAAATTAGTATTTATTATGCTATTCTCTAAGAATAAAGGGAACAATACGTTTTAAAGCCCTCTCAAAAACGTCGAGTTCCCCAAAAGGCCTTAACTGTCTGAGTCATGTGCACCTAATAATATTACTGTTTACCATTTAATTTAGTATGAATCCATGAGTGGATTTCATGTTCAATTTCCCTTTTATGCACTCAATTGCATGTTTATTAAACAGAATTCATTCTTAAAATATTCTTCTTAGCATAAAGGCATCTAAAATTATATCAACTGGCAAGCTACATGCACCTGGGGAAGATATTTCAGTGGAAATAATGAGTAGCTATATTTCATTAATTCTTTCACTCATTCATTCATTCGCTCCTCCAAAAACGTTTATCGAGCACCTACATGTGCCACTGTTCTAGCTGCTGGAGGAATAGTAGTTCAAGAAACAAAAATTCAGCAACCTCAGCACACTTAAATTCTAGTGGAGGAAAACTAAACCAGTAAAAGCGCCATGTGCGGCCATTATTTCGGTCCCTGGACAACATCAAATGCCAGTCCTGGAACATTCATCTCTAGTCTAATGTACATAAACAGAATAAACAACTCAAGTGAAAAAAAGAGAACAAATTATACTTCATTACACTTTCTGGTTTTTAAAACACTTTCTACATTTTGTAAACAACTACGTCTATTCTTCCCCTACTTAAAAGAGCACATGGAGCAAACAAAGAGGTGTTAAAGAAGATAAAGGTATTTAGGGATCAACACATGGTTTGTGATGGTTAAGGCAAGTGGCTAAAGGTAAGAAAATTATTTGACCTAAAAAAAATATACAAAAGAAGATGGTTTTGTAGATATACTACGTGACAGGTTTTCTTAGGAAACATATCTTACACACAACATGTGTCCAACAAACACTTGATGCCGAAAAATTATTTCTGCAATGGAAAATAATCACACAAAAGGAGCCATGCTTTCTTTCAAATGGAAGCAATTTTATTGGACACAATAACTGAGGCGGGCTCCAGGGGAAGGAGAGATGCTAACACTGGACATTATGGAGTAACCTCCAGCCTCCCTTTCGATCTACATCTTTCTCCTGCTCTGCTGACTTTCTTATTCTTGTTTCCTCTTCCTTCTCTCTCTAACCATTATCCCTCTTCTATGTCTCTCATTTCCACTTTATTTCTTCTTGCACATTACCATAAGTACACCACAGAATTTGCTTTTTTTAGTGTCACATTTAATGTCTTTTTCTTAATTTATCTGTATCATTTCCTTTTATACTTTCAAACATGTTTTTTTTTTTTTACATTTGAGTATAGGTCTGTCTTGACTTTTTCCAGTAAAGCAGGCACTATTGAAAAGAAAACGGGCCTTCATTCTTGACGAAAGAAACAGAAAATAGTCTTTGATAAGTTGGAAGTCCACCTGTTTGCTGAAAGTGAGGACTAGTTCAAATGGTCTTTCAAAACTTTCAACCACCATAATCATTATAATCATTAACATTTATTGAGTACTCACTAAGTACCACGCATTGTTCTAAGCACTTTATATATTATCAAAGTTCTCACCACAGCCCTATGAGGTAGGTCCTGTAATTATGCCCATTTATAGATGAGAAAATGGGTCACAGAGAGATTAAGTAATTTGCCCAAGGTCATACTAGAATGTGGTAAAGACAAGATTTGAACCAATGCAGTCTGGCCCTAAGACCAGTGCCCTTAACCACTTAACATTATATTATCTGTCTATGACAGGGGGTGGCAAACTTTTTTGTAAAGGGCCAGATAAGAAATATTTTAGGTCTTTCAGGCTACAGTGGTCTCCATCTCATATTCTTCTTGTCATTGTTGTTACAATATTTTTAAAATGTAAATAACTGTCTTAGACATAACCAGGTCTACAGGCTATAGTTTGCTGACTGCTAGCTATGATTTTATTACTTAATATGAGTCAGTCCCACTATGTTTCATTTAGACAAACTGAGATAGAAGCAAAAGTGAAAGATGATAGGTGAATTTACAGTCCATAGTCCAGCCGTGGGCAAACTACGGCCCGCGGGCCGGATCCGGCCCGTTTGAAATGAATAAAACTATTGAAAAAAAAGACCGTACGCTTTTATGTAATGATGTTTACTTTGAATTTATATTAGTTCACACAAACACTCCATCCATGCTTTTGTTCCGGCCCTCCGGTCCAGTTTAAGAACCCATTGTGGCCCTCGAGTCAAAAAGTTTGCCCACCCCTGCCATAGTCTATGAGCGCCCAAGAGCTCTTTGTTGTGTGGAAACAGTGAAGAAAACGCAAACATCAAACCAAAGAATTGTAGGTGCTTTGTGGACATGCACAGGCATAAAGTTTATAGATAGGACCCAGGTGTAATTATCACAAATGTAAATTAATAAAAAAAAAAAACCACCAAAAATCTAAGTGAACTTCAGCAACCTAGTATTTCACACATATAGAAAACTCTAGATTTTCATGTTCCTTACATTATCAGTGGACAGAATTACTATCGTAACCTGCTCACTGATATCTAAAAACAGCATCTGCATATTAAAGAAATGCTTTATTTTCAATGTCCTTCATTAATATGAATTCATTGTTGCATTACCAAAATATTCATTATCTTCAATGTCAGAAACCAAAGGAGAGAAGCTAATGAATTACTGGCTTAAGACCTCTGTGGAACTTGGAAATCATGGAAATGTGAACTTTCGATCTGTATTCTTCCTGGTCCTCTGGCCAGGTCCTACTCACATCAAATCTGAACAAGTCATCACCACTTACCACCTGAACTTCTTGAAGTTTTCATAGGCTCAGTGTATTTCACAGCTTCATTTTCTTCTAAGAATCAAAAGCTCTGTTTCAACAATGCCTTGATCATTTTGATAAACCCAATCAGAAAATAAGAAGTGAAGCACTTTATTTTGGCTTTTGACTCCACAAGTCAAACAGCTCAATCTACAATCCCATCTCTTAGGCAATTTACTCCTTACAGGTAAACATTTAGACGACATTTGGTTCAGAGTATATATTGTTAACTATGATTTTTGATGTGGGGAAAAAATCAAAATTGAGAAACAGACTCACTTCTACTTTCTTTCCTATCAACTCTGGACCACCTGTTTAAAATAAATGCAGCTATTTTCAGCAGTTAGGCAATGGGTTACTTACAAAAACCAAAACAAATGCCTGCTCTTTAAGATCACCCCGTTATCAAACATATGAGCATGACTTGCATACAAACAAGTCCAGTATATATTCCTCGCCAAGCCTGAAATTGTAAATTTTTTCAAATACTATGGAGCAACTCAGGACATCATTTCATTCCCTCTTATTGTTTCTTAGCAATTGCTAAATACAGAAGAATACAGTGACTGTGAGGAGTAATTTTATAAGCGGCTAAAAATATTTCCTGTAACCCTAGATCTATACCCCCAACTTGGATGTCCTTAAGAATTTGTGCACTTCTGTTGAGAAAAGTTGCTTACTTAATAGTTAATTTTTACCTGGGGTACATCTACATGCAGGGGCTCGTGTATTTAGCCTTTGTTTTTTCTTTGGCCATGGTGTCAAGTCAGAGATAGTCTCAATAAGTATTTATATAATTTTTTCCTTTCTATAGCACAAAGCATGTCTTTCAAAGAGAAAATTCAAGGTGGATATTGCCCTGTACAATTCCCCTCTTCTCTGCCTTCTTTTCTGTGCTTGGAAACAAACACCTTGCTTCTAGAAAAGTTTCTTTAGAAGCTAGTGTACTTTGTCCTCACCAGGTCAGATAAGGGGTTAAGTTTAATTTACAGAGCAGGTGGCCTGAGAAGCAGGAAGAGCATAGCTAATCAGGGTCATTCCCACCCCTTCTACTGCTTCTTGCCACGCTTTCTATTTTCCCTCAGGGCTTACTTAGATTTGTGATTCAATACTTAAGGGGCCCCTTCCCCCCCCCAAATAATTAACAACTTACTGGAGACACAACTTCTGAGTTGCAGCTGCTCTTTAATTCCTCTACCCCTAGAACAAGGACATTTAAACCCTCACTTGAACTACTGTTTTCTAATAAGTGAATAATGATTGCATTAACTAAGCATGGTGCTGCAGACCCTTAGATGCTCACTGAAATCTATTCTTCCCATCTTCCACAGTGAAGGCTTTGTAACTGGGTACATGGCGTCCAGCTAGAAACCCCACTTCCCAGCCTCTCTCATAGACAGATGTGGCCAAGTGACTTAATTCTCCCCAAAGGAAAGTGAGTGGCAGGAATGGACACCTTTCCTGGGCCTAGGCCTAAAGACATGGGCATGATGCCTCTGGACTTTTTTCCTCCCCTCAAGCTGGGACACAGAAGTGCCCATGACCTTGCTTTGACTAATATGGACTCTTCAATGTTGAAAGGGTGGAATAACAAAGTAGACGGAACCTGGGTCCCTGAATTTCTGCAAGGAGCATGACTGCCTTGCAAGCTTAGAATGCTTGCCTTGTTAGAGTAAATGAAGCTGTATCTCCCTTAATTTACTGCATTTTGGGGTCACTGTTCCAGCAGTATAGACTCTTTATCGTAATCGGTCCAAGCACTACACGTAGCAATGTTCTGGATGCCTTACATTGAATTATCTCATTAATGTGCCTCTATTCCCATTTTCCAGAATCAGAAACACAGATCTGGAGGACAGAGTTTTTTCCCAGGGACAAAGAGTGGCAAAACAATTCTTCAATTCAGATTTGGGTGATGCAAAGTTCAAAGGCCGATCACAGGCGGTGTTTCTTAGAAGGAAGCCTAATCACTTTGCAATTGTACAATCTCACCCTAATTGAGATTTTTCTTCTGTGTTATTGCTTATCTACCTAGGGTAGAAATTATGAGCTCAAATTAAGGGATATAAATTATATTTGGCTTGTTCATAAATAGCCTTAATCTGCTTATTGAAGATCTAAATTTGTATAAATACTCCCAAACTTCAAAGGAATAAAAGTTGAAACAGCCTTCTGGATGAAACTTTTTACTCCCTTTCCAAAATTCTATTATGTTACACAAAGCCTAGGTCTGTACCTCAATCAAGCACTGTAAGAAACAGGATTAATTCAAAAGGAACTCATTTTGGCTGTGTTTCATATTATGTTTATTATGAATGGGCCAAGAAACATTTACACAACCTTGGGGTTTTCCTTTCAGTAATATGAGGCCACACACCTTTACTCCTCCCAAACGTTTAAAACTCACACGCAGAGAGCTGCCAGGGTACAGTACTGGGGTGCTTGACAGGGTGAAGGGGGATGGAAACATGAGCTTCTTTTGTCTTCACATTTCACCCCTTAAAGAAATCATTTTGCTTAAGAATCCATTTACTCTTCCAGAAACCTCTTATAATGAAGTGCCAGAGTCCATTTACTTATTCATTCAACAAACACGAACTGAGCATTTACTGTTGGTTGAGTACTATGCCAGACACTGGACACAGAACAGTATGCACAAGCAGAGGTAAGGAACAGGGGCAAAGCAGTGACTTTCACATAATGGTATTGGTTTTTATCCTACCTTACGCTTGAATAAAAACTCCCGAACTGCCTTGCTCTTTAATAACTGCAAAACACATAGACTGCAAGGAAAGAAAACCTTTCCTTTCTGTGCTTACCTGTCAGACAGCCCTCTGTCAGGGGAGTGGGGAGGAGGGAGCTATAAGCACTCTATGTTCCCAACATCAGCTAGTGAACTCAAAGGTGAAACTTTACAACTCCTGTCTAGGTAGCATCTCTCCTTCCAGTCCTTTCAGAAGCTGTGAATATTCAGTTAAAACTCATGCGCATCCATCTGCTTCCCAACATCGTCGCCAACTTCGCTAGGTATTAATTAACAGGAGATGAGTGAACATCGGGAATCCTTTGCCAGCATAAGCAAGTATTTCATTATTTAGATTGGTCTCCTCATTGTATGCTTGGTAAAAAAGAACTTGGCACTCCATCGGGTAACTTTTCTATAAAAATAAAAGCTCTTCTTACATTTGATTACCGACTGTGGACAGACGAAGCTGTGAAAATACCACCTTTGTGAGTATAATGTGAGTAATTTTAGATGGATCTTCTAGGTCAGCGATTTTCAACCTTTTTCATCTCTTGGCGCACATAAACTAATTACTAAAATATTGTATTTGTTGCCGCTCTGAAAAAAAATAGAATTTTTTTGATTCATTCACACCGGACAGCTATTGTGTTGGCAGTTGTCATTCTTTTATTTGACAATCTAAGGAAAAAGAGGTCAGTGCCCCTAAGTAGTCAGGTATTGCATGTTTTAAACATTCTTGCAGCACACCAGTGTGCCTCGTTTGCCACACCGGTTGAAAATCACTGTTCTGGGTAGTTAGTGATGTCTCTGGCAATCAGTAGCTTTTAGAAAATACTCCAATCCTGGCTTTTCTGCAGGTGGCCCATCTCTGCACTCCAGGAGTTCCGCTCATATGCCCCTACTTATGCCCCACAAAAGTGCTGATTTCTGACTCAGTCTTGGTTTTTCAGGGAACTGTTTATTTATTAAATTTTTTGTGGTGACATTGGTCAACGTGAGCATATAGGTTACAGGTGTGGGTTTCTATGTTACAAGATCTATATATTGCACTGTGTGCCCACCACCCAAAATCAAATCTCCTGTACAAGGAACTGTTTAAAATTTCCAAATTGAACTGTATTCAAAAACTGCTCCAGATCTTAAGAAAGTATTTTTAAATGTAGTGTGCTTTCACTAAAAACTAGCTACAAAATGCTCTGGGCGAAGCCTTTACATGACACACTCATTTTCAGCACAATTACCAGCACTCTATTTTCACTTGCCCTTAAATTCCTCCAGGTCGTAAATTACATTTTTAGTTGAGAGGCATTCATTTGTGGATGGCGATGGTTGTAGCCAGCATCATGGTAACACTGGCCAACACTTACTAGATGAAAGTGTAGGCTGAGCAGCTCAGTCAGATCTGGACCCGGCCTCCAAGACCTCACAGTCTCCACAAGACTGGAAACAGGCACAGAACAGCTCTAACACCACAGAAAGCCACCGGGGCCACACGGAATACAAACAACACCCTGTAAGCATTCAAGAGGGGAGAGCTAATCCTTAGGTTGGGAGAAGGGGACGAGGTGGAAGAGGAAATACAAATGTGGGCAGTACCAAAAGGAAGTCAGCAATCCCCAGGTGCCCTGCTCTGGATGTGTCTATCCTGTGCCTGTGCAGTCCTGGGTCCCCAAAGCCTTGACAGAGGGAGGCTCAGGAGACACTGGAGCAAATGCACGGAGACAGCAAAGTGCTGAGAGGACAGGTGTTTCTGTGAGGCAGGAGCCCAGCGTGTGTGTCAGACCGTGCAGGGAAACAGAAGTGAGGAGGGAGAAGCCCGGGAGGGGCAGCCCGAGGAGCTGGGCCTTTACTGAGTAGGTCACAGGAATGCACTGAGTCCTCTGAGGGCAGTTACAGGAGGTTACCCTGGAGGGTCTGGAGGAGGCTGAGGCTCTGGGCAGGGAGACCAGTGAGAAGGCCATCAGCTAAGGGCCTTTGATCACAGTGGGACTGCAGCAAGTGTCAAAGCAAGACAGCGTGGGCTGCAGGACGGTGAAGCACTTCCACTGTGGTGCTCCACTTTAAGATGGAAGCTCACTTCAGTAAGCTGCTTTCTAACTCCCCCTCCTCCAGCTCCACCAGGCCACTGCATGCCTGGATCCTCAAATCTTCCCTTCAACACGATTCTTCAACAATTGCTCGCACACCAACTCACTCTCCCATGGGGCACTAGTCTTTAAAGGGACAACCTCCTAAGGCTGCATTTCCAAGGCAGCAAGTGACTAACCTGCTCACCAGGTCCCTGATGGTGGCAGGGACTACCTGTTGCTCCCCTGATATTCATTTCCCCATTTTCTCTAGGCAAACTTCTGGAAAGGGAAAGAGAGCAACTACCTTAGGCTTTGCAGATAATATGGTCTCTGTCACAACCACTCAACTCCGCCCACTGTGAGAGCAGCCACAGACAATTCCTAAGTGAGTGGCCGTGTCCCAGTACAATTTTACTCACAATGACAGGCTGACTGTCGCTCAGACTCCTGTTCTATAGTAACAGAAACTTCCACAGGGTGTCTGGCTTCCTAAAGATGACAATTTCCAGCCTTCCTGACAGCTAGCTGTGGTTAGTGACTGTTCTGATGAAGAGAAGGTGAGTGAAAATGGCCGTAGGACTTCCAGACAACCCCCCTCCTCTCAGATGAAAAGAGATCATGGTGAGTCACCTTAGACCAGCGGTTCTCAACCTGTGGGTTGCGACCCCTTTGGGGATTGAACAACCCTTTCACGGGGGTCGTCTAAAACCATTGGAAAACACATATGTAATTACATATTGTTTTTGTGATTAATCACTAGGCTTTCATTATGCTCAATTTGTAACAATGAAATTGGGGGTCACCACAACATGAGGAACTGTATTAAAGGGTCACGGCATTAGGAAGGTTGAGAACCACTGACTTAGACTGTGAAGGTGGGACAACACCCTCAGGATGGCTATAGAAACAAGATGGAAGGGACCTGTCCATTGGGGCCCTGTCCTAGTTGGGGGCCAGATGGACTGTTGTGAGACAGGGAGAGAGAGAGAGAGAGAAAAGAAAGCCCCCAACACTTCTGCTTAGGTCAATATATTTTGGGCGACCTTTTTATAAAGCTTTGCATTTTCCAGTTTATCTCAGTGCATGCAGCTGTATTCATAACGGGAAAGCACTTTGTTGCAGGGCTATCCAATGATTGAAGATCAATCACAAACCCACACTGTGGTCAGATGACTAGACACGAATCTATCTTCATCGCGGGAACTAACATCTGAAAGCTTATTCTGTGCCATGCACTTATAAGTACAGCTCTCACTTATCTTGAAAGCAGTTATTATGATGATCATTTTTTACAGATGAGGCCCAGAGAGATCAATGTGCCCCAAGTCACCCTGCTCCTAAGTAGCTGCCCAGGTGTATTAACTCGGGGATATATGACTCTCAAACATGTTCTTCCCCCCAAATCAGCTCCCTCGTGTCAAGGACAAGCCACAGTAGTCAATTCTAGGGTGAAACTTCGAGATGGCTCTGTGACTCCAGATGGCTCTGCGCTTTTCAAACTGAAAGCGCCACAGAGATCCACTGATTGACGGCTCCATTTGGTTTAATTACTACTCCCTTCTAAAAGCCAAGTAAACCAAAGTGACACAAGGTTAAATGACTTACCCAGATTCCTTTGAAAGGCTCTGAGAATGCCAGAAAGTGCATTTCATGAGACAGCCACAGGGGCTGCCAACTCGGCCCCAGTCTGGCCTCCACCTCCTCCTCCTCCTCCACTGCCCATTAGAAGTTCACTGCCTGGACACCTGCTACTCCAGGCTGAACAGAGCCTGCAAAGCAGTTTCAAACTATGCCAGCAGAGGCGAAGAGCTTAGCTTCTTTTCTCTCCAGGAAAGGGCGAGCCGTGCCACCAACATTTGCTGTTTACTCTGGGCTGTCAGGTGTAGCATCCGTCTCTGCTGGGAGCTTGGCACCCATCAGGGGACCATCTGGCTCCGTCTCCCTGACCGCATGGCCTCTCCTGTCCTGCCTGGAGCCTCCAGCCTGGAGGCTCAAGGAAAGTCGAGTTCACCCCGACATTACGGCACCTGATCATGACAGGTACACCCCAAATTCAGTTGTGAAAAGTTTAATCTACTTCAAAATTAATTTGATTTCTTTAAATAGTATGCTGATTTTTGAAAACTTCATTTGTTGAATCTGCTATAAATGGCTAATTAAAAATTAATTATAATTAGTGGCTGCTATACCAAAGACTGTAGTATATTTAAAGAAAGTATTTTGTTACAGAAACATAGCGAAGAACAGATAAGTCTACCTGGAGTAAAGCACAAAATTAACATGTTCTCTGTTGATATTAAAATTAGGAAGGAAGACCTCACTCCCAAAATGGTCTTTTTTATTTGGAACATCTCTAAGTATTTCCAGAGCCAAACCATAATGGATGCCAAACTATGCAGCCATTTAAAATCATATTGTCAAAGAATAAACTATGATATGGAAAATGTTCTCACATACACTGTTTTGTTAAAAAAAAAAAAAGCAGGTTTCAAAAAGCATCGTAGACATTCTTATAAAGGAATGACTATGTATCTATATAAATATGCATAGAAAATTAGTCTGGAAATAAATATGTTAGCATTTCAACAGCGGTATTCCTCTGAGTGGTAAAATTACAAGTGACTTTTCTTCCCAGCATTTTCAAAATGTTCTATAACATATCATAAAAGTATGTTTTTAAAAGCACTAGACTCTATAAAGACCATCATGACACCAAAGGCAGTTTTCTCCTTTCACTGTGTTCTGTAAGAGGATGTAGAATGTGGTTTGGGAAATGGTGCAAGCTACTTTATGTCCAAATCATATAAAAATCTCAGACACTCATATTAAACGGCTCAAGTCTCAGTGTCTGACGGGGCACATTTCAGAAAGATCAGAGAGGTACCATAACATATGGAGAAGCAGAGCCACTGGGGAGAGGGTCCGGACTCACTACAACACACAGCTATTATCCACGTTTTCTCTTCACTAAATTGACATTAAATGGAGTGGGGAGTATGCAGAGCACTCAAACATCTGTGACATATCATTATGGACAAATATTTCCAGGAATTCTAATTCACAATTACTGCTTTCAAACTGATAAAAGAGCAAGAAAGAAAAACAACAACTGTTAAATTAAAAAGAAATATATGCATGTCACAATTTAGCAATGGCTAAAATCAACTAGAAATCAGTTATTTCACAACAAGATTTCTAAATCCATAAAAAAACCCCACAATTAGAGAGAGTGAGAATAAAGTCCAAAACCGGACTAAGTATAACCTACCACCAGTCACAAGGCACAACAGGGTCCGAGGCCATGTATTTATTTGCAGATACCGGGGGGAAAAATCATAATGGCTCAAGCTAACATATCACTGGCCCAAGTTTCACACTAATGGTCATATGATCCCTCAAGTACTGTTTCTCAGACAAACAGTCTCTTCTTTTATAAAGCAAACAGCTTGTAAAAAGGCCCAAGTTAATCAAGCTCCTTTACTTTTTAAATGATGGAACCTCTTAACAGAGGAAAACAGACCTTTGAAAGAAATATTTCAGGAAAAGGTGAAGCTAGGGAGTTTCAGGAAAATGTGTGATAAAATTCCATTGCTTTTCCAAAACAACAAAAACTAGTTTCCCAAGCCTCTAATACAAAAGCAGAGCAGAAAATCAAAGTGTGTTCTCAAATTACACCATTCCTAAGGGAAACACACTTCACTTGCTAGTTCAATGAATAACTCCATAGGGTTATTTTATTTACAGAGGAAAAAAGACAATATAGACTAAATAATCCCCAAGTGTGTGTGTGTGTGTGTGTGTGTGTGTGTGTGTGTGTGTGTGTGTGTGTAGGGGGGGGGGGGTACCCTACAGAAATATACAGTTTCATGGAGAAAACTTACCTGCCTTAAATAAATATTTAGTTAACTGAAGAAAAGCTTTTCAACGATGAAACAACAATGGAGAAAGACATAACAAAACAGCATTCATCTGTTTACCAGAGAGCAAGCAAAATGACAGTCCAAAGAGATAAAGGTTGTAGGGTAAGAGAAGAAAAACAGTGCTAAGATACAAAGTAAGATTCTGATCTATTAGCATCAATGTGACGAAGACAACGAACACACCTTTCACGCAGGCTGCCTACAAGGACAGCGTCCCCGTACCTCTGCCTTCCATCATCCTGTTCATGACCAGAGTCTAGGAAAGTAATAGATATGCCCACAGAAACGCTGGCCTGGCCTGCACCCAAGTCAGTGACTTCAACTGCTCCACATTAATAACAAAAGCTGTACAGAGTGGACAGGCAGGGAGAGAGGAAGAGATGAAAGACTGGTGCAGACTTCTAAGAGCAAATCTATCTCCTGTGAAAGAAACTGGCCAAGCACTGTTCAGAAACAACAGCCTCTTCGATGGAAAAAAAAAATCAGTTCTCTTTACAAAGCCTACAGTTTTTCCAGGCCAATTAAAAACAATTATTGATTGATTTTTAGAGAGAGAGGAAAAGAGAGAAAAACATCGATTAGTTGCCTCCGGTACATGCCCTCACTGGGGACTGAATCCGCAACCTAGGTATGTGCCCTGACCGGAATTGAACCCCCAGTCTTTGGTGTACGGGATAATACTCCAACCAACTGAGCCAGCTGGCCAGGGCCACGCCATGTTTTAAAGTTTGCATTAAATTCTAACAAAAAGGTTTTTCACTGTAATGGACTGTAGTTAACACAGAGTGTATGTGCCAGGAACCGTCCTGAGCACTTTATACAAATTGAAACAGAGGTTCTCCAACAACCTGAAGAGATAAGTGCTATTCGCCTCAGTTTACAGTTAAGGAAACTGAGGTACTGAACATGTAAGTTAGTTTTCCAAGGTCACAGGGCTAGTACAGTTAAACCCAGACTACCCCACGTTGAATCCTGCTAGTGCACACAGCCCCATCCGACTAAACCTTAGGGAGGCCTCAGTCACTGCTACTCCCAGGGCTACACTTCGGGGCTACTCCCTGGATTGGAGGGGAAGGGCAGAGAGCTACCTTGCATTGAGTCCTTGTTTTATATCAGCCCCTTCATAAAAGATAAATGCTCTCATTTATCATGTGGTATCAGCATTATGATGATTATTCCCATTTTACAGATGAAAAATGGAGACTATGTAAAGGGTTAGTACCCTGCTGAATGCTAGTGAGAGGTATCTGAACCTACATCTGTTTTTAAGAGTCCATGTTCCTGCCCTTGAAGAAAGCATCCTACCACCCCAGTCACAGGCTCATCCCCTACATGGGCAACCCATCCAACAGCCAGAGATGACTTCCCATATTTGAGCTGCCTGACCAACTGGAAAGAACATGGGCAGTGAGGGAAGAAAGGTCCGTGAAATTCCAACACAACAGCAAAAAACGAAGCAAACAAAAAAAGAAACCCCCACTCTCAAACCATCGAAATTTCCCAATTAGGTAACAGAAAGCATACTTGGTGTATACAAGCTCAGTACAGCTGCGGAAAATTATGAGCTGTAAATACAACCGTGTATTTCTGATGTACATCAACTAAGCTTCTGTTAATCATACTATGTTTTAAATGCACTGGAGGAACTCACTATTAAAAAGAATTCTGTGGTCCAATCCCTTTGTAAAGTCAAAAGTTCTTTTACAATAATCACCCTCTATTGTACTTTCTAAGATTCTGAATATCCAAAAGCAGGTATATTCTAATTTGCAAACCTAATGAGGTATATAATAATCCAAATGATCTTACACAGGCTTGGGATCTAGTTCTGCCTCAAAATTGAAGAAATGGACCATTACACATTTTCAGACTCTTTTTTCTAGCCTGTGGGTCAAATTGCTAAGTTGCCTATAATATCAACAAATAAATTAGTGTCTACTACATCTTGGCCAATAATTTATTGAAATAAAAAGAGTAAAAGGGATCAAAAGCCTGGTGATGAAAAAAGAAAAAAAGGATCATGAAACCAGGACTCACAAAATGAACAGACATAAGGCTTTAGGATTCAATCTCTTCATTTGATGGATAAGAAAATTAAGCCCCAAGAAGTACACAATCTTTTCAAGTCTTAACAAGGACCAGTGGAAGAAACAAAACTAGAACCCATGCACTAATATGCAATTCGGTGTGTGCTCCATGGTCCAGAATTGGCTCCCTCTAATGACTAAGATAACACAGTACTGTAAGCTCTAAAAGAGCTGGAACTGTGTCATATTTCCTGTTTCTAAGATCCTACAAACTGCCTTGCTTAATAAATATTACTACTTCTCCCTGTGTTGGGAGGAAGAAGTCAGAGGTGGTGTAGTATGCTACCCCCTACTTCATTTCGGGTCTTTTTAGCAGATTTTAGGATCTCAGCACATAGCTAAGATCAGTGCCAAATTTACACAAGGAAAGAGGGGGCACAAGACACAAGACCCAGATGTAGTGTCTTAAGGACCTGCTATGAAAGGACTCAAGATTGGAAGGCACAGACACCTGCAAAACACTCACCTGTCTAGGTTAAGACTCCTCTGCTCTAAAAGGAATACGTTGTACTTCCTGACCGCTAAGGAGGCCTCTTCCAATATTAAATGTCATTATTCCGTTTAGTCCTTAAATGTATAACTTTTACACACACACACACAAATATTTTAGTAAGCCCCTTTCAATCTGCCTGTTTGGTGGGTTACTGTGAATCCTAGGGTAGACAAGTAGTCCCCAACCCCCCTGCCCCAATGAATGAGGCAGGGAATGGGAAAGCTTTTCTCCTCGGTGGCCACTGAACCCTCATTTCCTTTCCTAACACGTTTACCAGAAAAGATCCTCAGGTCTGGGGGATTAGGCCCACTGTACTTCGAGTTTTACTCTTGGATCAGGGCCCAAGGCTGGAGCTATCACATCAAAAATACTGTTGCCAGGCTGCGCTCTCCCCAGACAGGCTGCGTTCCCCCAGGACAGGCTGCCTCTGTTTGGTATCTGGTGAGACCTTGAGCAGAAGAGGGCCCCTCGTCAGGGTCGGCCAGGACTGTGGAGCTGGTCTGAGGCCAGAGGCACAGGTCAGAGAGAGGCCAGGGCCACTGGGAGGCCAGCCTGGAGTGTGAGCCCTGGTGTGTAATCTAAAACTCGAGGAGGTGGTTGAGAAAGAAATACTCAGACAAGGAAAGAACAGAAGGGATTTGGAGACTAGAAAAATGAGACCATGAGTGAGAGGAGAGTGAGAGATTACCTTGGAAATTCCAACCGTCTCAAAAAAGCAAATGTTACTGTCTTCCAAGTGAGTCAAAATAGCATGCATATATTGTGTCTGTGAGCTAAGTGGGACTTTATTAATTGCTGTTAAGCATAAAGAGTTTTGCTACTAATACCTATGTGTCAAGAAAAAGAAAGGCCATGACAGAATTCTCATATATTAAAGAAGGAACCGGAACATACACTATATATGTGTACAGAACTCCACAGATTACAAATCACCTTCATGTGCATCTTCTGCTCTGATTCTCAAAACAACTTCATGACATTTGAAGAAACTGAGGCTTGGGAGGTTGATGCAATTGTCCAAGATGCTCAAACTGCTAATAGCACCTGTTTAGGTCTGCCTGGGGCCCTTCAACCCCACCCCCACGTCTTAAAACTACTTTCCCTACAACTCCGCCCACCTTTAAAAGAAATCAAATTTATTCCTTATTCATTTTTTAATTTCAATTTTATTTAATCTCTAGCATTGAAACAAGTTGCAAGTTGAATATCATTAAACAGTGTTTGGATAGGCTGCTCACCACTGTCCCTTGTACTGCAAAGCAAGTTAGCATTTGATGGGTTAAATACATTTTGAGGGCTAGTCTGGAAACTTTACTACCACATATGCTACACTATTGTTTCCATAGGCAGCTCTGTTCCAAGTTCCAATCAATTGACTTAAAAGAGATCTTTTGAAACACATGAACATTGGCCTAAAAATAATTACCACTGCAAACTTAAGGAATTTCTTGGATTTCACTTTTCTTTTTCATTTCATTTAAATATATACAGACACACACAGAGCCTGTTTTCACTGAGCTGCACGGACAGTATGAAAAGCTAAGCATTTCAGTATAACAGAAGAAATTTCATAAAACTCCCACATGTTATGATTGTGGGTAACATAAAGAAGTGGGAAAGTCCCCTTCAGGCCCCACACTCTGCCAAGACATCTGACATGCTCATGTCTGCCAGGACTCCGCAGTTAGTCAAGTTCAGAACCCACTTTTAGATAAATCAGCATAATATTGTAATGATTTAGAAAGCGTGTCTTACCAGAATAATTAACTTTTTGAGGCCCTTCAGATCTGTTTTCAGAAAAATGTCTCCTGGCCAAGGGATTTCAAACACTAAAAGCAGAATGGCATGTTTTCAGTTATGAATTTTCAACGAACCATCCACATACATGGTTGAAAGTTGTGTCACTGAGAATGGAGGTGCCAGGTTTAAGAAGATAAAAATTCCAGCTCATATTTGCAGAGATAAATAAGAGAAGAGTTGTGATCAGTGTGGCTATTAAAGGACATTGGTGACCAGAACGTAGTCCTGACAACAATCTGCCAGTTGGGTTTCCCCCTACCTCAAAGAGCAGGTATTGTGTGCACCCGGTGGCTCAGTAGCCTGCCATTTTCGCTTGTGCCCTCACTCAGGACAGTCTTTCCAGGATATTCTTGAAAAAGACAGACTAAGAATGATAGGGATCAAAACAAAAGGCAGCCACCACGCATGAGGAACTCTGAATGGCCTAATTTCAATCCCAAAGCGTCTCAGTCTGCCGATCCTCTATAATTTTTGATGAAGGACAACATAAACCTGTTTAAAGCTGTTTGAAATCAAAAGGTACAAAGTGTGAGAACCAAATTCCCTCAGTTATTGAGATGAGTCTTAAAATAACCATAAGCAGCTAATATTTAATTTGGTGTTCTTACCTCTCAGTGAGAATTCTCAGTAAGATATAAAATGCCTTTATAAAACATAACCTACAGTAGAAGTATCAGGTAGGCCATTATCTCGATTATCTAGATATCAAAAGCTAGTCATTTTTTTTTTAAAAAAAAAGGCAAATTATTTTTCTTTAAATACTCTTTTCTGTTTCTTTTTTAGACACAAGCACTTAAAATAGTCTAATGTGAGGCCGCTACAGCTCTGCAGGGCTGGGCCAGAAATCCAGCCATGTTCTACTGAGTTTGCTCTAATCTTTTAAGTCTGAAAAACAGGTAACACATTTATTAAATTCTTTTTTTAGTGGTGCTAGCCTTTACCTTTTCTGTGATACAATCCTCAGCCCCCCTTATCTGTTTCCATAAGCCTGTTTTCTTATTTTGAGTTGCTTGAAAGTAGACTTACTTGCCCAATCTGTGAACAAACTTAAAATAGAGAAGCCTACAGTCCAAAATCAACACTACCTCAAATACCTGTATTTTTTCTTTTTTGTATTCACTAATCCACCCGGGTCATAGTTTCTTCAGGTACAAAATGGTGGTGTGTGTTGGAGTGGAAGTGGGCAAGAAGCACCAGGAGAAGCAACATGCTCCAAGATCTCTAACTTCCCTTCCAACCCCCAAATTCTATCATTTGCTGGTTTCTCTGGTCTGCCTCTATCCCAGACATGAACTCCTGTAGAGCAAGAGTTCTTAAGGAGGGGGGAGGGCGGCTATTTTGCCCCCTAGACATTTGCCAATGTTGGAGACACTTGTGGTTATCACAGCTGGGGGTGAGCTGTGCTACTGGCATCTACTGGTAGGAACTGAGGATGCTGTTAACTAAACATACTACAATTCACAGGCAGCCCCATTACAAAGGATCATCCTGGTCAGCACTGCCGATAGTGCTGAGGTTGCGAAGTCCTGCTGTAGGGCAGTGGTCGGCAAACCGCGGCTCACGAGCCACATGCGGCTCTTTGGCTCCTTGAGTGTGGCTCTTCCACAAAATACCACGTGCGGGCGCTCACGTACAGTGCGATTGAAACTTTGTGGCCCATGCACAGAAGTCGATTTTCAGAGAGAGACGAAACAAGTATACAAGACAAGTGTGGGTGGGAGAGTTGGAAGGGGTCGACCTCAGCGAATGTACCTCAATCAGATTGAGGACGTTTTTAGCAAAGGCCAGCTTAGGAGTACCCTAATTAAGTTAATAACAATGTACCTACCTATATAGTTTAAGTTTAAAAAATTTGGCCCTCAAAAGAAATTTCAATCATTGTACTGTTGATATTTGGCTCTGTTGACTAATGAGTTTGCTGACCACTGCTGTAGGGTAACAAGCCTGGGAAACTAAATCATATGTCATATTCAGAAAACTGTGGAGGCCATTTCCTAAAATATTTACTCCCTTTCCTTTTCCTAGACAGGCAGTTCAAACACTTCAGTTCCTAAAAGGGAAGCAGAAAGCAACAGGACTTATTCATGGTTCCCTTTCTTGCACTACCTCTGTTTTTCTCTTACCCATACTGCTGAATGATCAATGGTGGAATGCAAGATGAATGAGCCATGGTCCCTGCCTTCCAGGTGCTATCATCTAGTGAAGGAGACAGAAAAATCAAAGTGATCAAAACTTGGATAGAGAAAGATGCAATGCAGTTTGCAAAAAGTCCACGGGTTCTTTAAAAGACCCATTAGATACCAAAACTTCATTTATTCGGCAGATATCACCAAGAAGCCTTCACTAGCAAGGTTTGACATAGATCAATCCCACTAGAAATTGTTCCTGAGCCATGCATATCATCTCTGTCCTTCTAAGGCAGTGGTTCTCAACCTTCTGGCCCTTTAAATACAGTTCCTCATGTTGTGACCCAACCATAAAATTATTTTCGTTGCTACTTCATAACTGTAATGTTGCTACTGTTATGAATCGCAATGTAAATATCTGATATGCAGGATGGTCTTCGGCGACCCCTGTGAAAGAGTTGTTCGACCGCCAAAGGGGTCGCAACCCACAGGTAGAGAACCGCTGTTCTAAGGTATTATGTAATCAGATGTCCCTCCAAGAAGACAACAGTATCCAAAGGATTATTGGGTTTTCTGGTCCTGCAAGTCACTGGATTCTTTTTTTTAGGGAGAGGTTAGTAAAGAAGGCCCAGATGGCAGAGCAATGACTGCACAGTGGGAACCACCTGCTTTCTAGGATATTCTGGGATGTAGCCAAGGGAACCGTACAAGTTTTCTTTTGAACCAAGACACTTTTGAGAATGAGTTATACTGGGACAACAGTACAAAATCAAGACAAGTGCTCACCAAAGCCATCACAGCTATGGCAGCACTTCTGAAGTAACAGCAGGTGGACAATGAGGCCCACATGAACCTGGGAATAGCTGTAGGTACCAAACATAAATATGACTTCAACTTTTTCAGTTAACTAAAAATCTGTTATAATCCAAAGGAAAGAAACTTGATACTCAGTATAAAATCAACACGGAACACACCCAAGCAAGTGCCAAATCTGAAAAGCCTGAACATACTCTGTTTATGAACCTCAAGTATGAGATTCCCACAGCAGTGGGCTGGTGGGAGTCAGAACAACTGTTAAACAGCTTCTGGTCTTTTAAGTTTAGCTGATATGCTGACCCTCCTAAGACACCGATCCTCCAATCAGCACATACACATTTCTGGAACCTGCAGTCAATGCAAACCCTCAGTTAAAAGTCATTTGACTTTACAGGGTTGTCATGTTTGACCACATCCTGGTCCATGGACACTTGTCTGTACCAAGTCAAGAGACGGCCTCCGTAATGCTTCCCTTTCAAGTTACACTATCGGCAAGATGTATGGGGTCATGGGCATTTGAGCGGAGCCAAGATGTTAGACATTTAATCTAGAGAATCCTAGAAAACAGGATACCAACCTCTTGAAAACAAAAATATTTCCAGGAAGAATGAAGTCAATACTGTCCTTTTTCCAACTCATAAATAAGGAGGTCTCTAAAGAAAACACTACAATCAGACAGGGAGCTTGCAGATGAAAAAGCAAACCAAAATCATGTGCTAATGCTTTGGGCAACTACCGAAGGCTGGATGCAGGAGCTCAGTGCCTGCATGTGCGTTAGGAGGCTGGAGGGGCCTGGGAAGACCTCAGGTACAGCCAGCAGCAGTGGCAACACAGCCATTCTCTCACCTTCTTTTGAGCTTATGAGAAGCAAGAGGAAAATCCTGAGGAAGATGACACAGCTTTCACAAAAGTCAGAAGGCCAGTTTGTGCAACTTCTATTTTAGCTCAGTGTTCTAGATTTGATCAAGAAAGAGATTTAAAACTGGAAATGGTAGCCCATCCTAAAAAGAGGGAACAAAGGTCACTTTTAAATTTTAGCCACATCTCATCCTCAGGAACCAAGGGGATAATAACTGACACGCTCTCTACACATGAAGGTGGAGGTTCCATAGAAGAAAGGGATACATACAAAAAGGGTAAACCAAACGGGTCAGCTAGGAGCAATTCAAACAAAATCCTACCTTGCAGTTTTCAAGTCCATGGTCTATTAAGGCTTGGGGGAAGGAGGGAGCAGCAATGGCTTTTTGTATTTTCCAATTTCATGTCAATTACCCTAACATGTTTTTTGTTAAGCCTGGTATCAGAGAAATGACATAAATAGAACATATTGCCATCCCAACACTGTCTGGATGAAATGAAGAAATGTGAGATGGATGACATAGTTTAAGTGTGCCCAGTTTTTTTGAAAGGCCATCCTCTAAGAATATTAATTAGTAAGTGGCTGTAATCTGAAGGAAAGGTCTGGTGTCATTATTTTTTTTAGTTGATGATTATAATAATCACATAGATGAAGTTTGAGAATATGCTTATTAATTTTGTAAATGACACAAAGTTAGATGAAAGACAATGTTCAAAAGAATCTTACTGTAGAATGTAGAATTCTGCACGGACAGCAGTGAGATGGCATTCTAATAGAGACAGATTTTTGAGTCCCATATTTAAATATAAGCACCAACTGTACAAAGAGAAATGCTGGAGACCTGGTTTAACAGTACTCTAGAGTGAGAATTAACACAGCTATTAAAAAGTGCAATCTTCAGCTGCATTACTAAAATTAAATAACCAGATCAAGGGAAGAAACAGTCCACTAGGCATTACCCAGGTTGAAACCACACCTAGAGAAACGAGTTAAGTTCTGAGAGCAGCATTTTAAGAGAAAATTAATTATTTCAGAAAGATCAGGTCGATTAAGAGCATAGAAATCACTCCACAAGAGAAACTGTTGAAGGTTTGGCCTACAGAACACTCTGTGGGGGTTGGGATGGCTTTTTTCAACTATTTACAAGGCCATAATGGGAACATCCCCCGATGAAACATCCCCTGTCAATGTCCCTCTAGAATGTAAATGCAATACTCCAGTGCTAGCTGGACAATAGGAAGCAGAGAAACATGACCTCCCTAGTGGTGGGCATTCTACTTGAACAGCCTAAAATGGAATTAGGCCTTTTGGCAACTGCATTACACAGATGACTCATAATGAACTTAGACCAAGCTAAAACCATCGTTTTCTCTTATGAAGATAGTCAAAGCTGTTGGTCTCAGCAATTATCACCCTGGACATCATACTATATATTTGTTTGCTCAATGTCTGTCTCTCCCCACTAGACTGGAAGCTCCATGAATGCAACAGTTTTATCTTGTTCACAGCTGACTATCCAGCACCAAGAAGTCCTGATCCATAGCAGACATTCAGTAAGTACATATTGAATAAACACATGACCATTAAACAACAACAAAAAGGCTATACCGGAGATAACAGCTAAAGGGAAAAAGAGTAGCCTTTTTTTATATGGCTCCAAAAGAGAGAACTGGTAGCCACTACAAGTTAGAGGAAGCCCAATATCATTGCAAGAGAAACCTTCCCAATATTAGAGCTGTACAAAACAGAACAAGCTGCTTCTTGAAGACTGTTCTCCTTAACTAAAATACTAAATTAGATATTGGATGAACTAGGTAACCAAGTATTTTTGAGACTCAATGATTCTTCATAGAAACGAGTTCTGTAGTAGCAATGGGGATGACAGGGATGTCCCATTCAACACAGGAATCTCTTTCACAGCATCCATACTGGACAGTTTCCACAACCCACTCCAGATCTACGCTCCACCTAGTTCCATTCTGCTCTGAGCTTGGGGAGGCTGAACTGTTAAGGACTGCACCAAACTCTCACTCTTTGGTTTTTGATTGGGTTTGGCTGTAGGGAATATAGGGCAAGGAGCCTAGGATCAAGTGACTGATCCCCTGGCTGCACCCCTATGTGTTCTCAATAGGTGGTCATTCCCCTTGAATGAAGACCTCAGCTTCTGCAAGGCAGCCATTTCTACACAGCCCTCTCTCTCTTGGCATTTGGTAACGAAATGGGAAAGGCAACTCCTTTCTCCTCTTCAGCTGTAGGTACTGGCCCTTGCCCACCCCTCTTACTTGCCCCTATATGCTCAGTAGACTCTATATATTGGTACGTAGTCTTTTTACTAAATGTTCCTCAAAATACCCAACTTGAGTGTTGCCACCTGCTTCCCACCAGGCCCCTGACCAATGCCCCATCTAAGCGGGTACTCACCCAGTTTCTGCTCGAACACTTCCAGGTCAGGGAGGGAGCACCCTAGGTTTTAGAGAGCTCTGTTGCGCAGCTGTAATGGTTACATGTGTCTCCTTCATATCCAGCCAACTCTATCATTCTTATTTGTAAGTTTTAGTGCGACTATGACAATAACACTAGGCCTTTCACTTATTTGAAGCCAGTTTTCAAAACCAGCCACGCGAGTGACAGACATGCAGCCCGTGCAGTTTACAGTTAGTCTTGTGTCTCAGCACAACGGCTCAAGCAGCTGGACTTCCTGTGCTTCCGTAAGAGCAGTTCCCGGTTTAGCAAGCAATTTGGCTTCACATCCAATCATTTCTTCAGAAACAGGAAGCAATGTCAGGTTATCTCGCAACAATATCAGATTTTGGACACCAACGGCAGTTATCAGGAAATCATGTCTGTGTTATGTGCTTTCTCCAGATGCGAGTTTGTGGAAGAACAAACAGCACCAAACTTCTCTTTTCCATCTTTTATTATGGAGGCTGACCTTTTGTGGAAAGTACTAGAGCAATAGGGTATTTTCACTGTGCATTGATTTTTATCTCATAAAACATTAAAAGAATGTATCATGTTGGAAAATACTGTTTTCTCATTGCCATCACAGTGGTATAGAATGAATAAAAATGCTTGGTAAGGGTCAGTATTTCTTTCTTTTTTTTTTTTAATATATATATATTTTATTGATTTTACAGAGAGGAAGGGACAGGGATAGAGAGCTAGAAACATCGACGAGAGAGAAACATCTATCAGCTGCCTCCCGCACACTCCCCACTGGGTATGTGCCCGCAACCAAGGTACATGCCCTTGACAGGAATCGAACCCTGGACCCTTGAGTCCGCAGGCCGACGCTCTATCCACCGAGCCAAACCGGTCAGGGCGGGTCAGTATTTCTTTATATGGCCTAGGGACATAGCAAGCAGTAAGCAAACAAAGATCGGGTGTGAAAAGTAGACATAAAGCCAGATGAATTTAGACAAAGGAAAGCAAAGATTTTATAAATTATTACATAAAGAGAAACAAAACCTTGAGAACTGCACAAAATATGAAGAAAAATTTCCATAGGAATCTACTGCCAAGAAAAACTATTTATGGACTATAATTAAAATATTTTAATTGCATATATTTATAGAAATCTGTCATATCTTTGGTAACTTAGGTGAGAATGGAGACGATAAAAGTGGAAGTCATAAGATTTTTATAATTCCTACTGCAACAAATTTTCAAACTGTTTAAATATCTAAGTTTTAGACAATCACAAGATGACGGAGTAGCATCATCTACTCCAAAACAGCACAGTCCTGTTTGGGGGACAACTGTTAGAGAAAAAACAGAAACTAAGAGAACCCCAAGTATTTGGTGCTTACCTCTTCCAACACTGGGCAGCTGTCCTGACCTTTCTCTCATATTTGACCATATAAATTAGCACTAGAATATAAGAAATTCTTTGTCATGCTAGCAGAACCCCTGTTCACTTTTTTTTTCTTCAAAAAATAGGGCTTACCAGTACCTCTTTCTTCCTTCTCAAAGCCCTGTGGATGTGACTGAAAACACTAGCCCAGAATCAAAGTCCATGCCGCAGCCAAGAGGAGCACTCTGTGAAGGGCCCATCACCAGAACTTAAAGACCCTCATCCGAATTTGCAACTCTACCTCGGGCTTAAGGCTGGTCCAAATAGCTCCAAAAAAGATGAGAGCTGTACCCTCAAGCCCTTGCTCTTAGAGGGGAACTTATTATAGTCTGTTTTATTAAGGCTTCAGTGTAACTGAAATTTATTCTTCTGGAAGAGAAAAGGAAAAAAGCAAACATTTGCTGACATATCCAAATATGACACATCCAGTATAAAAGTGAAAAGCAATGGCCCTGGGCTCTCCTACAAAGAGGCACTCTCCAAACACTCTCTCACTCTCTCTCTCTTAAACCTGGGACTTCTTGGTATATTTATAAAGAAATACTACAGAAGTTTCTTTCTAGAAACATTGAAAATTTCCCCCGTCCTGCTATCGAATACTTGGTCCAGTTCAGCAAACATTTATTAAGTTCAAACTATGTGCCAAACACTAGGTCACTGCACTAATAACAAGAAGATAGTTGTTGGTTTTTTTTTTTGTTTTTTGTTGTTTTTTTTTTCAAAAAAATGGAGTTATTTTTCCTTAATTCCTAAGACAGTGTTTTGGCATCCAACTAGATATAAATTACAGCCTTAGCCTTATGACAGCTAGGTGATCTCCAATGATTTCATTCATTACTTTAAAAACTCTTTATTGATTTTTTGGCTATTTGCAAAGCTACTTCTGATAGCAACAGAAATGTCCCTGTCTCATGTATTCAAAAATGAAATGAGAGATAACCAAAAGCAGAAGTTGAAAGTGTGGAAAGACAAAGAACTGTGAGAATCTGAAGGAAGACACTGCTTATTACTCAAGGGACCAAGGGAAAAATTCAGAAAGTTGCATTGAAAGGTGTGGTACATGCACAAAGAGAGGTAAGAGAAAGAAGCCTGGGAAAATTATGAAGGGCCTTGAAGACTGTAAAGTTTTTAAATCAAAAATAAATTTAATCCATTTTGGGTAAACAAATTGTAATATAGCCATAAAATGGAATGGCAATAACAAGGAATTAGGTTCTATATGCCACAACATGGAAGAACTTTAAAAACATAACAAGTGAGCGAAGCCAGACACAAAAGGCTACATATTCCATTATATGAAATATCCAGAATAGGCAAATCCATATAGACAGAAAGTACACTTAGGGATTGCCTAAGGCTGGTAGGGGACTGTTTAGGCGATATGAGGAGTGACGGCTAATGCATTTGGGGCTTCTTTTGGGAGTGATAAAAATGCTCTGGAATTAGATAGTGGTGATGGATGCACAGTTCTGTGAATATACTGAAAACCACTGAACTTTACACTACAAAAGGGTGAACTTTATAGTGTGTGATTTATAGCTCAATAAAACTATTATAAAAAATAAAATTAATTATTTTTAATGTTTATAAAGAATTTGAATAGCTATCCTAGTGTCCTACACATATTTTTCACTTAGACATATGTATTAACTATGTATAGAGAATACCACATATGTACAGAACATAGGGCCAAAAAGCAGACTGACATCTTTTTTAAGAGTTTAAGATTCATTGCCTTAGAACTGCCCTAAGAGCAATGAATCTGTAAAAAAAAAAAAAAAAAAAAAAAAATCTGCTCTCTTCTTAACCCCCCAAACAGGTTCACTTCAAGTATTAAAAATAAATGACAAATAAGCAGAAGTCATGTAAATCTTAATATTTGAACACAAAATAAAGTCATTAGTATAAGTGATTAGTGTTCTTTATATGGTATCAAGTTTAATTTTCAAATGGCTTTAAAAAAAAAAACACAAAAAAACCCTGAGGCTATATGCCATTGTATATGTTTTCTAAGATGATGTAAAAATCAATAATCACAAATTTTCAGATACTGGGTTTTGTTTTGTGTTGGTGGTTCATTCACCTGTTCTTAATTACACAAAGTAGGCCTGATATTAGTATTTAATTTATTGTATCTTCTACTAAGAAAGGGTCGAAGACTTAAGAAAACTAACAGTATTTTCTTCTGGGTTATATTTACCATAAATTTCTGATTTTGCTATACACATGAACTTAGAAAAATTCAAGTATAAGCAAAACTTGGTTCATCACAAGCAAAAATATAGCTTAAGTAAATGTTCACTTTAAGAGTAAAAACAAATGAAACTGAAAAATGTAATACAACTAACTGCTCATAAAACCTTAAGAAGCTCACCAATTCTGCACCATGTGCCCATATGTGAGGCAAAATAGAAGGAAAATGCCTCCCAATGTGCAGATCTGTGGATTGTGAGGTGTCCTTAGCTTTCTAAATCCAAATATTGATGTCTCTGTCATCAATGAAATTATTAGCATTTATCGTGTACCTATTATGTGCCAGTTATCAAGCCTTCCCCTCATTTTAAATTTGATTATTACTTTACAATAATGTGATTTTCTCCTAAAAATGGAATCTTTAGTTAAAAACAATGGGAGGGGCAGGTGCGGGTAAAGGGGTCAATGGGAAAAAAACAAAGAGGACGTCTGTAATACTTTCAACAGTAAAGATAAATAAAATTAAAAAACAAAGCAAAACAATCTTCCAATAAACTTGCCAAAGTATCTCTACTTCTAATTTCTATAATAGTGAAACAATAACAACTATGGACTAAACCAAGTTAATATGATAGTCCAGTTTGTTTGAATAACTCAAGATTCTTGCCAACTCTAGCTCATAAGCTCTTTTTGTCAGTGGAAGCACTGTGATGGATACCTGCATGAGTTATCATTCTGTATTAAACAGAACAGTAAGAATACTTACAGGATCACCAAAGCAAATTACTGAATAATTTATGAACTATTCTTTCACTGCAGCTGAACTACTTCTCAGATGTGGGTTTTCAATTTCCCATAATTATGGGGAGCTAATTCCAGATAAATATCGATTTTTATATTGAAAGAAACTGCTAAAATGATGAGTAAGAAACCAACAAGGCAATAAAATATGCAGTGTATTGGGAGTTATTGTAAAGAAAAATAACACTCTAAAGTATATTTACAAATTCTTATTTAAGTACAAATTCAGGGGTTATCCTGTTATCCTGATCACTAAATGTAATTTTAGAAGCTAGACATAGTACCTGTTTCTCTCCAGGTCCTGGGAGGAAACAGCCATTAATCTGCTTGACAGAAACAGTCATTAATCTGCTTGACAGAAACAGTTAATGTATAACTTGAATTACAGCCTTTATTAAAAATGAAAGCGATCCAACTACCAGGTAACTTTTCCAAGTTTCAGGGCAGAACAAGACTATTTCCACACAACCTAAGTCAAAACTCAGAAAGTGCAGGAAAGGCTTTTTATTCCAGGGAGTTCTAAGTATATTTCATAAATGTCTGTAGAATTTTTTATATAAACATCCAGATTGCCCATATTCCAACTCCCAGAAAGTAGGTTTTGTTCATCAAGTACTTATTAAGACACATGGGTAAATAATTTGGGGGAGAAAAAGGGCGCCTCACTGAAATGTTTTCACTGATCTGAAGAAATATTGTGCACGTGCTTGTGTGTGTGATGATGGCAGTGACACATACTTGCTGTAAAAAAGTTGGAAAATTACAGAAAAGCATGCAGAAAACAAACAAACAAAATTATTTGTTAATCCAACACCCATGTTATATTACCTTTGTGGAATATTTTCCTTTCAAAGTAATAGCCCCTATCACTCCATATTTATGTCTAGTTCATGATGTGTCTGACTTCATTCTTTTTATGATAAAAAGCCACAATAAAAGTAAATGGTTGTACATACAATACAATATACAGATGATGTATTATAAAATTGTACACTTAAAACCTATATAATTCTATTAACCAGTCACCCCAATAAATTCAATTTTTAAATTTTTAAGTAAATGGTTGTTCCTGGATTATGCATTCTTAATTAAAAAAACACAAAAACAAACAAACAAAAAAACAGAGCAAATTTAGAATTACTTTAAAGTGGTAAAAAAAAAAAAGGTGAGGTTGTCGCTATTATTACTCATGAATGTGAATATGCCTCTTGTAATCTCTAAAAATACATTTTATAGCAGAATCATATATAACAAGGAAAATGAGCAAATGAATAGAGCAATTCAGAACCAGAGAACTGCTGAATTTCAGAGCTAGAAGTGACCTTGTGTACTATATGAGTCCAATTCCTACTTAACTAGGAACCTGACTGTGACCTCGCCAAGATAGAGACCCTATTTTATTCACGTGTGAATCCTTCCATGAACCCCAGCATATGCCAGGCATTCTATAAATACATTTGAAATAAGATACCATGTTTGTTGGATGAATGAAATTCATTTTAATGTAATAGTTTACAATTTCAGAAGGAAAGATTCCTGGCTCTGCTCCTTCTACAAAGAAACGGCTTATTGTTCATTTATATATTGGTAATGAATAAAAGCCTGAACGGAAGATCATGCAATGGCAATCCCCAACTAATGGAAAGGTCGTAATCCAAAAGTTTGTATGCAAGTAGACTTATTTGAACTCAGAATGCATTTTCCCATAGAAACAATGTTGTACATAATGGTTCACTTCTCTGGCCAGCCCACAAAAGCTTCCTTAAGTATATAGTTCCAACAGACTAACCACCATGCAGAAACTGCACCCTGGGACCATGTGTCTAGCACCCCATTATGGCAAACATCTTCTTGCTGTTGTCCAAGAAGCAGGCTCCCAGGAAGCAGGTTAGAGAATGGGGGGATGAGTAAGAGATCAGACCATGTAAAGTTGTCAAGAATGATACAGGGAAAAATAACAGCTTACTCCCTCTACTGGCCTCCATTCCTCACTCATTCACCAAGCAAGCATATTTTGAGGTCTATAGATTAGGCCCTGTACTAAGCACTGCGGGACACAGCAGAGACAAAAATCACCATCATTTTTCTCCTTCTGGAGCTTATTGTCCAACAGGGAAGACAGACATTGAAGGGTTAGAAAGAAGAATACGGCGAGGGTGAGTGGGAGTGGGGGAGAGAGGTTTCATGAGCAGAAAAGGAAAAGAATATTAGAAATGTCAGGCAACATTTCCCCCTCCACTTGCATTCATTTCATCATTGAGGTGAAAGGCGATGAGTGACAGAAACCAATAACTAAAAAGCAGATGCATGGAGAGCTTACATGTTCATCTTCCCTACTTCCATTCCAGTGCCAACTAATGCCGGGCAGAGATGACTGGCATTGATGCGGAGTGGGGGCGTGCACTAGCAAACCCTGTGACTACAGCAATGAGGAGAAAGGACTGAGAGGGATCCCATCATCCCCAGAAGAGAGGAGAAATCATGCTGTGAGCAGGAGTAGGCAGCACATGGCTGCAACTAAATCACAGAAAGCCATCCTGCTCCAGCCCAGCCAAGAAAGGCTGCTCTGGACATACAACCTCATAGGTTTTAAAATCTGTTCTGACACCTCTCCAGTTTCCCACATAATCTATCTATCCATCTGTCTATATCTACATATATATATATATACTAGTAAAAGGCTAGGTGACCAACCGTCCGTCCGTCTGACAGACCGGCTGGTACATATGACATACAATGACAACTTAAAAATAAACGTTGACTCGCGCATGCACAATACAGTGGGGCCTTGACTTACGAGTGTCCTGACTGAGTTTTTCGAGATATGAGCCGTCTCTCGGCCGATTTTTTGCTTTGAGTTGCGAGCTAAAATTCGGGTTACGAGCCAGCTTCAGATACCCCACCGCTAGTTGGCGCAGCGAACGTCACAGTGAACGCCACAACATCAGCCCAGCATCACGTGTCTCACTCATTCACTTTTTGATTTGACATACGAGTAATTTGAGTTATGAGCTCCATCACGGAACGAATTAAACTCGTAAGTCAAGGTCCCACTGTACCTATAAAGCTCTTGCTGGTGCCAATCGCACACGTTTTAATTTTATACTACTTGAGGGCCAGTGCATGAAATTCATGCATGGGGAGGGGGTCCCCTCAGCCCAGCCTGCACCCTCTCCAATCCGGGACCCCTCGGGGGAATCCCGGGGATAGGCCCAAACCAGCAGTCGGACATCCCTCTCACAATCCTGGACCACTGGCTCCTAATTGCTCTCCTGCCTGCCTGCCCGGTTGCCCCTAACTGCCACCCCCTGCCAACGTGATTGCCCCTCACTGCCTCTGCATGGCGGCCTGATCGCCCTAACTGCCTGCCCGGCCGGCCTGGTCACCCCTAACTGCCCCCTGCTGCCAGCCTGGTCACCCCTTACTGGCCCTCCCTGTTGGCCTAGTTGCCCCCAACTGCCCCCCTCTGCCAGCTTGGTCACTCCTAACTGCACCCTCCCCCCTGCCGGCCTAGTTGCTCCTCACTTCCCCCCCCCTGCCAGCCTAATTGCCCCCAACTGTCCCCCTCTGCCTGCCTGGTCACCCCTAACTGCCCCCCCCCCCCCCGCTGGTCTGGTCATCCCCAACTGCCCCCTCTGCTGGCATGGTCATCCCTCATAGCCCACCTGCCAGCCTGGTCACCCCACGCAGCCTGCTGTTCAGTCATTTGGTCGTCCCTCACTAACCCCCCTTCTGGCCTGGTCGAGGCAGCCATCTTGTGAGGGTGTGAGGGTTAATTTTCATATTACCTCTTTATTATATAGGATATTATATATACTATTTTGACATGTAATTTTTTGCAGTAAGGTAATAACCGCATGAATCTTTCTTCTAATTAATTTCCTTTCAATGTGCACGAATCCATGGACCGGGCCACTAGTTTCCTATAATCTATCCAGGAATACTTTTACTCCCATGCCTATGTACTTGGAAGAGGATAGAAGGAGAAATTAAACTGTAAATAGCCACATCTTAATCACTCATACTTTCTGAAGTTTAATTACAAGGATACTTTAAGATGACATTAGGCTCTTTGATTTGCATAAAGACAAATAGATTAGAAGATTTCACAAGGAAAGTGGCAGATTAGCTTCCATGTGGGAAGACATAAGATAACCGACCGAGTGGGGATCAATCTAAGTCTTTTTTGAGGGACAATGGCATCAAAACCAGCAAATGTGCCTCCAGAATGGGAAGAAACACTCTAATCCATCTTGACTGTTCACTGTATGGGGTGGCCCTCCAAACCAAAGCATCATTAAAAAAGGAATTAAGCCCAGATGGCATGGCTCAGTGGTTTAGCGACAACCTATGAACCAAGAGGTCATGGTTCAATTCCCCCTCAGGGCACATGCCTGGGTTGTGGGCTTGATTCCCAGGGAAAGACAGCTGATCAATGATTCTCTCTCATCAATGATGTTTCTATCTTTTTCTCCCTCTCATCTCCGCTCTAAATTCAACAAATACGTATATTTTGAAAAAGAATTAAAATGTTAAAAACAAATAGACAAATTGTATGTATCCATTTATTATGTAAACCTAAAATACTGGTGGTGCTCTATCACTGCACTTCGTGGTAGATTTATAGAAGGGAAAGATTCAGAGAATATTCTTTTAAATTGCAAAAGGCCACCATAACTCCCTGCTTGGCCAGTCCACTCCAATGGCCATTTTTCCATCCCATCTTATTTTGATTCCCACAGCACCTCACTCCCAACCACACCTTCTTTCTTACACTATGATCTTTGGCTCCCCTAAGAGGGCCCTACTGTAGATCTCCTCCTACCAAGTAAGAATCACTCTGTGTCTTTTGCTGTTTCCTCTTCTTTCAAAAAAATCTTAGGAAAGTTTTTTTTAATAAGAGAACATTTATTTATAAAACCACAGAGGTAGAAGAAGTAATTCGTAGAAGAAATGGGCTGAGGATGTAAGTTATAGAGGTAAAGGAAGGACCCTTGGAGCTTGGGAGTGAGGAAGCTCATGGTAACGCAATGGCAGTCCCCAAGTAATAGAAAGGTCATAATCCACAAGTTTGTATGCAAGTAGACTGTGAGCTAACTAACTGGTCCTTAATAAATTCCTTTTCTGATGAAATTAGCCAAAGGTTTCTGTTGCTTACAGCTGAGAATCCTGACTCATCTACCAAGTCAGGTAACATTTTATTACTTTTGGTCAAAGGCCACGGTAAGATTTACAGTGCAAACAAATACAGCGAGATCCTCCCAGTAAGTCAGAGAGTCAGAGAGAGCTGCCAAGGTGTTATTGAGCATTTCTGAAATCATTTCTTAACAAGAACAATAGGATGGCTACATCACTGTGCTGTTTTAATAGTAGTATTCTAGCATGATTTCTTTCTTTCCCATCAGACTGAGAAATGCAGAACACTATCCCCTAAAAAGCATTCAGTTACTTTCTTGCTTAAGAGGTCTAATTGTTCCCTTCAGAAAATTTGAGTTTTTATCTCCCTTCTTAATTATTCCCAAAGGAACTGTAATGTCTTTCCATTAAGCTGGTTCAGTCAGTAGCATCACCTTGTGTTAGCCTGATAGAGAAATCTTAAATATACATATCCTTGGGGAAAAGACCAGATAGGAATTGAAAAATGTAACTTTTAAAAGTGGAAATAAGTACTCATACTTTATCTTTAGTTAGAATTGATATTTCCTTTATAATAATCTAACTTCATTCACCTTGGGTAATGCATTTAATTTCCCCTAGTCACTATAACTAAACTGTATAGAAGTATATATCAAATTTTCCTTTTGCCCTATTATCATTAACTTTTACCTCTGCACTTTAAAAAATATTTTCAGTAAGACCAAATGGCTGCAGAAATCCCTTGAAAAACAAAACTTTGGCACACGAGAGAATTCTTACTAACCGTAAGCAGAAAGATTCTGAGAAAAAATCAACTCACAAGAAAACTTTTTTTAGTATGATGGCAAGGGTTTGGGAAAAGGGAACTTACAGGAAAGAGTCTGTGTTGCCAGTTATTCATTCACTTAAAATTTTTTGTTTGCTATTTTTGCAATATCCAAGTAGAATTCCTTGTTCTAAACCTAATTTCATTTTCCATTTTGTCCTCTAAAGGTCTCACAATCTTCTGATTATAAACTCCAATAGTTCAGGGGTTAGCCCAGGACGAACTGCCACTGCCCATTGCTCCCTGGTTGTGAGTCTCCTTGGGGTCCCTTAGAGTTTAGGAGATGCGTGCCTGTGGGTGAAGAAGAAGGGGAAGGGAAAAGGCGTGGGTGTGCTCCTGGGAGGGAGAGCTTGAAGGCCATAACATTTTATGCAACATTCATAAAAGAGCCATTTCCTCGTCTACCCTCTAAAGTCATTATTAACCCAAGATACTAAAATAAATAAATAAATAAATAAATAAATAAATAAATAAAGCAGGCTACAACCTGCCTGACCTACAGAAATGACAATCTCTTTTAAGATATTTCAAACTAAGAGTGACTCGTGGGGAAAAAGTAGGTTGCTGCTAAATTGAGATCTTCTAAGTGAAGGTTCCCCAGGTTTTTTTGCTCAAAGAGAAGCCCTGAGACTGAACAAGTGAGAGATGGTAGAGCATCACATGGCAGTAGGAGATCATGGCCATCACTCTAGGTTGACCAAGCAACCCTGGACACTGGGAACCCCTGCAAATCTCAGAGGCCGATATGGTGGGGGGAGGCTTTCCAGGAAAGGCTTCCACACCCACCATTAGATTCAATTCCCAGCTGGGGGCCTGACGAAAAGTGAATCTTGAAGGACATACTCAATACTGAAGGGGACACACAGCCCTACAGAGGGTTCCGCACACCCTCCATGAAGTTAGACCAGAATGAGGATGCTTTGGAAAAGCCAATAACCCAGGAACTGGGGATGAGTTAAGGCACCGCCTATCAGCTTAACCTGGTACCGTGCAGCTAACAGAAATGCTCATCGCAAAGCAGGTGGAAACATTCTCTCGTTGTACACCGGGGTAGGAGGGGAACTGGATTCATCTAGTTACCTTTGTCCTTCACTGTTCTCATGTTGGGCACAGAGAGATGAAAATGGTTCAGTTTGCTGATTTCTGAGTATGTACAGAACTCATTAACAGAGAGTTAACATCTACTTTTAGTATCAAACATTCTCAGTATCAGACGTAGCATGCTGATATCATCTGGACAAAGGAGTGGTCCTCCTGCCAGGCATTACTACAGTTTCACGTTTATTTCCTGTTACTCAGAGAAAAGGGAAATGACCCCAAAACGGGCCCTGGGACACCTGACAGCTGGGGCCCTGTTACATCATTCCTCAAGTACTGTTTAAGTTCTAATGCCACTTAAATGTTATCACACATTGACTCCACTCTGCAGTTTATAACAAACCTAGCAAACAGGACAAGCCAGTCTGGATTGAATAATATGGAAATAAGCCAGGTAGCTAGGGAGCCAGCTGACAGGCAGACAAGCCGGAACAATGGTACAATGAGTTAAACCTCACTACACCTACAGGCAGCCTCTTCATTCACTCTACTCTCCTAGCACTTTATGAATAAACTAGGGAGAATACAAAAACCAATAAAGAAGTTCTTATTATGCATATTTCCACAAGTACCAACTTACTAAGTCACTAAAGTTCATTAAAAGGGACACAAAAGTCAATATTTACATTTCACTTAGTTTTTCTTTAATCTGGTATACCTATTGAATAACTCATATTTGGACCTAAAAATATTAATGCATTATAAAGAGCTTATCAGTAATTAGTATCATCTTCCCACACAAACATGCTATCAGCTTAAATATGGGCCGAGTGCCAGAATTCAAGTTTTACTAGTGTGGTTGTATGACTTGAATAAGTTGTTTCAGTTTCCTGCATGTACTTGTTTGAGAAACAGATTTCATATCTACCACCCTCAGAAATGTTAAAGATGTACTAAATAGTGAAACTGGTCAACATTTTGTAAATATTCCTATAATACAATAAACTGATACAACAGAGAAGCTCCACAAATACAGTATTTAACATTTTATAATAAAAATGGAAAATACTAAAATGGTATCAAAGCTATTCATTAACCCTACAATGCTTCATGAATTACGTGATTATAATCACCTATAAATTTTTTCTTATATATAGGCTGCTATGAATTAACTGGGGGAAAAGTTATGAAGAATCCATTGTAGTTAGTTAAGAGTAGATAATGATTGTGTAAATATAATAATCACACATAAAATTACAAGTTAATCAGTGAAGTTGAACAAAAGCTAGCTGAAATGTAATAACTTCAGTCTAGAAAGTTAAAAGCATATATACTTATATACACATGTGATTAGCATATAAAATATAAGTATATGCTCATTACAATGCCTGTTAAAAAATTTAGGGCTTGGTTTAATATACCAGAGTTCTTTCTTAGGTTCGCATTTAAAAATAAGTTTTTAACAGCTATGATCAAATTTGTTCTTTCCTGGTTTTGATACTCCCATTTTTCTGATTTAAAAAAAAAAAAGTCAGTCTTAAGAACTACCTTTAAAGACACAAAGAAAAAAACAAAGCTCCAATGGGGAGGGCGGGGGAGAGGAGACCCTCTTTTGGCATCTTATTAAATGCACTAGAGGCCCAGTGCACAAAAATTTGTGCAATCGGGGGAAGGGGGGGTCCCTCAGCTCGGCCTGTGCCCTCTCGCAGTCTGAGACCCCTCGGGAGATAACGACCTGCTGGCTTAGGCCTGCTCCCGGGTGGCAGAGGGCAGGCCCAATCCCTAGGTGCAGCCCCTGGTCGGGCTCAGAGCAGGGCCAATCAGGGGGTTGGGGCACTGCCCCCGTCACACACAGAGCAGGACCCATCAGGGGGTTGGGGCACCGCCACTCTCACACTCAGGGCAGGGCCGATGGGGAGGTTATGGCTCTACCCCATCACACACAGAGCAGGGTCCGTGGGGGGCGGGGGGCGTTGGGGAGCTCCCCCCTATCAGGCACAGAGCAGGGCTGCTCAGGGGGTTGGGGCCCCACCCCCTGTCACACACAGAGTCGCAGGGCGATCAGGGGGTTTGGGCGCTGACCCCTGTCACGCTGATCCCGGTGCCGGGAGGCATATTACCCTTTACTATATAGGGTAGAGGCCTGGTGCATGGGTGGGGCTGGCTGGTTTGCCCTGAAGGGTGTCCTGGATCAGGGTGGGGGTCCCCACTGGGGTGCCTGGCCAGTCTGGGTGAGGGGCTGAGGGCTGTTTTCAGGCTGGGAGTGACTGAAGTTCCCAACCACTCCTTTTTTTCTTTTTTTTTTTTAATTCTGGGCCAGCTTTACCTTGAGGCTTGGCTCCAGTTCTTAGGCCTCCGCGGCTGAAAGTAGGTTTCTGGCCTTTGCTTACAATGTTGCGAATCTGCTGGCTGAAGTCTGGCGGTATTTGTTACAATGTTTCTTAAACTGCCCACTCAGAGGCCTGCAGCTGCAGGCGGGGAACGTTGGTTTCCTCCGTCACTGAGGCAAGCAAGCCTCATGTTAGTTTCAAGCTGCCTGGCTGCCGGCCGCCATCTTGGCTGGCAGTTAATTTGCATATCTCGCTGATTAGCCAATGAAAAGGGTAGCGGTCATACGCCAATTACCATGTTTCTCTTTTATTAGTGTAGATATTTAACATCATTTCAAAATCTTCGATAGGAGGAGTGAGAATTGGTATCATCAAGCTGTATCTTTCCATTCCAAAAACTAAGCATGAGAAGGGGTTGCAAACCAGACTAAACTATGGAAACTACTTCAGGGTGGCAAGCTCCCAAGGCTTCCACAGATTCTAGATTCAAATGCTACCTCATTACACTTCTGCCACCCCTACCCACCCCTCACTGCAATAGGTAAGTGGGGGCAGGGGGATCAAGGTGCATGGTTTTTTAGAAAGTTCCCTGGTGATTCTGATATTCCCCTGACTTGCCTTCGAAGGAGAACTAGAGAACCAAGCATACGCACTGCCTCTTCTTCTCACTCTTAAAACCCGAGTAACACCAGAATATTTGAGAACCCCTGGTTTCTAATGGCTACTCCTTTCACTAGCTTTAGGATCTAAAGTTGTGGGTTTCATCCAGGCAGGTGTCAATGCAAAGTTAAAAGAATATTTCTGACAGATGCAGAGATAGGCCACAAAACTAGAACCTTGTAAAGAGCATTTCTACAGAGTTGAGCCAGGCTGGCATCTTTATGATCTGAGCATCTACTAGGTAGGAGTTGACTCTACAGGCACCCTAGTTTAGCCTGTCTGTCCTGTTCCAACCATTTGTGTTCACAAGATAGGCTTGCAGAAGAGGTTCCCTAGCTAGGCTCACAGAAAGAGCTTCAAGACTAATTCTGCAAAGACAAAAAACCGGCTGCGTAGGAACTCACACTCACCCAGGAGAGATTACCAAAAGCTGTTTTGGAGACAAGTCTTCTGGTACATATTCTAAAAAACACCAAAAGGTGGTGAAAAGGGAAGGTCCAAGATTTCTGCAGAATTTTTTAAAATGTTGTTGGGAGAGTAAGGAAAATATCCTAACTAGGATCTTTTAAAATGCTTTCCCTCCAAGAAGAAAAAGTAAGTATTTTATAGGCTCAAATCTCTACACTCCTCTCAGAAATTCCCACTGCTCACTGGCAGGCCTCCTCACAGCCTAGCTTACTTGGCAAATATTCACATACCATTATTCAAAATATGTTAATAAAGTGAACAGGGTGCTACCATCACATAACCCCACCCTCCCTTTCTTTGTGTGAACTGAACCTGTGCAGGTTAAAACAGGTGCAGGTTAAAGCACTTGCTAAGTGAGATTACTGACTGTTGGCTCAAACACTGTCAATTTTAAATAAGCATTTACGGGAGAATGGCTTTGCTCAAATGTATGCTGTCTTCAAAAATGAATGTTGTGATGATCAAGTCACTCCCACTCCCATATTACTCTATTGGTGTAAAAACATCAGCATTGGTGATTTACATTTTTTAAGTACTATATTCAAAGTACCTTAAAAATTCCAAGCCCCTTTACAAGTCTTCTTTTAAAAATAATTCCCCAGTGAAATATTTTTCAGTCTACAAATGAGCAGTAGAAGCAGTGGTTATACATTGTGTAGACGATGATAACTGGAATCAAAAGCAGAACTCAGATTTCCAATCACTTCACACAACTATTCAACAATTATCTCTTTAGCACAATGTCAAGTATTTCTTTGGTGAACCACAAAGAAATCACAAAGCAACTAGTTACTCATTTTTGGTACATAGTCTAAAAATTTCCCACAAAATCAGACTATTTTAAAATTTTCCTTCCTCTCTCTGCCTGCCTCCCCCCAAAAGCATTTACTTATTTCTTCATCCACAAAGACATTCCACACATAGTCTGAATTTTAAAACTCAGGCTCTGCAGCTTCACTTTCAGTGGAACAGAAAGTGCTGGTCCCCCCCAAAAAAACCTCAACGTCTCCCAGTTCCTAAATATCTTCCAGTTCCTAAATTAGCCCCCCGATTACCAGACCTTATGAAGGAAATCAGGATCCAGTATTTTAAGTTTAAAAGTTAAAGGGAGGTTGGAAGGAAGGTATAAATGGGACTGCATGCTTACCCAGGGTGACTCATTCTCATATGCTCAAGATTAAACTGAGCACTGAACCTAAGATCAGGAAAGAATTTTTCCTCGGGGCCAGAAAGGGGTGTGGGATTTCCAAATGTGCACTAAAGTAAGATCTTCTGTGTGGATCAGGTGAGCCAATCCCACATAATTAACTTCCTACTACAGGGCCGAAGCAAAAACAGGTGCGGTGCATACCTTCCCAATAGGTGTTGGTAAATTTCATGTTATGTGCTTTTATCCACAATTAAAAATAAAAAAGAGAGGGACTGGTGTGAACTTACCATATTGCCATTGCTCTGAGGAGCAGTTAAAATGTTTTATAATGTCAGGTGTCTGAATTTTAGAAATTACACCAACCCACTGAAGAAGGAGGTGGGTATGGCAGATTGGGAATGGCATAGGGCTAGGCGGCAGGCAGCTTGCGTTCACATCCACATCTGCCTGCTGAAAACAGCTGGTCCTGGACTCAGGGTATTTCCAAGGCCTCAATTCCCTAGGGCCTCATTTTGCTATTAAAAATAGGAGCAGTAAAAAAACTAAATAAAAAAAGAATAGGAACAGTAAAGAAGTTTTTCTCTTTTCATTCATTTAAGAAAAACTGGCCTTTATCTTCCTTAAGTCCGTGGTTGGCAAACTGCGGCTCGCGAGCCACATGCGGCTCTTTGGCCCCTTGAGTGTGGCTCTTCCTAAGCCTTAGGAGTACCCTAATTAAGTTAATAACAATGTACCTACCTATATAGTTTAAGTTTAAAAAATGTGGCTCTCAAAAGAAATTTCAATTGTTGTACTGTTGATATTTGGCTCTGTTGACTAATGAGTGTGCCAACCACTGCCTTAAGTCATTTTCTTCTCAACTATTTCCATAAAAATCTCGAAAGTTATGAAAATTTATTCTGCTTTGGAAATATATGGTTTAGAAACACAACAGATTCTGTTTGAAAACAGACATGGATGCTTTCAAGGTTAGAACCTTTTTTGAAAGATGAAAGTATTTTAATATCCATGATACAATTTCCCTTAGTAAAAAACATGGGTTTCTCAACATACAACTATTTCTCCAACTTGGAGATAAAAACCACATTTGCTAAAAACTTTAGTATGCAGACAGCCTATCATAAAAGACTATCTTTTAGTTGTTTAAATATCACTGAAATAAGTAGTAGGGAGATATTAAACATTTATATGTTCTGAACATTAAAAATTATATCTTGAAACAGAGGAATAATCAAAGTACCAAAATCTATGCATTTTAAGTGAACCTGTGTCTATTTGCTATTCAAATATAAGTAAAAATACAATTATTATAAAGCTAAATATGCGTATTAACTTTAATGATAAACCTTACATAATTATTAAGTAAACATTTCCCTTTATTAACTTATGCAAAGAGCAATAAATCTGCTCATCTATTTTATAATTTTTTTCTGTATGTTAAACCCAAACCAGAATATGTTAAGTTAAAATATTCCCACCGAAAATTTATAAGCTACATTTCTTATGCTGCACTTGGATGACTACTTAACGCACGGTCCTCCGTCAAAGCATCTATACTTGTTAGCCAATATAAATATTCATTGGAAACATCTACCACCATGTTAAACAACATATGGGTTAGAATAAATTGTAGAAAAATAACTAGAAATATTAAGAATAAAAGAGGTTTACCAAATGTATGATTTAAAAAACATATGCAAGCAAGAAAATAAGGTTACCGGAAATGAAGGGAGTTCATCGTGAGCCTAGCCTTCATTCTTTGTTCAGGATAGAAGTCACAGGAATCTAGCCATTCCTGGTTGCCAGAGTAATGGTTGCAGCTGGTTCTGGGTCTCCGCCACCATCAGCAACAGCCCTTCTATTATTCACTTCAGGAGCGAAGTGATCTACTAACCAAATGCACTTGGACTGTCAGTGTAATAAGAGGGTGTGGTAGAGACTTCATATAATAACAATAATGAAGGACTTCGGGTCAAGATGGCAGAGTAGGGAAAAAACAGATAAAGAGCTTCCCAGACAAGAAAAAGCTAAAGGAGTTCATCACTATCAAACCAGTATTACAAGAAATGTTGTCCAGCTGGCGTGGCTCAGTGGTTGAGCACTGACCCCTGAACCAGGAGGTCACAGTTTGATTCCTGGGCAGGGCACATGCTTGGGCTGCGGCTTGATCCCCACCCACTGTGGAGTGTGCAGGGGGCAGCTGATCAATGCTTCTCTCTCCCTCTCCCTTCCTCTCTGAAATCAATAAAAATACATTTAAATAAATAAAAATAAATAAAAAATGAAAAAAGAAATGTTAAAGGAACTTGTTTAAGGGAGAAAATATTTTAAAATATGAATAATAAAATGACAACTACATACCATTGATAATTACTTTAAATATAAATGAATAAAATACTGCAGTCAAAATATTTAGGGTAGCTAAATCGATAAGAAAACAAGACCCTTATATATGCTGTCTACAAGAGACCCACTTCGATCAAAAGATATACAGCCTGAAAGTAAAGGGATGGAAAAAGATATTTCACGTAAATGAAAAGCAAACAAAACAAAAGGCTGGGGTAGCAATACTTATATCAGACAAAATCAATTTTAAAACAAAAGCTGTAACAAGAGACAAAAAAGGAACTAGCAATTTCACTTGTGGGTATGTATTCCAAGAAACCCAATTAGAAAGACATGTACATTCTTACATTCAATGTAGCAAGAAGTGGTGGCAACCTAAGGGTCCATTGATAGAGGAATGGATAAAGAAGAGGTGGTACATATATAAAACGGAACATTACTGAACTATAAAAGAGAATAAAATCTTGCCACTTGCATCAACATGGATTGACCTAGAAAAAGTAATCTAAGTGAAATAAGTGAGACAGAGAAAGACAAATACCATATGATTTCACTTATATGTGGAAACCAAGAAACAAAATAAAGGAACAAACAAAACAGAAACAAACTCACAGAATCAGAGAATACTTTGATGGCTCCCAGATGGGAGGAGGAGCTGGGGGGATGGGGAAAATAGGGAAGGGATTAAGATGTGCAAATTGTCAGTTATAAAAACAGTCACAGGGCTGTAAAGTACAGCATATGGGGTACAGTCAATAATATTTTAATAACTATGTGTGGTGTCAGATGGGTACTAGATTTACTGGGGTGATCACTTCGTAAGTTATATAAATACTAATCACTATGTTGTACACCTGAAACTAATATAAAAATGTACATCAACTGTAATTAAGAAATAAAGTTATAAAAAATAATATCAATAATGATACTCACCACTTACAAAGGAGATAGGAAGATCCTGTAAGAGCTTGTGGGCAGATGGGCGTAGCATAGTATCTAAGAGGCTGAAGTAAAAGAAATGGAGAAGGGAGAGAGCATGGAGAATTGCAAATAGAAAGGGAGGAAGGAAAGATTAGCAAACTAGTGATGAAATGGTCTGCAGTATAATCTAGGTTCCTCGAATGGAAAAGGAACACTTTGACACAGAGATGGCGAGGGTAACGTAAATGTAAAAACGAACACTTCGACGAAGAGACACAGCAGGTTAGTGAATGATTTAATGAAAGTTAATGATAGTCATTTTTATAAGAAACTCCCCAAATTCCTCTTACTTTAGGCAAGGAGTGTGTCAAGAACTTTCTGCAAGGTAACCGAAAGAAACCGTAAAGTACCACTAAGGAAATAGTATGCCGAAAAATATGATAGCTTTCTAAAAACAACGTTCAGTGGATAGTTGGATATAAAACCCTTTACTTTAGTCCCCTGCTGGAATTAAATAACCATTCCTTCTTGGTTCCATGTCTTGACCAATTTTCTAAACTAGAGCCTGTTTTGCCTGTCTCTTTTGCTTTCTTTCTCTAAAGTGGATTTTAAAATCAAAGTTTAGGCTAAAAGAGATAGATAAAGAAGAGGTGGTATATATATATAAAACTAGAGACCGGGTGCATGCATTCGCAATCCGGGACCCCTCGGGGGATGTCGGACTGCCGGTTTCAGCCCAATCCCTGCAGGCCAGGCTGAGGAACAAATCTGTGCATCGGGCCTCTAGTATGCTTATAAGATCTTTGGTTAATCTCTTCCTGCCCTCCCTCCTCTCCGCTTCCCTCGGAGATTCATCAGTCTGTTCCATGTTTCCATGCCTGTGTGTTGAGCATCTGCCCCCTGGTGGTCAGTGCACATCATAGCTACTGGTCGAATGGTCAAACAGACGGTCGCTTAGGCTTTTATATATCTAGATGGGATATTACTGAGCCATAAAAGAGAACAAAATCTTGCCATCTGCAACAACATGGATTGACCTAGAGGAAGTTATGCTAAGTAAAATAAGTGAGACAGAGATAGGGGGGAAGTAGGAAAGGGGGTGCAGAGAACTTCTTTAGTCAAATACAACTACTTTGGTGCTCTTACAAATCAAAAACATCTCAACTAACCAAAAATTTGGGCCAACCAGACGTGTAATATAAAGACAATGGGGAAAGAATGTTTAAAATCATAACAAGTCCAGGAAATCGGGACTATATTTCAATAATATGCTTTCAGATCCAATAGCCAGAAATCTGGTAAAGAGCTAATCAACCCCCTTTCATTTCTCCTCTCCATTTTTAAGTCAATCATAAGCTCAATCCAAGAACACACACTCTTTTTAAAATCAATACCTACATAATACCTTCCTTGATTTAATAAAGCCGTTTGACTTTCTTGCCAATAGTTAGGTACTTTCTCATAGTCTAAACTTTCTAAAAATTCCCTTTCACTTTTGTCATCCTCTAAATATGCCATTAGGAGACAGTTTGATCTAAATCACTGCTAGAAAACATGAAGCACATATCTTGTTAATCACTATAGCATATTTCCCGTATCTCACAGAAGAGAGGCTAAATTACTTTCTGAATTTTGGTTCTAATCTCCCTCTTCCACTCTTTGTATGAATCTGCTTCTATTGGATTTTCTTCCTTCTCTCTTTTTCCCTCCACACTCAACTCAGGATTTCTCCAAGTATAATTTAAGGACCACCTACATTAGAAATCAGCAGGGGTGTGGATTAGAAAATGTAATTTCTGGGCTTCTACCAAGACTTACTAAAAATATCAGAAGGTGGGTAAGGCTCATGAACCTTCTTTTTACGTACAGATTAGGGACTATAGTCAATAGTATTGTAATAACTTTGTACAGTGACAGCTGGTTACTAGATTTATTGCAGTGATCACTTCAAAGGGTTATCAATGTTGAATAACTATGTGCACACCAGAAACTCATTTACTATTGCATGCCAAGTATACTTTAATTTTTAAAAAGATAAGTGAATGAGAAGAACTGGAGGGGGGGGTGAGGGGGCAGGATCTTCATTTTAGAAGTTACCCAGGTGATTGTTATACACACTGAAATTTGAGGACTACTGACCCAAAACCTTGACTCTCCTCCCCAAACCAAAGGACACAGGGACTCTGCCAAGCTGTAAATAAGTACCATCAGAACATCTGAACGGTGGTTCTCCGCTTTCCTTTTAAAACAAAGATAGAAGAAGCAAGAAAGCATAGAGAGTACATCAGGAACTGAATGTGAAACATCAGCATAAATGCAGACCCGTCAGCCCTGCTCTGTGGCTGCTGCCAATTACAGTAGCCAGCCCTGCAGGAGGAGGGAGTACATGTAATTTATAAAAAGTACACAAGCTGGGCGGCTTGTGAACAATGAGTGGTGGTATTCAAGCCAAGAGGTAATAAAAGCATGAAGAAATGACTCAGCACCCCCTCCCCACCCAGACAACAATTGGTTGTACTCCAGCTAGAACGAGCAAGGTCAAAATGAGTACTTGGGTAACGATTTAAATGACAACAGACGGGTTGAGAGAGATTTTGTCGATCATCTAAGCCCCTGTGAAAGGGTCACACAGCACTAAGCTCTGGTGTTCAAAAAACTCAGTCACCTTGATGACTGCTTTCCACAACTTTATTGAAGTCAGAAAAGTAAATGTTCGGTTCCAGTGTTACAACACAGTCCTGTACCTGGATTATGGCTTTCAAAGGCAACACAGGGAAATAAACTACATACACAGTACAGATACAGGAACCAAGCGTTAGGAAGGATCCTCCTACAGAAATGTTCTGCAACTTCAGCACCGTCGACACTCTGCCCCGGGAATTGTTTGTTGTGCGGGCAGTCCTGTGCACTGTGGCAGGTTTAGTAGCCTCCCTGACCTCTACCCACTAACAACCAGTAGTACCCCTATTTGTGACAACTAAAAATGCCTCCAGACATTGCCAAATGTCCCCAGTAGGGGCAAAATCACCTCCCCACTCCCATTAAAAAACACAGAGCATGGACACAGACAATGGGGTGGTGAGGGTCTGGGTCTGGTTTGTGTGGGGTGGGGAGTGGGAAGGGGGGTGGAGAGGACAGGAAAGGTCTGGAAGAGGTTAATTGGGGGGGGGGGGAGAAGGAGGACCTATGTAATACTTTCAACAATAAAGATTAAAAAAACAACGCAGAAACATCATCAACAGCTCATAGAACATATTTTTCACATCATGATTTCACATATATGCTCTTACATATATATATGTGTATATATATAAAACACCTTTTATCACCCTATTTTCCATTACCAGGGACTAAAATGCAAAATCTTACTATTGTTTTAGTAAGCTACCCAAGCCATTACAGAAATGCCACATTACAAAATAACTGAGTGGGCTCCTCACCCTTCCTGGTCACAATCAACCAGTTGACTCTCCAAAGCATTCATGTCCATTTAACAGGAGGCACAGTGCTAGTGCCCATGAGGCTTATAGGAGCCCACAAAAAAATGTATTAATATTAATTTCTTTTAAAATCAGTATTAATAATGAATACCAGAGTCGCCAAAATTTATGATGGCTTAACTCTGAATGTCTCAACTTTATGATGGTGCAAAAGCTACCCACCTTCAGTAAAAACAATACTTCAAACTTTTTTTCCCATTTTTACTTTTGGCACTTTATTGAAAAACATCTTTTATCAGTAAATGTGTTTGCTATGCCAGCAAGCAAAACTAAGAAGAAATATTTTTCTTTTCTTTTCTTTATTCTGAAGTTTTACATATGTTTCCTTTTTAGTATTTCAAATTTTTTTTTAAAATATATTTTATTGATTTTTTACAGAGAGGAAGGGAGAGAGATAGAGAGTTAGAAACATCGATGAGAGAGAAACATCGATCAGCTGCCTCCTGCACATCTCCTATTGGGGATGTACCCGCAACCCAGGTACATGCCCTTGACCGGAATCGAACCTGGGACCCTTCAGTCCGCAGGCCAATGCTCTATCCACTGAGCCAAACCGGTTTGGGCAGTATTTCAAATTTTGAGCTTTTCCCAGACTAGCGATAATCAGTAAAATACACTCTCATGATGCTGGACAGTGACAGCGAGCACAGCAACCCGGCAACCAGGTGGTCCGCAGGGTGAACACCCCACACTCTGCAGGGGACTGCGCTGCCAGTGATTCTGGATATTGTGTTCTGAGCACGTTTCAGGTAGGCTAGGCCAAGCTATGGTGGTCAGTAGGTTAGATGAATTAAATACATTTTCAACATACAATTATTTTCAACCTGATTTATTATGCACCTGTATAATAATAATAAAGATAAAATAATAAAGCCAGCTTGGAATATATTCCTCTTCATACTGGTGCAGTTGCAAAATATAATGTTTATTCTATCGTTTTAGAGGGGTTGGGGGGCCGTGAAGGCAAAAGTACCAGAGGTTGGAAAACCTCATAATGTGGCTCTGCCATCTCATGGGGAAAAAAGCAATTAAAAGCAGCAAGTATAATCAGGTGTGACAGGGGCTGTGCTGAGAATCAGAGGAGGACAATACAGATGCTCCAGCCCACTGTGTGTATGTGTGAGATTGAAGGTGGTGGCGGGAGTTCAGGGGAGGCTCGGTGGGCCTTCTTGGGGGCAAAGGAATGCTGCAGAACAGCTTCAAACTGAGGAATGGTATTATCAGACTTGTGTTCAGAAAGGCCAATCTGGATGCCTTGATAAGGGCAGGCTGGGGGCTGAGAGGTGGCAAGAATGAAAGTAGGAAGATCAACTGGCTATTGCAACAATCCAGAAAAAAAGGCAAAAATAGCGTTGGCAACAGAAGGGTCAGTAAGCATAGAGATATTTGGGAGGTAAACTGACAGAATCTGGTCACTGAATGTGGAGAATGAGGAAGGGACAACAAAGAAAACCTTCTGGCTGAAGCCACAAGACAAGAGATGGTGGTGCGACTGAGAGAGGGAGGACTGAGAGGACCAGGTTTAGGGGACAGGCTGGGAAGACCCGCTGTGGACATGCTGAGTTGCTGTAGGCTCTCTAAGCAGTTGCACGGATCTCAGCAGATCCATAGACATGGAGTGAGAAAAGGGATGAGACAGAATCTTCAAATCATCAGCCTATACAGTATAAATTCAGAGGCATTTCAGATCCAGAGATGGGCTTTAAATGTTAGAAAATGTGCAAGGTTATAATAACATCTGCATCCAAGTTTGTAAGGATTCTGCAGAAACTGTGTGCCCAGAGCTTTTATCAAGTTTTCAGAGTTCGTGAACTCACAACAGATGAAGAACCACTAACAGTGTGAGATGGGAGGAGAGGCCATCCAGGGAGACCACCAGAGCCCGTAGGAACGCCAACCTTAAGGAAACCAGAGCCCGGCATCAGGAAGGCACAGGAAAGAACACATTTTGAGAAGAGGGGTTGGTCATTTCCATCGGGAGTTTCATAAAAAAAATAACCAAAAAGCCCAAGTCTAGCTCTGTTCGATTCGGCAACAAGAGTGGTGGAGAAGGATTCAGGTTATATTCTATTATGAAATGAGTGGCAGGGGAGGAAGAAGGGACAGCCAAGTGCACAAAACTCACTCAAGAGTCTGGCTGGGAAAAAGGAGAAATAGAGTCTCCCTCCAGCCGCATCTTTGAAAACTGAATCCATCTTTTAAGGTCCTGGTGAAATCTCTCTTACCACCTTCGTTAAGCCTTCAGAGAGTCCCTGAATTCACCTCCCGCTGCTGAATTCTTCTGGAGCTTTGTCTCACACACTCCTGATCATAATATAATTTGCAGCACTGAATGCATCCGAAGTCCCTAGTAGCATATAAACTCCTGAAGAGTGGAGACAGTGCCCTCTTGGTCTTCTTCTTCTGAATTCTTCTCCATAGACATCCCCTCAGTGAATGAAGGATCCGACCTGAGCGGTGAGACATGTGGCCCTGCACTGTATGACCTCGGGCAAATCAATTAGTCTCCCAGAGGCCAAGTTTCATTCCCTGTGAAATGAGGAGGCTGGACTCAACCAGGGAAGGAGGAGATATGTAAAACTGGAAAAGATATTCAATATAGCTATTGTTTTGGTGATACAAATCATAGAAAGTAAAACTGGATTAAAAGTCAAAAGACACTCAGCCCTAATTGGTTTGGCTCAGTGGATCGCGTGTGGGCCTGCGGACCGAAGGGTCCCAGGTTCGACTCTGTTCAAGGGTATGTACCTTGGTTGCAGGCTCCTCCCTGGCCGGGCCCTGGTTGGGGCATGTGTAGGAGGCAACCAATCAATGTGTTTCTCTCACATAGATATTTCTGTCTACTCCCTCACTTCCACTCTCTCTAAATATCAATGAAAAAGCATCTTCAGGTGAGGATTAAAAAATAATAAAATATAAAAAATTTTAAAAAAAGGACATTCAAACAGTACCTTAGAGAGAAATGGGTTACAAAAGATTGAGAATCATTGGACAACATGATTTATGCTTTTAGGTTTAAAGTTCTACAATTATCTGGTCATATGGTTCAAGAGACTGTGCAAGGTATCCTGTGGTACATTTTAGACACAGAGGACAAATGCCATCTTTGTCCTCTGGAAATTAATGTCCTATTACAAACACCAAAGGATGATAAATGAAGCCCCAATTTTCTTTGTAAACAAAGCATGTGTATACACTTTCTACTTTGTAATCTGTGGGTCATTATAAAAGTCATCTACAAAAATATTTTTAAAAATATTGCTTTTCCCGTTTTGACTATTTGTTTAAATGAAGATATAGAAAAAAAAATACTATTCAACAGGACCAATTTAATTTTGTGCCACTTTCTTTGGAAATAAATGACCTATATATCCAGTGAAGGTTACTCAGAAAGCTTTGGCTGTATGTAACAGCATCACTAAGAACAAATTAGCTTCCCAAATATTTTGCATTCTTACTAGTTCAATATTTCCTTTTACCTTTTCTCAGCACTTCAAGCATTTAAACCTGAAATTGTCCGGGAGAACGTGTAAAATCCAATACTCTTCCACAACTTCATGGTCAATTATAACTTTAACACAGAGAAGGGGGTTCAGATAATACCTCCCTAAGTGAAATGAGGGGATCATTCCTCATCAAGCTCAACTAACAGCACTGGAATTCAAAACACAGAAGGTATCCTTTTACCAAGTGTTTCTCTTCCCAAACTCTCTACCCAGAGTCAACTTAAGATTAAAGCACTTCTCTCCTGCCAATCAAATGGGTCATCCCTCCAACCAGAAGCGCTTTCATCTTGGCTACTGGGAGACTCTGGCCAAGGCACTGATGGGAATGTGTGATGTGCTGGAGCTGAGAGAAAACAAACCAGGTACTTAATTCTTTAATCAGGTAGTCATCTCAGGGAGGAGTTCTGCTCGTCAGAAAGTGCCCTAACCACATTTCCCAATACAGTAGTAACTTAAAACTGAATTTCAGGAGAGAAAAACAATCTACATGCCTGTGGAACATGATTATTCCTAGTCTCGATTACCACATTACCGGGCTAGAGATGCCTCCCCCTTTTAGAGAAAAGGTAAAAGAATGTGTGTGTCAAGATTCTGACACACGTACTTTGTGATGCTGGTGGCCAGGCTTATGTTACCGAGAAGACGTGGAAACAGAGGAAAAGAGCCAGAGGGTAGGGATCCAGGGGACAAAGAATGCTTTTACCTTTAACCCACTTTAAAAAGTTAGCAATTAGAATTTTATAGCAATTGGCTAACTGGTGCATTAAATAATAAAGATGACAACAAAAACAGATTGAATTCTCAGCCTTCTCCTGATGCTATTGTCCTACATTTTCACTTCACGAAAGTGAACGTCTTAACTAACATTGCACTCACCTGCCTATTTCGTGTGTACTAGCTGAACAATAATGACAACTATGCAATGCAACCAAGCAACGTGAGCGTTAAAAAGCCTTGATGTTAACAGACATGTCCTGCCCTCAGTAGACTACATGTCTTCCTGTGGCTTTTCTCTTCAAATATAAAATGGAATTCTGATGTTTTCCTTTTTATGTGTCATGTTCGTAAAGAAGAACATATAAATACTGTTTTCAAAAACATTTAAACTACATGAGTCAAAACAAAGCAAAATAAATAAAAAAGGGAAAAGAAAAACAATGAACAGGATAGTTAAAGCAAGGTTTAGTATTTTTCTTCCTATAAAAATAATGACCTAAAATTTTTTACATTTAAAAGAAATGTTTGGACTCTCAGCATATTGTTTTTAATTCATGGAACAATGTAGCCATGTTTGTTTTTTTTCCTTTGGGACATTGTTTTGTTTTGTTTTTAACACACAGGGAATTACCTAGGCCAAGTATGAATTCAAAGTAAAAAGCCGGGAGAAAAAAAAAACAAAAACAAAAACAAAAAAACAAAAAAACGCCACCGTAAGAAAAATTCATGGTAAATTCGGCATTCTTTCCAATACGTAAAAATAAAACTCAGCTCAGAAATATGATAAAAATGTCTGAAACGTGCACTCAGGAAAGAACAATTAAATGGTAGAAAAAAATTAAGATAACTCACATTTCCTCTTCTAGAAGCTCTTTTCTTTGCAACTTACAGCTTCATGTGCAGTTTGCATATAGTAGCTCTGCTAAAAAAACCACATGGAAAATTTCTGCTCCAGATAACACTGCAGGACGGGGCCTGGCAGCTACAAGTCGTAATCAGAATGCTTCGAGAGCTAATGTAACAGAGATAACGACCTCACATGCATTTCAGTGCACAGGCTCAACTGTTTTTTTATATAGCCGGCTGTGTTCAACTTCATACGCATTCAGCGATGAGAATTTTTCTCTTCGGGTAGGGGGAATTTTGCTCCTATGAGTAAAACAATTGCTTAAAATATAAAAGAGTCTCCCCCTCCCCCCAGGTAAGGCATTCTCGTGTTACATACATACAAGCCTGGAATGGTCACAAACTTCCAGTTCATGGAGTGACTTTTCCCAGTAATTCCACAGGCTTCCATTCCAACGACAATTCATATTATGGTTCCTCAGCCACTAGGTTGGCAACTGAAGAGGCTACTTATTTAATGGATGTAGAAATGAGTACAAAGAGCCACTTTCCCCCAGGAGTAATCGAAAGAAGAAAAGAACGCTAACATTAATTGTGCTTGTAGCAGAAGGGGGTGCGGGGGGGGAGGGAACCTGGGACTAGATTAGTTTCCTTTTTTTCTAGTGGACAGAGATAAAAGGAGTCACGAAAATGTGGTGACTGCAATTCAAGTTCAAATGGCAAATTCAAATGGAGCTCTAACTTCGTGGAAATTAGCCACCCTGTTAATGCAAGGAATGTGAAATGAGAGAAACCCCTCCATCCACAGTCAGCTGGGGGTTTAATGTGATCCAATGGGGTTATTCTCTTTCCTCCAGCACTAGCTGGCACTCCCACAGCTGGGCTAAGATGGCTTCCAAAGTCCAAAATAAGAGGCTAGCCCAAGGCGGGCGCTGGCCCTCCTGCTGGAACTCAGAAGCAAATGAATCAAAGGCTCTTTTATTCTCCCTCCCACCAGAACATGCTCCCTCTCTGTTGCAAACGAAACGCTTGCCAGAATGAATTATTTAGCTCAAAACAGACATAAAGAAATCTTAACTAACACATGTCCCTTGGAATGTTAATGAGTTCAGGTGACCAAACACGGTGCTTTGTTTGTTTCTAGTCGAGACATAAAATTCACTTGCGGTCCGGATCCCATCAGGAGCATTAGGTCACCACTGCAGAAACAGAAACTTCTGGAACCACAAGTACAGCCCTGTCCAAACTCCATGTACGAACCTGAGGGGTCCTGAAGCTGTTCTCCTCATGAGCGTATCTGATCTCAACACAAATTCTTCATTCCTCCTTGAAAATCAGACTTTGCTTATGATTTTGCCATTTCTACCAGCAGTATCTCAATTCTTCCTAGAACTGAGCCTGAAATTCATTTCTGAAGTTTCCCTGGCAGCCTCCCACCCCCTGCCCCCTCAGTCTGAACTGTTAAGCAATTATTATCTGTATCGTTTCATTTGGCGGTTAATCATATATGGCTTTATAACATGTCTTATAAAACGATTTATATGTACGTGCATTAATTACAGTTTGTCTTCAAAACAGATTAGAAACTCCTTAAGGGCAGGGAGTGGGCCTTTCCCTCCATTGTATTCCACACACGGCACAGTGCAAAAGCTCCAGAAATACTTGTTCATTTATTTATTCAGTCAACAGAGATTTGTTGAGCTTACCTGGTGCTCAGCACCCAGCACAGAAAACTGCTTGCCTGGTGCTCAGTGAGCCTGCATTTCTATTAAGCAAAACACCCAGAGTCCCCAAAGAACCTCTGCTTGAGCAGTTCCTAATAGAGTTACCAAACTATTTAAAAGGAACAATAAATAATATTTATTTCCCCAAAAGGCCTATTGAGAAGCTCCTCATCTGCCTCTATCTCCCAAGGAAATGTCTGACAAGACGAATGTAAAACCTGCAAGAGTTTAACTGGCGTGCTCAAACTACGGCCCGCGGGCCACATGCGGCCCCCCGAAAACATTTATCCGGCCCGCCGGGTGTTTTTGCCGCCGCTGCCTGTCCTGCTTAGCAGCCGACTCGTCCCGGGCCCGCAGTGCGCATGTGTGGAATGTCTGAGGGACAGTGAACTGGCCCCCTGTTTAAAAAGTTTGAGGACCTCTGGTTTACAATGTAGATCAATTACCGACCCCTCCCCATTTTATAGAACAGGAAACTGAGGATTAGATGGGGCAAAAGATCACCTGGGCAGTGGCAAAGTCAAGTTAAATTCTGGGTCCTGACACTCAGTCCGGGGTTTCTTACACGGTAGCACAATTTACCCAAAACCGTTGAAAATAAAGTCTACCCGTTGCCTCCTTTCTCCTGTATTAATACCTGTAAGAAAATTAGAGTGCCGGCACTCAATGTTTTGAATCTATCACCTCTTAAAATTCCTCAATCTGCAAACTGTCAAGACCTCATCTATATTCTTCATGTTGACTCCAAAAGGTGGAATTTTATTTAGCCTGAAAAGTGCTTTATTATTATATTTCCTTCAGATTTTTAAAGCAGACTTATAATAACAAAACACTGAAAGAACCAATTCAGCTGTCAGCCAGACTATCCTAGTCTCTTGCCATATTATGTTTTGTTCAAAGATGATCTTTTTTAAAAATTTAAAAACAAATTTTTAGAACAGCAGAACTCTAAAGCTACCTTCCAAATGGATACACCTTCCTCACAGTAATTTTGAATCCCAAAGGACAAGCAGACTTAGGAACTCAGCCAGTTTCACAAGGAGTTTTGCACAATGAAAGCATGAGCTATCATTAACTATCATAAAGGCTTAATGCAATTGGTAGTTGTTGATCTTTGTTAATAGAAACAATGTTCCGGCCACAATGGAAAAGGTAAAAACAACACATGTGGAATTTTAATGGAATGTTTACTAACATGGGGATTGCAAGAAAAAAAATTTTCTTCAACAGAATAATTTTGTCCCTCACTCACTGTAAGCAAAAGTTTCAGAATCCATTGACTGCTTCTGTTCATCGCCAAAAGGAGCAGGAGGAGCTTCCAGACATCTTGGTTGTAGTGACACTACCGAACAGAGACTTAATGCTTAGCACAGGTCCCAGGTTGTCCTTCAACAAAGAGATGTTGCTACTTCGGCTGCCCATGCACCCTCTCCGTGTAAGATGTCAGGTGCCCAAACAGAGGAAGAGGCTATTTCTGTTTCTAGGCCCATTTCCAGTACTGGGGCGAGAGGAGATATGTTTTGGAAGACCAGACAAGAACCATCCTCTTAAATGACAGTGAAGAGCAGCAGAAGCCAAGCTCAGTGCAGATTATACACCCGAGAACTGGCTGGGTTCTTGCTCCCAGGCTGGCTGGCAGCTAACAGGCCACCTTGTCCAGGCCTCAGAAGCAGGTTCTCCTGCTGAGATTGCACACCTGCCCAACGCTGACAGCTGGGCCATGGAGGAGCCCACACGTGGTGTCCAGGCTTAAGGCAGGCCAGAGGGCAGCTCCTCCTGCAGAGAGATGGTGATAGCCAGCTGGCGTGAATCAGTCCTTTGTTTCCAGACTTACATTTTATCTCAGCTAAAATTTCAAGTTCTGACGAAAAGTCCATCATTATTTCAAGTGGCTGGTTTGTCTTTAGTTATTTTATTTATGACTTTTTTTTTTTAAGTACGTTTTTATTGATTTCAGAGGGAAAGGAAGAGGGAGAGATAGAAATATCAATGATGAGAGAGAACCATGGATCAGCTGCCTCCTGCACGCCCCCTACTGGGGGTCGAGCCCACCATCCAGGCATATGCCCTGACTGGGAATCAAACTATGACCTCCTGGTTCATGGGTCCATGCTTAATCACTGAGCTATACCAGCCAGGCAAATGGCAGATTTGCCTTTAAATAACTCTTTAAAAACCTGAGCATGTCTGTTGAATGCATACTACCAAGAGTTTGTTTTCTGCATCCCTTAGTGGTGGTGATCTGTATATGATTCCACTCAGGTCCTTAAAAGTAAAAAAGCAGCTGTTTAATATATAATGCAGGACAAAAACAACACAGTAGCAGCAAAACTGAAAGAAAAAAAAAAAAAAAGCATGTAAAATTTCACCTCCATTTTAATAAACTTTGAAAAATTCAGAGAGAATAAAACACATATAAGAGATTCTTGCCCTTTTTCAAATAAAGACAGAAAAGGTTACAAAGAGACAAAAAGGCTAAGGAATCCATAAGGACTCCAGGCTTTCTCTCACTTCCTTTTATGCCACTTTCACTTAGTTTAGGAAATTCAAGAAAAGCTTCCTTATCAGTTGAACACACCAGTATGCAAAAACAATGCTGCTTGAGTGTCAACAGTGAACATAAAATGCAGTTGTAAATGGAATGCATTGGGGCCATAACTTGAGATGACTTTAGAGATAAACCTGTCACTTAACAGCCCTTTCTCGGATCATCTTAATGTTGGGACTACCCTATAAACAACAAGACAACTGTCAAAGTCCCATGGGCCAAACGTTTCCCAAAAGGATCAATACTCTAACTCCCTGAAGTCTCATTTAACAATTACAGTACCATGCATCCTAGTATCTTTTCACAGCAAATCCATTCATTAAAAACCATTATCAAACCCCAGCTGGATAGCTCAGTTGGTTGGAGCTTTGTTCAGGACACCAAAAGGTTGCAGGTTTGATTCCAGGTCAGCGCACATACCTAGGTTGTGGGTTCAATCCCAGCAATCAATCGTGTTTCTCTCTCACATATCTCTTCCCACCCACCCCCCTCACCCCCCTCAAAATCAATAAACATATCATTGGCTGAGGAGTAAAAAAAAAAACCCAAAACATATTAAGCAACTGTTTACTTGTTCGGTAGCCAACAAGGTTTCCTTCTAACCAGAAAACAAAGATTTCACACGAAAAGAAAACAAGCATAGGAAATGCATAAATGCGCGCCTATATCTGTGAGGATCAAAGCTGCTTTAGCAAAAGCAATCTAAACTGGATACCAAAGCCAAAGATCCATAATCTGAGATTTTCAAAATATTCTGGGCAACAAACTTGACAGCTAAAATACACACATAAGCTTCATTTTAACTTGTAACACCTAGTCACCCTCTTGGACCCCTCGATTCTGACAACCAGCCTACCCACTGTCTTCCTGGGCCATCTCCAGGTACTTCGCTAGTGTGAAAAGAAAACACTACTAGCCCCAGCCGGTTTGGCTCAGTGGATAGAGCATCAGCCTGTGGACTGAAAGGCCCCAGGTTTGATTCTGGTCAAGGGCACATGCCCCCCGGGGTTCAGGGTGCGGACTCGATCCCCAGTAGGGGGCGTGCAGGAGGCAGCCGATCAATGATTCTCTGTCATCATTGATGTTTCTCTCTCCCTCTCCCTTCCTCTATGAAATCAATAAAATATGTTTAAAAAAAAGAAAAGAAAAGAAAACACTAATATTCTACCAGGCAAGAAAAACTCAGCCCCCCTCCAGCTGTTAGGCAGATTGCTCCCCCTGTTGAAAACACAATTTAGGGAGCCCACTGTCTCTAAAGTATTCCCAGGGTTTCAGACTACACTGAGCTTTTTCCTCCAAACATCTATTAAAAAAACAACAATGGCACTCAGCTTGGGCACACAGTCAAGAATCACTCTGCGTGGTCTGCTCACTATACTGGTCTCATCTTCCCGTAGACTCGGAAAGCCACTTGAAGGGTCTTGCTCCTCTAGCAAATGCTCGCCTGCGCCACACTCCACCTCTTCGTTGCATTCTGAGCTCATATTCACATGGACTCCTAGAAAATTATCATCTGAAAGGACCTTTAGAGATGGTCTAATCTGAATTAAACAATCAATCAGGCAGATCCAGGTTCAAATTCTGCCTCTGGCACATTCTAGTCATGTAGACTGTTTTCTTATCTGTAAAACAGAAATAGAGCTCCCTCAGAACTGTTGGAATGATCAAATGAAATAATAACTTTTAAAAATTTTGGACTTTACTTTTTTGGGGGGGTTCCTGTGAAGACAATCTTTCTGGACGATTTTCTTCCTGGTTTATATTACATTCAACTGCAAGCCCAAAAGGCAGGCTTTACTTTTACTGTGTTTCCTAGTCTGATGGTGCCTAGTCCAGTGCACAGCATCTTTTGAGAGAGCCATAGACCAACCATGTGAAAGAATGCATCAAACTTCTATTATCACTACCAATTTCAGCAAATGTATAGTTCGTTAGTTCCCCCAAGAACCCACTCACTTCGTCGTAGGTGTTTCCTAAATGTGCCTTCTCAAAACAAATACATCTCTTTATCTCTCTACTCCCTCTTCTTGCACGGGATGGGGGTGGGGGATACCCACTGCCTCTCTTACATTTTTGGAATAAAGTTAGACTCTCTACCAGGACATTAAGGCAAACTGTGACAGGTGACAGGTGAAGAGACAGAATTTAGAAGGACTCAAAATATCTGGAGAACTTTCTTAGGATGTGTGGCATCAAGTCCTTAAATGAGAATTACGTGTCTATAACAAATCCTGGCAGAGCGTAAGAAACTCACTGGCCAGTTGTCAGTGAAGCTAAGTATTGCACTTCACCCCGTTTTGTGCAAGCAAGCAGTTACTAAAAGGATTAACTTCATTCTGATACTCGGTATAGATATCCTTCAACAAGGAGCACGTTCCTTTAGAAGTGTTGGCCCCTTGGTAGTAAATTTATAATTAAGGGGGCATAAATTCTGATTTTGAAATGTATTTTACTAGGAAAATTTTGCTCCATATGCCAGGGCAAAAGTGCCATTTCTTTCCTTTGCAAGGGGGTGTGGAGGGTGGAGAGCAGCGACCAAAGAAACAAGGAGGGAGGAGATCCCAGACCCCTGAAGAAGACACAGATTTCCACCAAAGTAGGCTGGTTCTTTCAAGGAATATTTTTCCTAACAGTTAAAACGGTTTAACACATAATCGGCATCTTGTACCAATTACACAAACACCATTTAAGCAACTCCGGTGGCCTGGGAAAAGACCACAGAAATCCTTACGAGCCTCAGCTGTCCCCTCCTGCGGGGCTCGACAGCGTGCCCCAGGCGCCCAAACACCAGCCACCAGGCTCCCCCCAGCGCCTTCCTCCCGCAGCAAACTGCCAAGGCGCTTGGGCCAAACTCCAAAGTCGCTGGATTCAAACCGCGAAAATGTGAACCCTGCTAAGCAAACGGTAGGGCGCGGAATCACTTCTCATTCTTTCTCCTTTTGCAGATTTGAGATACTTGTGTCTAATGCTAACTTCCCAGGTCCACAGCCCTCTTCCCGGAACCCACATCAGGAGAAAGCAAGAGGGTGTGCGGACCAGAGAGCTGGTGACTTATGACACCCTCTGCGGTTTTCCTGCTGCGGGGAATGTAGTACACAACAGCCCCCCGGCGATTCCATTGCAAATGTAAAGGAAGGAGAATGCTCTTCTCCCGGCCCTGCTAAAAGAAGTCATAAAAGTCAGCGGGCGTCTAGCTGGAAATCCCGGGCCCTCTTCTGGGCCGCTGGGGCCCGCAAAGCAAGGCGCCTGGAACCTGGACGAAGAGAGTTACCCAGCAAAGTGGAGGTCTGGGCGTGAGTGTACAGATCGGTCCCAAGGGGGCCGGGGGAAGGAGACGGGGACTAACCAGCCCCGCGCGCGGCCAGCGGCAGCCACCGGCGAGCGGCCGGGCAGAGGGGCCGGCGCTCAGGCTCGCGCAGCCCCTGGAGCTCTACTTACATAACGCTTCAACTTTTTCTCCGGGGGGGACTTGCGGAGCCATCCCGAGCAGACCACTTCGCCGCCGCTCATGGTGCGCGCTCCTCGGGCTCTGGCCCGGGCAGCCGAGGGGCAGGCTGGCGCGCTCCAGACACAGCCGACGCCGGCGGGCAGAGCGGCGCTGGGGACCTCGCGCTCCGGCTTTGCACCCCAGTCCGACGGGGTGGGCGGGGTGGGCTGGCTTCGCGGCGCGGCTCCGGGTCCGAGCCTCTTCTCCGCAGGTCGGCGGACGGGAACAGAAGCGGGCTGTGCCCCCGAGGCCGACACCTCGGGGCCGGGGCCGCCGCCCGTCCAGGGCACTTCGGCCTCCCTTCAGTGCGTCCGCCTCGCCGCCAGGCGCCCGGTCCCGCCGGCCCTCAGCCGCGATCGGGCTCCGCGGGACTCTGCCCCGGCGCCGAGCCGGGGCCTCGGTCCCCCTGCGCTCCGCCCCCTAAGGAGCACCTCCCCAGAGCGTTTTCCGAAGCGGACACTACGCTGCACGCGCGCACACCGACACACGCACGCTCTCACACACACACTCTCACACGCACACAATGCCCAGCGCGGCGCCCGCTCCGGCTCTCCCGCTCCCGGTTTCGGGTGCGCCCCGGGCGATCCTATTCCTCCCCCTCCCCGGGGGAGGGTGGGTCACTTCCCCGCACACCCGGGAAGCCGGGAGGAAAGGGGAAGCCGCGAGGGTCCCGTGGACAGCGGGCACAGGGCAGGTCCCGGGTCCGCGGCGAAGCGCGGGGCGTCGCCGGGCGGCGGGCGCTGGGCAGGGAGCGGGTCCCGCCGAAGGGTGGGTTCGCGCTCGCGGCCGCGGAGGAGGGCGGGGAGCGGCGGAGGAACGAGGCGCTCGGCTGCTCGGCTCCGGGGATGGGTCCCACTGTCCCGCGCCCTCGCGCTCCTCCCGCGCCGCCTCCCCCACCCGGGGCGCGCGGCAGGTTCTGAGCCGCCCGGCCCCCGGCCCGATCCCTCCCTCTCCCGGCCTCTGGGTTCCCTCTTCCTCCCTTTCCTCCTCCCCTTCCCACGTTCGGGCCGGCTCCGGTGTCAGCCCAGACTTTCTCTGAAACTCCGCCCGAGCGCTCCCAGCCAAAACAACAAGGGCTGGGGAGGAGGCGCCTGGCGGAGGAGGGAGCGAGCGAGGGAGGGAGCCGGCGCCCTCGCGGCACCCTGGGATTTGTAGTTCGGGAAGCTGGAGCGGGGTCCTCGGCCGCGGGGCGGCGGCGGCGGCTGAGCCCCCCGCCGGATCCTCGGGGGAAGGCGGCCGAGGCCGAGGCGAGCGCATCGCGGCCCAGGCTTGGGCGCTGGGTGGAGTGAGGAACGTTAGCGTGTTCTGTCGGGTTTGCAGTCTTGGAGCGTAGGGTTTGTTCGGAGTCTGTACTGTGCACGAGATCTGAAGTTTGCGGAGTTTTTTCTACTTGACAGCCTGCAAGGCAAGCCGGCCTTGAGGGAGGCTGCCCCGGAAACCGGAGGGCAGGGACCGGGAGGGCAGGGCGCGGGGATGAGCGCCATTGATACCGGCCTGGAGGGGCGAACCCCCCGGGCTCGAGTTGGATGGTCCCCGGAGCAGCCCTGCCAGTGTGCTGGGAACGCACGGGATATGGTGGGGCCAAAGGATTTGATCCGAGTCTGTCTTTGGGACAGTTGAAAGCCTCACGCTGTCTCTTTGTTCCCAGTTTCTTCTGCTGGACTGTATTTGTTTAAAAATCGACTCCTGAGATGTTGGACTAGAAAAGGGAAACTTACTGGATGTTCTATGTGCCTACTTGTGTGTGTTTTACAATGATGGTACCTGATCCTGGGTTTAACACGATCCTGTAACAGAAATAGCTTTTCAAACGTATTTATGAAAGACAAAGCCCTAAAAGAAAATGTAGAAGGTAATATAATAGATAAAACTGCTATAAGTATTAGGAAATAAGTGAATATTTCTGGAAACAATTATCTTAGGCATTTTCTTATTAACACGTTCATATCCAGGAGTTCCTCTGAGTTTGAAAATGTACAATTATAGCAGGAAATTAGATGCTGGGGGTGGTGTCATACAAAGGTCCCTGAGCTAACTGAGATAACATTCCGATGGTGACATAGGATAGTAAGCAAATATAAGGTCTACAATGTAGTACAGATTGTGAAAAATATGCCCTGGGGAAATAAACACAGTAAATTGAAAGGATGAAGAAGTAGGACTAGGTCAGATAGAAAAGAGGGAAGTATTCCTCGAAGAGGCATTTAGCCAGATATTTGAAAGATGTAAGGGAAGAGAAGCAGACTTGTGTTGAGGAAGAATAAAAGGCATAACCACAAGGATGACTGCAAAAGAAAGAAGAAGCAAGGGGGTTTGTTGTAAAGGCTTTTTAGAAAACAAGTGAGGGTAATTTTTATGGGAGCTGATAAACCAAAGCAATTCTTTTCAAGTAGGTGAATACAAATTTGCCACAAGTTGTCCAAATGAAAATATGTCATCAAATTTGTTTGGGTTTTTTTGCTTATTATCCCATAAGTAATGTGTCAGCACACTGAATCAAAAGTATTTATAATTAGCATTAGTAAGATTAGTCCATTGTTGGGTAGTTCACTGTTGGCTTTCAAAAATTTACCACTCTCTCACTCCTGCTATAAAATTCATTTCAATGAAAAATTGTAATATATCTTATATGTTTAGCTTTTGGAAGTTCCAATATATATTTTTAATATTTCAAATAAGCGATTCAATCATCTCATTTCTATATAAGAAATCTTTAAGTATTTTTCCTATTGACTGTTGTTTTAGATTAGTATTTCTAGAGCTCTAATAAAAGTTGAGGAGAGGTTGAAAATAGATATGTTTCTATGTATGTATTTTAGAAAGGAAATTTGCATTATTTTTACATTACATGCCATTTTAGATTTTATACCTTTATACTGTAAAAAGATGCTAGTGCCCGGCTGGTGTGGCTCAGTGGTTGCCCATCAACCTATGAACTTGGAGGTCACGGTTCAATTGCAGTCAGGGCATATGTCCAGACTGCGGGCTCAATTCCCAGTGTGGGGCGTGCAGGAGGCAGCTGATCAATGATTCTCTCTCATCATTGATGTTTCTATCTCTCTCTCTCACTTCCTCTCTGAAATCAATACAAAATATGTATATATTTTTAAAAGGTATGCTGGAAAAACCTATTAAATATAAGTACCTTAAATTTCATTTATACAACAAATATTTATGGAATGTCCTAGGATGATCAAGTCCCTGAAGACCCCAGATACTGTAGGGAGGAAAAACCCGACCTGTTCTGGGACTACTCTGTCCTGCAGAAAAACACCATACAGGTGATTAACCCCTTAACTTTCACAATACAGTGAATAAGTAATGTGAAAGAAAACAGAGTCTAATTTGGCTGTATACCAGGAAGGAGAATGGACAGGTTGGGAAAGACTTCCTTTGGGAAAGATTTTATATTGTGGTCCTCAGGATGAGTAGAAGTTGGCCTGGCCAAATAGTGGAGAAGAGTATTTCAGATAGAAGAGAAACTATGCAAGTCCTCAGGCTGGAAGTGAAACCCAAAATGGGGGATGTTGAGTCCGAATGAAGTCACGGACTAAAACAGCCGGATCGAGGTTTATTGGGAGAAGCCAGTCCTGGAAAAGGTGTAGCTGGGTTTCCGGAGCAGCCCAGCGTCCAGAACTTCCTTTTCCTGTTACAGTCAATAGTAGTTCAGCATCCAAGCTAATTGAAGTCCACTATGTGTGGAGGTCCATATGGCCATAAGCCATATGAGCAACGTTCCCATACCACAGGAAGAAACATCAGGAACCCAGTGCAGGTAGGGGAGAAGAGAGAGGGCGAAAGGAAGCGCTAGCCTTTTAATTCAGGGAGTGGAGACAGCTCCTGACTGGTTATCTGCATGCTGTCTGTCTTAGCAATATCCAAACATTTTAAAGTTCATGTCTCTTCCCTAACCAGTTTGGCTCAGTGGATAGAGCGTCATCCTGAAGGATCCAAGGTTCGATTCCGGTCAAGGGCAGCTGATTGATGTTCCTCTCTCATTGATGTTTCAAACTCTCTATCCCTCTCCCTTCCTCTCTGTAAAAAAATCAATAAAATATATTTTAAAATAAAATAAAGTTCATGTCTCTTATGTGCACCCTTTCTTCCCTGCCTAGTTGGGGTGTCTTAGTAACTCCACCTAGTTGGGTTCTTGGGTTTTACTTTCCCTTCCCGTGATCCCTCCCCTATCTGCCTAGCTTTCTTCTGTCTCTTCAGAAGGAGCAACCAAGTACTGAATGAAGGCAGCAGTGAGGCGAGGGAGAGGGTCACTGGGTGACAGGCAGAGGTTCTAGAGGCAGAATGTGCCAGGGAAAGAATGTGCAGATCCATGGAGATCATCTCAGAGTTCAGACATTTCCTTAGCGCAAATGGCCATGTTATCTCCAGTGACTTTCAAATACTCACCCATATGGCCTTAACATTTACCTCTAGCATCCCACTTTATATATTTTCTAACTTGATTTTTTAAGTTCTTCCTAAGTGATCTTTCTTCTCAACAGCTTTTGTAGCCTGTTGATGCCTCCATTTTCTCATGATCCATCAGACCTCTTCTTTCTTTATTCTCCCTCTTATCCAGTTTAAATTTTATGGTCCACACTTTTACTACATGCTCCCAATTCACAAAACCCCAACTCTGAATGAACCCCACTCCATGTTCTTCTGCATCCCTGCAGCCAAGTGATGTTGGAACAAGTTATACAAAAGGATGCGTGATCCACTAAATATTCATGTTTAATGACCTCAAATAGATCCTCAGCTATCTGCAGGGGCAGATCTTGGTTTTCTGGAGCTTATATGGTTTGGGGAGTCCTTTTAAAGAAAAAGAATATTCAATCACAAATATAAAATTAGGGTGAATATGTATTTAGAATGAGAAAATAACAAGTTACTGGAGCCTTGGAGATATCTGGACAGTCTACTCTCTGCAATAACTTTCTTTTTTTAAATAACAGCTTTATTGAGATTTAATTCACATATCATAAAATTCACATTTTTCAAGTGCACAATTTCGTGGTTTTTAGTATATTTACAAAATTCTTCATCTTCAACACCAGTTAATATCAGAATATTTCATTGTCCCAAATAGAAACCCCATTTGCATTTGTAGTCACTCCCCAACTCCCCATCCCCCTCTGCCCCCAACAACCACTAATCTTTCTGTTTCTATGGGATTTGCCTCTTTTGATCACTTCATATAAATGGAATCATACAGTTTGTGACCTTTTGTGATTGTTTTTTTTCACTTTTTGTCAAGGTTTATTCATGTTGTGGCATGTATCAGTACTTCATTCCTAGTGTTAAAGAATATTCCATTGTGTGGATATATCACATTTTGTTTATTCATCTATCAGTTGATGAACATTTGGATTGTTTTGACTTTCTGGCTATTATGAATAACTAGTGGTCTGGTGCACGAAATTCATACATATTAAAAGGGAATTAATTAGAGGAAATATTTTAATATTGCTATTTTCCCTTTATAATAGAAGTGTCAGAGATGAAAGAAAATTAGTAAAGTGTATATGAAAATCTTCCTCCTGTTAGAGTCTGGGGTGCACCACGAGACCCAGAGTCAAGTCCCCACCCACACGTGTGCACCTCGAAATCGCGCGAGACCCAGACCCAGCCGGCCCCACCCCCACTGGGTGAGATCCAGACCCAGCCGGCCCCCCCATCAAGCCCCACCAGGCAGGATACAGCCTCAGGTCCCCCGTCAAGCCCCGCTGGGTGGGGGGCGCAGCCTCAGGTCCCCTGGCCCGGCGCTGGGGTGGGGAGCACGCCTGAGGTCCCCCGCCCCGGCCCAGCACCACGCAGCCTCAGGTTCCTGCTGATCGCTCATTATGGCTTGTTACGGGAACCCCGCCTCTGCTGTGGGCACAGCCATCTTGTGATGACATGATGGAGTGAAGGTCAATTTGCATATTACATCTTTATTATATAGGATGCTTACAATAACCCTCAAACCTTCTTCAGATTTCTCAAATTTTCAAACTCCCCACCTTCCCCATCAACTGGTCATCTTTCTTATAGCTTTACCAGAAAACCAACATGCTCAAATGGAAACTCCTTTGACCTTTAGCCTTCAAACATCAAACCTGCAAACCTACATACTATCTTCACTCCTTCTCTCCCTCCTTCCTACAGCAAATAGAGGACATTGCTTTCCTCCTATGAAAGGCCAATCACTCCACCTATGCTTTAGATTTCATCCCATTGCACCTTCTCAAGAACCTTACCCTTGCCCTGGCCAGTTTAGCTCAGTGGATAGAGCAACAGCCTGTGGACTGAAGGGTCCAAGGTTTGATTCTGGTCAAGGGCATATGCCCGGGTTGCAGACTCAATCCCCAGTGGGGGGTCTGCAAAAGGCAGCCGATCAATGATTCTCTCTCATCATTGATGTTTCTCTCTCTCCCTCTCCCTTCCTCTTTGAAATCAATAAAATATATATATATATATATATATATATATATATATATATATATATATATATCTTACCCTACAAATGATCTCTTATTTCTATGCCTACTCTACTCTCAATGTAATTATTTCCGTCACCTTTATGTGTGTGTGTTCCAATAAAACTTTATTTATAAAAAGTGATGAGCCAGATTTGGCTAAGGGCTATAGTTTGCCAAATTTTGGTTTACACCACCATAATCTGATTGTGTGTAATTCACAAATGCACCACATTTTAAAAAAATGGAAGCGAACCATTGTGATGCCTTTTAAAGTAGCTGTTGTGAGGAGGAATCTCATATGAAGTTGCTGATAACATGCAGTTGCAGATTATTTAATTCTTCCCTAATGGTAGCATTATTCTTCTAAATAAACTACCAAATAATGAAAATGAAAGTTGGCTGCATTGTATATGACAAAAGGATTATAGGCAACAGATTACAGTTCTTTTCAGTTTTAATTTAAAATAAATTAAATGATCCATAACATTTTAAACATATACCTCTATTGTTAAAAGTATCATTTTCAACGTATGCTCATCTCTTCTGCTAAAACAAACCATGTGAAAACTCCTGACATTTATATTCCTTTTCAGCTTTTTACTGTTCTTTCACATCCAGACCATAGTTTCTATTCCTAGTTCATCTTCCATCCCTTCTCCATCTGTCTCATTCTGGATACCATCCCAATTTCTCTCTATACTTGCCAAGGTCAGAACTCTCTGTACTTTGCCCAGGCGGTATGGCTCAGTGTTTGAGCGTGGACCCAGGAAGCAAGAGGTCACTAGGTGGGTTTTGGGCTCGATCCACAGTAGGGATCCTGCAGGAAGCAGCTGATTGATGTTTCTCTCATATCAATGTTTCTTTTTCTTTTTTTAAAAAAAACATTTTTTAATTGATTTCAGAGTGAAAAGGAGAGGGAGAGAGAGAGAGAAACATCAAGGATGAGAGAGAATCATTGATCTGCTGCCTCCTGCACGCCCCACACTGGGGATCAAGCCCCTCAACCTGGGCATGTGCCCTGACTGGGAATTGAACCGTGATCTCCTGGTTCATAGGTCGGTGCTCAACCACTGAGCAACACCAGCCGGGCTCTCCCATCGATGTTTCTATCTCTCTATCCCTCTCCCTTTCTCTCTCTGAAAAAATCAATAAAAACTTTTTTTAAAAAAACGGTCTTACTCTTGGTCTCTTAGACATTGTGGAATGCTGAATCTGAGCCTGCAGGTTCCTCGGCAGGCTCTTCTTTTACTGGCCTTAGCATTCTGAGGTCTAGCCCACCTCTCTTCTCATTCTGTACTTTCTCACATATAGTGAGATCTTGACTCTGTCTATATATAGACACTTCACTAACTTCTATCCCCAGCCTAGTTCTCTCTCCTGAGCAACTAACTTATAAATCCAATTGCCCTCTTTTTATGCCACTTGGTTCTATAGAATCAACAAAATTAGAATCATGCTCTCCTCCCCAGCTCTCAGATCAGAGCTCTGGAGATCCCCACTCAAGTGGTCCCTTCAAGTCTTCAGCGGAATATTGCTCAGCAGAAGCAGGTGAAGAAACTACTTAAAAATGGGGAAAGAGCCACCGGGAAGGATTACAAGGACAAATCACTGGAGAATCACACAGGGTAGAAATAGTTCCTGTTCTCCCAGCCAGAATGAAAAACATCATCATTCACAAAGCACTATAAAGTACTTTTGTCTCAATAGTGTGACAAAATTAGCCCTAGACTAAATGCTGTTGTGGTCTTTCCTAAGAAAACTTAACAGCAACACCCAAAAAGATCAAGCTGTTTCCAAGTAACTTAACCATTTCCTAAACAGGAGCTCAGTATATTTATAGGGAAACAAAAATACCCAATGCCCAGCAAAATAAAATGTGCAATGTTTGACACCCAATCAGAAATTTAAAGGGAACAGGTAAGTATGACCCAAAATGAGGAGAAAAATCAATTGAAGCCAGCCCAGAAATGACACAGATGAGAAAATTAGTTAACAAAATTAGAACAGTTGTTTTAACTATATATCCCATGTTCAAAAAACTAGAGGAATGACTAGAGGAAGCAGAGATATGAAAAATATTACAAAGACCTAAATGAAACTTCTAGAGATGAAAAAAACAAGGAATGACATGAAAAAATACTATATGCAATTAACAACAAATTAGGCAGTGCAGAAGAAAAGATTACTGAATTTGAACATATAACAATATGAAACAGAGAACAAAAGATTGAAAATAATGAACAGAGCATCAATAAAAATGTGCTCACTTTTAGTGGCCCAATATTCATGTAACTGTACCCAATAAATGGCTTACAATGCAACTTAAAAAAAATATTCATGTAACTGGAGTCTCCAAAGGAGGGGTGGGGCATAGAAAAATATTTGAAGAGATAATAGCCAAAAGTTATCCAAATTTGTTGCAACTATAAATCTATACATTCAAGACACAACATTACTGGGATAAGATATACTGAGCTCGTAAATCACAAGACAATATCATTAAGTTGTCAGTTTTCCCTCAGTTTGATCTATAAATTCAACACAATTCCAATCAATTCTTAAGCAAGCTTTTTTTTTTTAAATTGGTAAAATAATTCTAAAAGTTATATGGAAATGCATGCAAAGGACTTAAGCTAACTAAAAACAACAAAGTTAAATAACTTATATGATCTGACTTCAAGAGGCATATAAAGCCACTATAATAAAGACAGTGTAGTATTGATATCAAGGTAGACAAATGGATTGATGGAACAGAATAGAGAGTCCAGAAATAGACTCACACTTATATGGTCAATTGATTTTTGACAGAGGTGCACAGGCAATTCGAAGAAGAAAGAGTGGTCGTTTCAATAATTGATGCCAAAGCAATTGGATAGCAAAACTCTAAAACAAGACAAAACAAAACAAAAACAAAAAAACAACTTCTATGCACACTGCAGCACCAGCACGAATGCACTCACAATGGATCATAGACCTACATGTAAAATCCAATAGAAATAAAACTTCTGGAAGAAAACAGGAGAAAATCTATGTGACTCTGACTTAGGTAAAGATCTTTTAAATATGACACCCAAAGTATAACCCATGAAAGAAAAAAAAAAAGATAAATTGGACTTTATCAAAATTAAGACTCTCTACTGTTTGAAAGGCACTGTTGGGGGTGAAAAGAGAAGCCACAAACTGGGAGGCCATATTTCCAAATAAAATTTTTGATATAGGACTTGTATCCAGGTAATATAAAGAACTATCAGAACACAATAATAGGAAAATAACCTAATTAAAATGGGCAGAAGAATTGTACAAGTGAACATTTATGATTTGTTCATATTTCTGCATTTATGTTATACTTCAATTTTTAAAAAGCTTATTTATTATAAAAAAACAATTATATATACATTTGTCATGGTGCAGAATTTTGTGACATCTTGGCTCTGTTTCAGAATAAAGTCTCGGCCACTTTTATTTTGGGAGATGAATCCTTTTCCAGGTGGTAAAAAAATTTTCTCAGAAGTTTCTCAGAAAGCTGTTTATTATTTTTATAAGTGAAGGATGTGCCTATTTTAGCTTCAAAGACATCAGCAACCTCTTCCAGACAGGAAATTGCTAGGGAAATGAAACTAGATTGTTCAGAACGTTAAAGCAGTTAGATTCTAACGGTGTGGTGCCTTGGTGTGCTAGCCAATTCGCCTGATCCGCTCCACTGCTTCTTCCCTTCTCAAGCGCACCAGTGTGGATCCTTTGGTCAGAGTTGCATTCTTTAATGCTATTGTCTCTGGTGATACCACTTGACATATGGGAAAACAATTGATTAGCTGTTCCAAGCCAATTGGATTCACTCTTAAAGAATTTGAGACAGAGACTCTAATTGGTTAGTGATGGGCCGTGGAGCTGGGAGGTCTTAAAGTTCTCCTATAAGGAGAAATGAGATGTCTGCTGAAGGAAAGAGAGTTGAATGTTCAGAAAATACCAGAAAGGCAGAGACAATACTGGTTTCAACCTCTGGAATTCTTGCCCTTGGGATCCATGAGATCCCATGCATTAAATAAAAACTTCTCTTTTTATTTTATTGTTTAAAAAATATTTTTATTGATTTTTAGAGAGAAAGGAAGAGGGAGAGAGAGATAGAACATCAATGATGAGAGAGAATCTTTGATCGGCTGCCTCCTGCACGCCCCACACTGTGGATCAAGCCTGTAACGCAGGCATGTGCCCTGACCAGGAATCAAACCGTAACCTCCGGGTTCATAGATTGATGTTCAACAACTGAGCCACACTGGCCGGGTGAAACCTCCCTTTTAATTTAATGTAACCTGGGTGGTTTCTACTCTTTGCACCCAAATAATTCCTGTCTTAAAAAAAAAAAAAAAAGGCAAGTAAAAAAATCGAAGTAAAAATCTGGGTTACAGTGGAAGAAGGGAAGAATCCTATCATGTAGAATCTTAGGTTTGCAATAAAACTTTGAAGTTTTCAAACCAAACTTTTCCCCCATTTCAAAAATTTATTTTGTGAGTTAGCCACTTTATCTTTGCTTGACCATTTCAAATCTTTTTTCCCTCCTCCCTGCTTTTCTTCTTTTCTTCCCTCAGCAAATTATTAGCCAGGCACTGTTCTGGATGCTTAGGATTAAGCAAACCAGACAGAAAAATCAAAGACAAAATCCTCTGCCTTCATGGAGCTTATATTCAAGTACGGAGAAACAGATAATAGAAAAGAGCATAAGTAGCTTATATAGTATGTTAAAAGGTGATAAGTCCTCTGAGCAAAAAAGAAAGTGAGTAGGGTAAGGAGCGTGGAGAGTAACAGTGGTGATGGGGTAGGGGAAATGCAAGTTAAAACAGGGTGGGCCTCACTGGGAGCATGCCATTTGCAGAGACTTAAGGAGGTGATGGAATTTAAGGAACTGAGGAATCAGACTGAGTTGGAGGGAAAGTTGTAGGAGATGATGAGGGGAAGTATAACAGGGCCAGTTCATGTGGCGCCTCGTAGGCCAATGCAAGGACTGTAGCCATTACGCTCAGTGAGCTGGGGAGCCATCCCGAGGTTCTGAGCAGAGAGACATACTGTGATTTATGTTTTACCACAACTGGCTCCTAGCGTGAGAACAGATTACAGAAGGGAAAGGAAGGATAGATTCAGAGACCTTGCGATTATCCCACGCCATTGAGTCAAAATCTGTGTTCTTGTCAATTTCATACATTATTCTAAACTCAGTCTAAAGTATTTGAAAACTTAATTACTTTTGCTTTTGAAAAATGCTTTATTGGACTATAAAACTAGCCGTATATGTTCCTGGTAGGATAGTTGAAAAATACAGGAAAAAGTAAGAACCATCCATTATACCATCTCTAAAGAAACACATTTTCAGTTTTATATAGCATTCTAATGTTTTTATTATACATCCATTTACATATTTTAATACCCTTCTCCAACAATTCTTTAGCTATTTGAAAGCAGATATTTGTATTTTCTCCTCTGAGTATTTTATTTTCTAGGCCAGGGTTTCTTATTTAGGGATTCATGGGTATATTCCAAGATTTTAGGAACCTCTTGAAAACATAAACAGAATTGTGTGGTTTTGTGTAAAGAAAAACATAAATTTCACTCAGCCAAAATCACTCAGTGGTTGAGCGTTGACCTATGAACCAGGTCAGGGCACATGCCCAGGTTGCAGGCTCAATCCCCAGTAGGAGGCATACAGGAGGCAGCTGATCAATGATTATCTCTCATCATTGATGTTTCTATCTCTCTCCATCTCCCTTCCTCTCTAAAATCAATAAAAATATATTAAAAAATAAAATAAAAGGCTTCTAGCAAAAAAAAATTATAAAAAAAGAAAAACATAAGTTTCCCCAACTTTTCAAAGGGGCCTGTGACATCAAAGAAAGTTAAGAAACTGCTACAAAACTTTTTGGGTACTTATTTGCACAGAATGATTCATTAATCATTTCCATCTTAATTCATAGGGGTGGATTTCTAGCAGCCATATTTGCCTAAACTTCTCCATTCACTCGGTCACTGTTGATAGGGATAGTAGGCACTCGACCCATTCTACACTAAGCAGATTTCTTTCTACCGGGGACCTGGATCTGGGATCATGAGAAAGCCAGTTTCTGTCAAGTGGACTAGGGGTTAGAGAAAGCTGACGCACACAGAGAGAATAATGAAGAAGAAGGAAGAAGCAGAGACCCAGTGACAGTCCATGTCCTCGCTCTAACCCTTGGATCCTGAGGCACTCCTGTTTCCAGGGGTGATATTCAAGATTTTTAAAGCCAGTACTCTATATGAGTTCACTCATATGTGCAATCAAATGAACAAGATAAACTAACAAAGAAAATAGAAACAGACTCATAGGTAGAGAACAAATTGACAGCTGTCAGAGGGGCTGGGGGTTGCGGGGCTGGGTGTAAAAGGTGAAAGGATTAAGGAAAACAAACAAACCCAAAACTCATAGACACAGGCAATCACATAGTGATTACCAGAAGGAATGGCGGGGGGGGGGGGGGGGGGAGGTAGAAGAGGATCAAGCGGGGATAAGTGGTGGTAGAAGGAGACTTGACTTGGGGTGCAATATATAGATGATGTATCATAGAATTGTACACCTGAAACCTATATAATTTTATTAACCAATGTCACCTCAAAAAATTTAAAAAATAAATAAATATTTTAAGATTATATTATTAAAAAACAAATCAATAAAGCCAGCACTCTATGAGAACCAATGAATCAGAGCAGATGCCAGAGATAAACAACTAGTTCAGCCAAACCTACGCATCTCATCTGAATGGCTTCCCTGTCTATATCATTAGGATTCATAACCCCCTCCTTGCCTAAACTAGCTGAGTTTTCTGTTGAACCAAAGGAGTTTCAATTGCTCTGGCTAAACAGTTGTCCCAACAATGTTAACGATGCCCCAACACTCCCTGTGCAGTGGTGAGCCCCGATCTCTTCATCTTCGTCTGCTTTCCCCTGAATTGCCTGTGGTTGTGAATGGCCCTCTTCTAGAATGGGGAGGTCACAACTGAGTAGTCAGCTGTTGCCTGACCCATTGAAGGTGAGTCTACTGAGATTATTGCCTTGCGTGATTTGGATAGGATCCTATTAATGCAGCCCACAAGAGGATTAGCTTTTAAGGCAGCTAAGTCACATCACACTGAACTTATGCTCAACAAAACCACCCCAGTCTTTTCACATAAAATAGTCAAACCATTTCTTTCCATCACCTGTATCTTTGAGGTGGTATTTGGAACCCAAACGTAGGGCTATTTAATCTCATTCTGTTGATTTTGAATCAGTGTTCCAACCTCTTAAGAGCTTTGAGATCATAATAGCCATCTCTCCTAGCTTTGTGTCACCCACAGATGCGAAAACTTCGCTCAATTGCACCCTAGCATGATTAGGCTTGTCTGAAACCCAGTCTGGGGGCATACTCAGTCAGTGACTGGTGTCTCAGCTGGGTATTAGATGTTGCCTAATATCTAGAAGGCTGGACTGTGGTCAGACAGCTGAGCTGGCAACAGGTATTTTTGTGAGAGGCACTGAGATGGGTTTTAGGAGGTGTCAGAAATCTGCAGCCAGGGACAAGCTGAATTGGAAACCAAATGGAATAACACATATTGGAAACAATTGTAAGTATGAGTTGCAATAATCCAGCAGGGAAGGATGGGGAGCCCAGTTATGCTGATAGAGGTCTCAGCCCAGAACTGCTGTTGTCTGTGAGTGAATGACCTTCGTTGCCTCATTGGCCACACTGACTTGGCCCTTTCCCTCACCTCGGCATTCCTCCAAGTTGTTTGATAAAAACACTGCCCAGGACAGCATCAAAGACAAAACCACTGAGACCTGGATATTGCTAGACCTAGACATCTACAAAGAGCTGTGGGTGAGCAACATGAGAGAAAAGGAGATGCTGAATCTAAATAGGAGGGAGAATCCAAGGTTCAAGTCTGAGAAGTGGGCACAGGAGACCCTGAGAGTCTTTTGCCGTAATGGAGACGCTGAGTGCCAGCTCTTTCACCCCAGACTTTCAACACCCTCACCCCCCAGCTCCCGGTTTAAAATGGATGGTTTCCTGAACTCAGTGTCTGTGTTCATCGTTATTTTGCACAAATTGTAGCTGATGATTTAGTCACATGTTTCACTGCAGGTTCTCTTTTCTCTCTTTTTATGAAATGTTAAATCCAGAGATTTCCTCATTGAAAAACACTGATGTATTTTTCTGGAAATACTTACATCTTTGAATTCCTGGATAAGTGATTAATTATTTTCAGATTGTGAGTTGCCTAACAAAAAGTTAAAGCTGGCAATGAGCAAAGAATAAAACAAAAACCATAGTTATTATCTCATTACAATTGTGAGCCATTTGGGTTCAATAAAAAGGACGTTAATATGTTTAAAATGTGTACACTACTGTGATTTCCAAAAAATGGTATTGCTTTCTAGTATAGTTTTGATTATTTCAAAAGGTTTTTAATGCAATTATTAAACAAAGACATTATATTTTGTAGTGGATTAGAAAACTATTATAACCTGTTCATATGCTCTCAGAATTTCTTTTTAAATATTTTTCTGAGCCCTAACCAGTTTGGTTCAGTGGATAGAGCATCAGCCTGTGGACTCAAGGGTCCCGGGTTCGATTCTTGTCAGGGGCATGTACCTTGGTTGTGGGCACATCCCCAGTAGGGAGTGTGCAGGAGGCAGCTGATCAATGTTTCTCTCTCATTGATGTTTCTAACTCTCTATCCCTCTCCCTTTCTCTCTGTAAAAAAAAAAATCAATAAAATATATTTTAAAAAATAAATATTTTTCTGAGGTCATTTAAACTTAAGCACTAATATATTCCAAAAATGACCCTTAAAAAAAAATCTTGGCATTTAGATGCCTGAATACCAATAGGATAGAAAGATAGAGAACAGTCAACAAAGACACCTCCTCTGGTGCCTCTAAGAGAAGTAGGGTCTCTGAGGCCTACTGGAGATGGCTGTCACCGCAAAGAGCAATGGCCTCCATCCACTGTAAAAATTTATAACAGAGACCTTAACCAGGACAGAAATTGGCAGGCCTGTGGGAGGAGCTTGGACCTGTGGGAGTTCCCATGTTCTATCATCACCAGGGTCCTACAGGAAAAACTTTCTGCTTTCAGCTTGGCTCTAAGGTTGTAACAGCCCCTTCCCTTGACTGTCTCTTCCCCTCTATAAAGTGCTTCCTCCATCTTTGTTCAGTTTGTTCGCAAGGCTTGCCATGGCTGCACGTACCAGACTGCAATCCTTTCTTGTTCCCAAATAAAAATCTTTTTTGGTGACAGAATACCTATTTGTCTTTTGTTTTATGGTTGATACCATAATGAAGGCACAAACAGGAGAAGGTGCGATGTGACCCTCAGAAACCCATTCACCAGCCCCTGTTCGTACAGCAAGCAGTGGGCCTTCTCGGTCCTAGCTATCCTTTTTTTTCTCCACAGTGGGATGAAGTGTGTTGTGTTTTTTCCTCCCAGGTCCCATATGCTATGTGCAGTAACATAGAGTTTAGGACATTACCAGTTGGCTTGCAAGGGTGGGGAACCTTTTTCTGCCCAGGGCCATTTGGATATTTATAGCATCATTCGAAGGCCATACAAAATTATCAGCTTAAAAATTAGCCTGCTAGATCTGGTCAGGCATTTCATTAACTCACTCCTAATGCCTCGGCAGGGCCAGACCAAATGATTTCATGGGCCTTACACGGCCCACAGGCTGGACGTTCCCCACCCGTGACCTAGAGGCAGCTATTTCTTTTGTAGACTCCAGTTTGAGAACTGGAATTTCCTTCTAGGAAACAGGACTTACTGTTACTCGTTTGCATTTCTTGTAATAGACACCCCTGTGTGAGGCAATACTAAAAGGAAATTCTGTGAAAGCTCTGCCATCAAGAAGCTTATAGTCTAGTAGGGTTAATCTCCAGTTTGTCTAAGTTGTTGGGAAAGGATCCATCTGTTCCTGGAATCATCTGGTCATGTGGCATCCCCTGTTTTAGTTGTTTTTTTTACATAGAGTGCCACTAAGAGGTCCTTCATTCCTAAAAGATCTGCATAGGCCCTTTAGGTCCTTCAATGTGTGTGGGGGTGGGGGAGGAGTGAGCAGTGTATCTGCCAGTTTCTTATATGGGTAATTGGATGGAAGAGAAAATAATGCCACTAACTGAAATAGGGAATATTTTAAACCGTGCAGGATTAAACTAAATTAAACTAAGTTATTTACTACAAAATTTTATGCACTGAGAGGGTCAAGGAAGTGGATATAATGTGCAATGTTTTCTAAAGGCAGAATAACCCCTCCTTTTTGTTTTCTCAAGAGAATAAACAACGGTGCAAGGCAGCATCATTGTCTCTTATCATCATCATCAACAACAACGTCAACATCAACTAAAATGGTGGCCGAGACAACAGACCTACCAGAAAATAGAAGAGAGGATGCTGAGCAAAACTGGTAGAGAAAGAATCCCAGGTGTTTACCAAGTTAGTTGATGCTTCTGGTCCTTTGTATTCATTCACCCTCCGATGAGTCAGGCTCATTTTTGCCTCATCCAGGGACCAGCTGAAGAGGATGGAGCAGGTAAGAGTTGAGGCTACAGAGTGAGGTAGACCTTGACTTCAGTCCTGGCTGAGTGACCCTGGGTAAGTTATCTAATCTCTCTGATCCTCAGTTTATTCATCCATACCGCAGTTCAGAATATCTACCTCACAACTGTTAGAATAGTATATGAATCTTCTTTAAAATAGGCATTTTGTAAATGTAACTGCCTTTTCCTGCCTCCCTTCAGGAGGAGAGTGACATAGTCAAAGCCCCACCCTGAAGGCACCAGTTCTCAGACCCAGGTTTCCTTGTCCAGGGTTTATTTTACAATATTTGCCTTACAGGCATTAAAAAATCACCAACTCCTAATGGGCAGTAACACTGAAACGTGTTCAAGTTTTATTCTCTAAAATGTTGAACACCTCTGTCAAATCAGGGTCTTCCTTTCGTCCCGGTCCTCTTCCCTTTCTGTCTCTAGAAATAACCTGTTTAGGCCAAAGAGATCCTGGCTGGTCTCCTAGATTCAGCTCTTTTTGGCCCTTCAGTTTGACCCCTTTTTTTCTCTCTGGACCTCAGAACCTCAAGTCCTTTACAGCTCTAAGCCCACATGAAGATTAAATTAGAAAACAAAGGTTCTTGTTCCAGAGAACAAAGTGCCTGTCAAAATCCATTTTCCTCTTCTTCCTCAGTAAGAGAACTCCATGGTAGTTCCCTCTCCCCCGTTACCTGAATTTTGCGTTCTGGGGTTCAGATACCTACAGTCAAACAGGGCCCAAAAATATTACGTGGGAAATCCAGAAATAAACAATTCATAAGTTTTAAATTTCACGCCGTTTTGAGTAAGACACTGACACTTCCTACCATTAGTCATTTACTAACCTTCCTCGACTATCCTGGTATCACAGTGCCTGTGTTCAATTCACCCTTATTTTACTTAATGGCCCCCACGTGCTATAGTAGTGATGCTGGCAATCAGGATCTCCCGAAGAGAAACCATAAAGTGCTTCCTTAAGTGAAAAGGTGAGTACAGTATCATTAGCTATTTTGACAGAGAGACCACAATTCACATAACTTTTATTATAGCACCTATATATATAAAAAGCCAGCAACCTTAACAGCCATAATGACTGTAATGACCAGTTGCTATGACACCCACTGTGGCCAGCGAACCACCAATCAGGGGGTGGGGCTGGCCGCCCAACCTTACGGCCCCCCCTCCCTGCTGGCCTGCCCCTGATGAGACTCTTCCACCCCCATTAAGAGTGGGCCGGCTGGCCAAACATCCCCTCCCTTCCCCCTGGCCAGCCCCGACCCTGATCAGCCTGCCCCACCCCAATAGGGGACGGGGCCAGCCAGCCAATCTCCTGCAGCCTCTCCCCCTGCCCAGCCCCACTCCAGATCAGCCCCCCACCCCGATCAGGGGCAGGGCTGGCTGGCCAACCATCCATGGCCCCTCCCCCAGGCCACTGGCCCCCGATTAGCACTCCCCACCCCATTCGGGCTCAGGGCTGGCCGGCCCACCACCCATAGCCCCTCCCCATGGCCAGCCCTGCCCCCAACCGGTCCCCCAACCTTAATCGGGGGTGGGGCCTGCCAGCCAATCACCCATGGCCCCTTGGGAAAACAGCATATACAGTATATGATTTAGTACTATCCATGATTTCAGGCATCCACTGGGGATCTTGGATTGTATTCCACTGAGATAACGGGGTGCTACTGTAATTTTATCAGAAAAGCAAAGTGCCCAGATAAAAGCTACTTTCCCAACCCACCTTGCAGTTAGGTGTGGCCATATGATTATATTCTGGTTAGTGAAATGTAAACAGGAGGTTTTAGTTGAGATTCTTCTGGGAAGATTTCTAAACGAGATGGGTAGCTGTCTGATTCAGATGTAATGGCTGGAGCTCCATCTTATATTATGAACTGAACTTGAGGAAAGAAGCAACATGATAAAGAGGCCTGAGCAAAGAGGAATAAGGATCCTGAGTCCCTTAGACCGTGAGTCATAATACCTTTCCTGGCTACCCATTGCTTTTCAGAGAAAGAAATAGCGGAGAAGGGAGAGAGAGAATGAGAAAGAGAGAGGGAGAAAAAATATTCTATTTTGTTTAAACTGTGGTATTTCAAATCCCTATTATTAGCAACCAAATGTAGTTCCTGGCAATAGCTTGCAGATGCCACTCTCCCTCCTTCCAATCAGAAAGCTGATCTTTTTTACAACTAACCAGAGGTCTGGTGCATGAAATTCATGCATTGGGGGGGGGGGGGGGGCGGAGGGATTCCTTCAACCTGGCCTGCGCCCTCTCGCAGTCCCGGAGCCCTCGGGGATGTCTGACTGACAGCGGGGAGCGGGCCTAAGCCATCAGTCAGACATCTACCTCACAGAGTGAGGTAGACCTTGACTTCAGTCTGTGAGGTAGGTATTCTGAACTGCGGTATAGACGAATAAACTGAGGATCAGAGAGATTAGATAACTTGTGGAGGAGGCAGGAGAGGCTCCTGCCACCGCCTCTGCACTTGCCAGCTGTGAGCCTGACCTCTAGCTGATCTATGCTCCCCTGTGGGAGCACACTGACCACCAGGGGGCAGCTCCTGCATTGAGTGTCTGCCCCTTGGTGGTCAGTGCGCATCATAGCAACCAGTAGTTCCGCCGTTGGGCTGAAACCGGCTCTCTGACACCCACAAGGGGTCCAGGATTGCCAGAGGACACAGGCCAGGCCAAGGGACCCCACTGGTGCACGATTGGGGCCGGGGAGGGACGCAGGAGGTTGGCCAGCCAGGGAGGGACCGAAGGAGGGTTCCAGGGTGTGTCCAGCCCATCTTGCTCAGCCCCAATTGGCTGGACCCCAGCAGCAAGCTAACCTACTGGTCAGAGCGTCTGCCCCCTGGTGGTCAGTGCATGTCATAGCAACTGGTTGACCAGTTCACTGTCTGCGCCCTGGTGGTCAGTGGATGTCATGGTGACTGGTCAACAGGTCGACTGCCCTTTGGTGGTCAGTGCATGTCATAGCGAGTGGTTGAGCGGGCTTAGCATATCATTAACATATTACACTTTGATTTGTTGAACGGATGACCGAATGACCGGACACTTAGCATATTAGGCTTTTATTATATAGGATAGGTAACTTATGGCCTTAGTGGGTTTGCCTCAGTGGCTAGAGCATTGGCCTGCAGACAAATGGTCCTGGGTTCCATTCCAGTCAAGGGCACGTACCTTGGTTGCAGGCTCCACTGCAGCCCAATCGAAGTGTTTCTCTCACATTGATGCTTCTCTTTGTCTTTCCCTCTCTCTTCTACTCTCCCTAAAAATCAATGGAAAAATATCCTTGGGTGAGGATTAACCAAAATTTTTTTTAAAAAATACGTAATTTATGGAAGTATTAGGTAGACCTCTGTTAAGCACTGTACATCAACTCATGTAATTCTTAGAGTAATCTTATGAGTTAACCATTATTATTTTCATTTTACAGATGAAGAAACTGAGGCTATGTAACTTGCCCAAGGTTATATAGCCAATAAGTGGCAGAGCTGTGATCCAAATCCAATTCTGTCTGCCTCTAGAACTCATACTTTATTTTTTTTTAGCCCGGCCGGGGAGGAGCCTGCAACCAAGGTATGTGCCCTTGACCAGAATCGAACCCGGGGACCTTTGGTCCACAGGCCAACGCTCTGTCACTGAGCCAAACCAGCTAGGGCTAGAGATGATACTTTTTTATCTCCATACCAGGGTATGCTAGCTGCTGTTATCCTGATTTGATATTTATCAGTAGTCCAAATCATAATATTGTTTGCTCTGTCTCAATGCACTTTTACTTAGAAAAGAAAAATAAAACACCTTTTTTTTTTTAGGGAGGACGTGAGTATTTCAGTAGGTCTGGCAATTATTTTTCATATTGAGAATTAAGTAGACCGCTTGGATTAGCACTTTAGTGTCAAGATTATACCCACCTGATCGTGCTGAATGTTTACTGTGTGGAAAGCTGAGGACCACCCCCTGGATCTGCCATGCTCAAGCCAATGTGGTCTGTCTCTGAGGTCCTGAGTTAAAGAAAAGGCCCAGCCTTTCCCCTTTTCCCACCTTGTGACGGTAACAGCTGGATCTTCTTGCTTGCTGCTCTTTGGTGGAGAAAGTGGAGAAAGGCCTGAAGGTGCAAATCTCATCAGCAACCTGAACCCCAGGAATAAACATTAGGCTAGAAAACTGAATTGGAGAAATTTTGCTTTCTAGAACTGCAGTAGTTTTGGGGATGGCAGGTGTGCCTGGTCAGGGGCCCAGCTGTACTTCCCAGGAGGCTTCATGGAGTGTGAATTGTCCCTGAAGGCGGAGTGTGAGGGGGAGGCTGAAGCAGGCCGAGGTGGCAGTGTGGAGGTTGTGCAGTCACTGCTGTGGGGAACCCTAAATGCTAATCTCAGGAGAGGCCTGACATGAGCAGATTTGTTGGTGTTCCCTGGATACGGTCCAGACTTTTGAGCCCATGCCTGTAGGGCACATATATTTGTTTCCTAGGGCTGTGACAAAATACCACAAATTAGATGGCTTAGTACAGTGATGGCGAACCTTTTGAGCTCGGCGTGTCAGCATTTTGAAAAACCCTAACTTAACTCTGGTGCCGTGTCACATATAGAAATTTTTTGATATTTGCAACCATAGTAAAACAAAGACTTATATTTTTGATATTTATTTTATATATTTAAATGCCATTTAACAAAGAAAAATCAACCAAAAAAATGAATTCATAGGTTCGCCATCACTGGCTTAGTAGAACAAAGGAAATGTATAGTCTCACAGGTACAGAGCCCAGGAACCCAAATTTAGGGTGTCAGCAGGTTTATTCTTCCTCTGAAGGCACTAGCGAAGGGTCTCTCCTAGCTCCTGGTAACCTTAAGGGTTCCTTTTATGTAGATGGCTATCTTCCCCGTCTGTCTCTTCACTTCATCTTCCCTCTGTGCATGTCTCTCTCTGTGTCCAAATTTCCCCTTTTTAGAAATAATTCAGTCATACTGGATGATGGCCCATCTTTATGACTTCCTCTTAACTTGACTACATCTACAAAGACCCGAGATCCAAATAAGATCACATTCTGAGGGTTCTAGGGGTGAGAACTTCAACATGTCATTCCTGGGAGCCGTCATTCAACCCACAACAGGATGGAAACCAGATTACAGAAACAGATGTAAGAGCAAAGATAGAAGGGATTAGGAGGTTACAAGGCCAAGAATTCTTGGGAATATGTTAGGAGGCCCTGGGCTCATACAAGCTGTAATTCTGGGAATTCAAACCAAGTGTACCTAAATCTCCAAGGGTTAGGGAGGCTTGTTCATAGAGCTGGGCTGTAGAAGAACAGGAAACGACAAGGGCACTGCCTCCCGGAAGGGAACGCCCTCTTTAACGGAGCTGCAAGAATCCTCAGTCTGTGGGGTGGATTCACTGTCTACAGGAAGCCCATCTCACAATTCAATGTTCACGTATGTTGAATATTGATGTTAAGGTTCCTTTCCAGCTGCCACCAGGAAATATTAACCAAAAATATAATCTGGCATCATGTTACAGTAACATCACTAGAGTATAGAGTGGGGAAAGGGGAGATAGCTGATGTACTTGTACTTAAACAAATGAAAAGGAATCTTGAAAAAAGAGAGTTGGAAAATAATGTGGGGTGTTTTTATTTTGGGGGGGGAGGATGTTATTTAAGGTAGGGGGTGGTGATTCTAGATCAACAGTCTCCAGTAATTACTCCCAATGAAAATAGTTATTTTTCAGCCACCCAGTGTCCCTGCCTCTACTGCCCTCAGGGACTCAGATAAGCTACTGATCTCTCCCCCCCATGTGGCTCAGTTCCAGTTGCTTCCCAGAACAATTCTGACTTAAGGCAGAAATCATTTCAATAGCCCAGGGTTCCCTCAAACCAGTGCAAGTTTATCGCATATACTATACCCAAACTCTGGTTCTGTGCTACAAATCTGTGCTGTGCTGACCACCAAGTTTCATGATTTGTCATGTGTGGGGCTCTCACCCCAATTATGGGGTTTTACCTTCAAATTTTTGAATTTACACACACACACACACACACACACACACACACACACACACATCCTTCCCCACTCCCTGATTCATACGCCCATTTGCAAGAACCGTACATCTACTTTGGGTTTCATTTTGAATTTCCCATCCAACACATTCCTGTAGTCCTGCAGTGAGTTCTGGGATCTGGCCTTGTGTGGCTATTTCCTTCTTCCTAGTGGCCATGGCCATGCAAGTTCCCACATGCCTCTCGCCTTGTGCCTAGATTTTAGGGCATTTAATCAAGATTCCCTGTTGCTATGCTAGTCTATCTTTTGGGATTCCTGTTAATTCCTCTGGGATCCTCCCTTGATCTGAGAACAGAGAGTGTCCTCTTATATTTGTTCACTTATCACCTTGCTTTGTCCAGTTGGTCCAGCTCAGGGATCAGCAAACTTTCCTTAAAGGGCTACATAACAAATGTTTATAATTTGCAGATCCTATGGTCTATGTTGCAATTATTCAGCTCTACTATTTGTACACACAGGCAACTGGAGACAAAGTGTAACCAATGGGCATTACTGTGCACCAGTATATCTTTATGGGCCACAGCTTGATAACCCCTGGTCTAGTCTATAACTCGTGTCTTTATTGCTTAATCTTCCACTCTCTTGCTCCCATCTCCTCTCTCATCCCTTTCCCTTATATTGCTGAGAGTAAAGCAACATGCCTTGATATCAAATCCTAAGATAGGACACTAATTACCACCGGTTATAATAATAGAACTTAGTCTTTGTACTTGAGTAACAAGTCTAAGTTTCAGTGTCCACGGGGCTTCTTCGAGGAGGCAGATAGATTAAGATCCCAGGTGGGACTTTTATCAGACGTCATTTAGGCCATTTCTGCTGCTTCTTCCCTATGAACTAGGACACTGCCTTGACTCTGATACAATCTAGGTAGTGGTGGTATTTGCCACCTAGTTAACTAACAATATTCCTTTCTTACTCCTTGAATAAGAGCTCTTGCTTTTTTGTTCAGCTATGGCAGCAGTGTGTTCCGGGAGGGTATACCCCTCCCACTGCAGGGAATGACTTTTCACCTGGAATTCATATTAGATTATGTCTGGGTAATGGTACCTGGGGAAAGGCTCCTTGGGGCTTCTAAGAAAGAACCATTCTCTGTGATGACAAAGAGAGAAAGCCATGTCCCTCTCTCTCTGTTCTTGTCATTGCATGAGAACAATACTCATGTAGTTATTATATGCTCTTGGGACGATGACCATGTTGGGAGACATGATCAACACTTTAATGTTGGAGGAAAATAAAAATGGAGTCTGTTTGATTAAGGTGTGCTGCCCCATCCTCTCTGAGTAGTACAGTATATGCTCCATATTAACCTTTTAAAAATCTGAAAGAGGCCTAGCCAGTTTGACTCAGTGGATAGAGTGTCAGCTAATGGACTGAAGAGTCCCAGGTTCAATTCCAGTCGAGGGTATGTACTCCGGTTTCAGGTTCAATCCCTGGCTCTGGTTGGGGTGCGTGTGGGAGGCAACCAATCCAATGTGTCTCTCTCACAAGGGATGTTTCTCTCCCGTGTCTCTCCCTTCCTTCTACTCTCTGTAAAAAGCAATGGAAAAATAGCCTTGGGTGAGGATTAACAAAGCAAAACAAAAATAATAAATTTTTAAAAACCAGAACGATTCCAAATTCTGAAATACATCTGGCCTGATGGGTTTCGAATAATGGATCTTGGATGTGTACTATAATTTGCATCCTGCCTGGGGTAATGAAATCCCATTCCTAAGGTGAAAGTGCCTTAACTGACAATATTCAGGAGAGCATGTGTTCCAAATGCTAACAAGGAAGCAGCCTTTCTCTACCCAGCACCTCCCTAGGGTCGGTTCCTCACTAAATTCAAGCCCACAAAAGAGGAGAAATTGCTGGCTACAACCTGTGAGAATTCAGTGGTAGCTTCTTCCTGGGCCCCATTTGTTTTTATGAGAAAACCCCGGACGAGGACACAACTAGCTGGGAGTCACCTTCCTGCTTCGAGAAGCTGTGGTGGAATGCAGCATGGCGGCGTGGACTCGGGGGTCGGCTGTCTCTCTCCTGGCTTGTGTGCAGATCAGCCTGGACTGTGCGGTGATAATATGTGACTTGTCCTTCTCACTGAAGCTCCTCATTTCAACAAATGTCCCCATTTTATCATACAGGAAAAAAAAATCACTGTATGTGCTTGCCTGCTAAAATCTGTTTTAATAAGGCCAATGTCCTTTGGGGGAGCCTACAGCAAACCTCTAAGGGCAGTAAATTGCATCTTGGAAAGGCAGGCTTTTTGGAAATGTGTCTGCCTCAGGACTCTTGGGGACTTAAATGCAGAGGGATTTGCAAGGTTTGCATTTTTCATTCATTAAGGCTGTGTTGCTGCCAAACTTCTCTTCCTGTTAGTCATACAGGGAAGAGGGCTCAACGCAGCGGGCTAGTTATAAATTATTGTGTGGCTCAAGGCAGCCCAAATGTAATAGCAAGGGGCCCATAGATCTTGGCACGGGTTTTGTGAACGGTTTCTGAGAAATCCAAATGTATTGAAAAATCACATGTTTACAGAGGAATGGAACACTCAAGGCTATCTTTAAATTCAGCAGGCCAAGAATTAAGCTTGTCCTTTATCTAAACCAGTGTGAGAAACCCAGAATTAGATGACTGTGAATAGTCTATTTTTGTAGCATTCCATAGAAAAATTACAATTAAATGATTCTTTAGTCTTGATTCTTGCCCCTCACCCCAACCCAGCACCCCCTATTCCCTATTATACACACTTTTTGTTGGATCCCTTTGAGGATTTGAGCAAAGCTCTGGACCTTCTGACCAGAAATTGCCCACAAACATACACATAATTGCATACAATTTCAGGAGGTTCCTGGGTCGTCCAAGGCTCATTCAGGATCAAGAATCCCTGCTCTTTATACTAGAAGCTCCTCAATGGTAACAATTAAGTCTTATTGTTATGTCTAATTACATCTAATCTGCATAGCATCCCTCTTGTTCCTGCCTAATGCCCCGTTACTTAGAAATTCTAGTGTTTCCTGACAGGAACTACAGAAAAAAAAAACAAAAACTAAAAAAGTGTTGACCTCCTCTCTGGCTGCAGAATTGTCCTGAACCAGCTTTGTACTTAGGAAACACTGAAAATGTAATGGCTGCTGCTGAGAACCTCCCACTAGCTGACTAACTTCTGCTTCATGTGGATTTGAGAGGCCCTCCTTTGTACTTACATTTTCCGAGAAATATAGGATAATATGTCCCTCTGGGCATCACGCTAAGCAGTTCCAGGGTGTGCCATTCATACATGTCCCCAAGTGGCCCTGAATGCTCAAGCAATACTGGCAGTCCTGCCTTTGTTGCATCCTCACTGTGCTAAGGAAGTGTATTATCTTCACAGCAACTGGCAAGTTCAATGTGGTCTCCGGTATTCACCTGAGGGAACAAAGGCCCAGAAAGCCAGAGTAATCTGCTCAAAGCCATAAAACCCAAATTGCAGATTCACAATTGGAACCCAGTCAATTCTGGCTTCAAGACCCTGCACTTCACTACTACACTTATCCTCTCCCATGGATTTGAGAATTTGCCAAAGAAAACAGGATTAGAAAATGGATGGGGAAGTGATCCACAATCCTTCCCCCTCTCCTAGGAAAAAATTCCCAGGAGATGTGTCTGAGGGTCTTTAAGACATTGGAACTCGGTACGTGCTAGCCAGTGTGCCCACTGACCTGTGATGGGATGTGTTTGGGATAGCACCTCTGGGAACAGCTTTTTTTTATTGGATAAGAGTGGAAGATGGATTGTTGAGGATTATGTAGGGTGGCTCCAGGAAAAACTAGAAAGCAGATAGACATTGTGAGTTCTCTTTCATTCTCTATTATCACGTGGGTAGCTCCACTCTTTTCATAGATGAAAGCGCATTGACATGGGGGGCTTGGGTGTCTTCTCACTGATCTGTAGATAAGTGGCAGCAGTTTGCTGTACAGGCTTTTGTGGCTAGGTAACAAAGGTGGGGGCATACAGGAAGAGGGTCTCATAGAGAAGGCTGGGAGGTTCAGAGCCTGATACAGGTGTGTGTTGAGGATGGGAGGGTGGGGTTGTAGGTATGCAGGAGAGGCAGGTGTGCAAGCTACCTAAAAAGAAACCTATTTCTCTTTTCTCAGGTCTGATTCATCTAGGAGGTGCCCCCAGGGACACCCAGTTGGAGAAGGATTCATCTTCTGGTCCAACAGCACTAATCATATCATCTGAGTCTCAGCTCTGCTCCCTGAGCCTCTAATTGGTCTCTTCCCTGGGAAAATCAGGAGGTTGTGGGCAAGCCCTAGCCGGTTTGGCTCAGTGGATAGAGTGTCGGCCTGCGGACTGAAGGGTCCCAGGTTTGATTCAAGGGCACATGTCTGGGTTGTGGGCTTGATTTCCAGTGGGGGTCATGCAGGAGGCAGCCAATCAATGATTCTCTCTCATCATTGATATTTCTATCTCTCTCCCTCTCCCTTCCTCTCTGAAATCAATAAAAAAATTTTTTTAAAAGAAAAGGTTGTGGGCCAAACCAAAGTCTGACTAGTTAGTGAGGAAGCTAAAGAAGAAACAGGTACTATTCAGTTTTATACTGCCAAGCTGGACCTTGGATAATGGGACTAGATTGCCATGGAGTTTATGCTTTTAACAAAGGTGAACTAGAAGAGAGTTACCTGGCTGGAGCCAAGGTTGGCAGAGTGAGCAGGATAGATGGGAAGAAAGAGGGGGGAAGCGGTGTGGGAACATACTTCACAGAAATCTTCAGGACAGAAGCATGGGAGCCCAGGGCAAGCCTCTCCTTAACCTCACACCATCCCTGGAGAGTGGCCAGAGTCTCCTGGAAACTGTGCTCACTGCCCCCGATGGATTTCTCCTCCTTGTCAGCAGGTCAGGCCGTTGGGGAGCACTGTCCCTCTGAACAGAAGGCTGGGCCCCTGACCCCTGATGGGCAGTGGTGGTGTGGGAAAAAAGCCTCTCCAGCATGGTGGGGATGCTACCCTTGCTGTAACATGAACTACTAAGTTAGTAGAATGAAAATGCCTAAGGGCGATCAGGCAACAATAAAGAATTTAACGTACAGAATCTTTCCTAATTGCTATCTAAACCAACATTTTGATTGGGGTTTAAAAATCAGTCTGGCCTACACTGTTGCTAGGAGAGCACTCCAAAGCCACAGGCTACTAGTCTGTTGTTGGAGGCCCCAGATGTGAAAAAAATAACAAACTTTTAAAACATTTTTTTTACTAATATAAAGCTTTATTATAGACATTGGCAAGCAAGTTCAGTATGGAAGATGAGCAAACAATTCTGCTTATCTGAAATCGGGTCTCCTATTACTTCCTGTTCTGATTGGTGAGCACTAGCCTATGCCCACTCATCCCTCAACAAATACTCTCATCTCTGGGCTGGATCACAGCTGCCTGAAGGAAACGTGCAAGAACAATAACCTGAATTTCATATTCAAAGCAAAGCAGCACAAGACTCCAAGAGGATGGACAGAGTTTACGAAGTGCCCTTCTTTGCTTTTCCAAGAAAGAAAGACGGGACTATTCTAGGATCATTTATCTTCTTTACGCTTCTACAGTTTTCTTTTCACTTCCATTAAAAAGCATGTATTGAATATCTCCTGTGCTCAAGACATTGTGCCCAGCATTGCTAAAAATACAAGGATGAACAACCCTTTCTGATGAGAGTTCTAGTAGGAGAAATATGACAAGCATGCAGCACAAACAACTGTAATACAAAGCCCTTTTGGTAAATACAAAGGTAGTGCTTGAGAGGCTCAAACGGGGAGAAATGTGCCCCTGTTGGGAAGGACTGGGAAAGACACTGAGAAGAAAATAACATTTGAAATGGGCCTTGAGAAATGAATAACATTTAATTAGTGGGAGGAAGAATGAGGGTTGGGCGAGTGTGTGCTGGAGGAAGAAACAGCTTCAGCAAAGGTCCAAGGACAGAGGGCCTCATCAGGATTTTGGAAGACTTCAGGAGCTGGAGGAGATCTCTGACAGAGAGGATAATGCAGGTCCTGCGTGGTGGGAAACGGGTGTTGGGAGATGGGGAAGTTGTAAAACCAACATTACCTACTTTGAAATGTTGCCCAGGGCCTGGTGGTGGGACTCACTCCTTGACATTGATAAACACCTGCAAATTACTTGTTCCCCACTCTGTCTGGATGGCTTAAAATAAATATTGTAGAGCTGTTCTGAAATTTCCCCCTTCCTATAGTTAATTAGAAGGACCTGGTAGACATGGTTACTTTGGATGAAACAGGCTCTGGTCCTTATCTTAGTTCTGTCATTAATGTGCTGTGTGATGCTGGGCATATTACTTAATATCTCTGAGCACCTCCTCTTTCCCCATGTATAAGAGAAGAGGCAATCATTCCTGTCTTTCAGGGTGAATGTGAGAACTAAATAAAATAATGCATGCTTTAAAAGCTCAGCTGGATAATTATAGTACATACTACTTTTCTTTCCCATAATGCTTCATTCCTTTTTGGAATTCTGGAAGGGCAGTCTCCCAGGGAAGAACAGGCAGGTCATTGGGGCTGTTCTTGATAGGATCTTGCAGGTCTCCTCTGCTGCAGCACACACCTTCAGGGCCCTGAAGCTGACTCATTCGGCCAGGAGACCTGGGAGCAGAAGAAGAAACGGACTTTGGTTCACTGCCAACTAGAGCAGAGCCTTTCTAGAACTGTCCCAAGCCTAGGGCGTTTCCCTGGAGCTGGACCAGCCCCGAATGGAAGAGGCCTGGTTCCGCTGTGCTTGGCTTGCATTAGAGTTTCCAGTGAACCCTGCCAGGGTCCTGCCAGACGTGAGATGCTGCTCCCTTTTTCCTCAAAGCTGTTTATGTTCATTAATCCAGGCATTTTGGAGCAGGAATTCTTCATGCAGAGAATATTTCCCACACACATTCCAGCCTGTAACACATCTTCCAAGCTAAATATGTTTTACAGGTCCTAACCCCTAAGATGTAATAAATTACCATTCAAGCTTGAAGAAGTGATAATTTATTGTACATGTTCCTTAATTGAGTCATTTGAGGTGAAAAAAAATCAATAGTGATCCCAGCCTAATACATTATAGAATTAATTCCAGCCCCTCTAATTTGCTGGGTTAAAGCACTTCCAGAAACCATAGGTCTAAAGAGAGAAAAAATAATTGAGGAGTTACCATGTGTTGGTGTGTTGATTCATTTTAGTGCAGGCTCCTCTGGAATGGTCAAAAACCATTTCTGGAGGGATATTTTTAGTAGATGTGTCAATTCCTTTATTTTAGGGTAATTGTCTGCAAGATGTAGTTCCTCTGATACAGCCTGTGACTGTAGACCTTGTTAGGGCTCCCCCACCAAAAGGAAGACCAACAGCTGGGTCATTGAGATAAGGAGTGGAGTTTCTTGGGCAGGAGCAAGGTTAGCATTTTTTCCTGTTCCTTTGAGAGGGGAGGGGAACTTATTTTGCTCTTCAGATTGTTTTCTTGAATTTTGTTTTTCTTTTTCTTCCCCTGTGGTTGGTTCGAAGAAAAGTGGGACTGAAGTAGTCCTAGAAAAGACTGAGTGGCGCTCTGGGAAAGGGGCCACCAGCCAGCTGTTCTGTCCTGGTGCTCTTTCCTTGCATTTGTCTTGTCTCCTTCGGCTTTTGGAGATGTAGGACCCTGGGAACCAAGTCTGAGTGTGCATCTCTGATAGCGATTCTCCAAATGCGGTTGGTTCCCAGACCAGCTGCCTCAGCATCACCAGAGAATTTGGCATGCAAATCCCCAGGCCCCGCCCCAGAGATTCAAGATTCTCAGCCCCACCCCAGATCTACTGAATAAGAACTTCTGAGGGTGGAGCCTAGGAATCAACCCAGGTTTTAATAAGCACTCAAGGTTTGGCTAGTTCAGGGTTTTTGCTAGTTCCCTGGCCTCAGAAAGTTCAGCCGACTTCTAGGCTAAGCCTTAATTAAGCTGGAGGCCGCTGTGCCTACCCAGGTCAACCAAAGAAGAGAGATTTGGGGTCGGAACCTCAGTGGGTGACAAAGTACCTGGGCATACGATGACTCTATATGTCCTTTTGGTACAGCAACAGTTTGTGGCTGAGGAATCAGGATTTTGACTCAATTTACTTCTTGAAGACACAATATAGATACTAGCCCTCTCTCTTTTTTTTAAAATATATTTTATTGATTTTTCACAGAGAGGAAGAGAGAGGGATAGAGAGTTAGAAACATCAATGAGAGCGAAACAGCGATCAGTTGCCTCTTGCACACCCCCCACTGGGGATGTGCCCGCAACCAAGGTACATGCCCTTAACTGGAATCGAACCTGGGACCTTTCAGTCCGCCGGCCGACACTCCATCCACTGAGCCAAACCGGTCAGGGCAACCCTCTCTTGCAAATATATGTTCTGTACTAGCAGCTGGGGTCTCTGAGCCATATGATCAGTGAAGCACTGCTTTGTTGAAAGATCTTTTATAAGCCATTCTCCATGCATCAGATGGGGAGTGCTTGTAGGTCCAACCGTTGGGTTGACCTTTGCCATGAGGCTATTTTTTTCCTGGTCTCCATTGCCCTCACGCTGCCACCTGTATACTCTTTTGACTGAAGTATCTGTCAGGATGTTTTCCCCCAAGTTAATTGGTTAATATCCTGTCCAATCTGGTTTGCTCTTGAAATTAATAATTTTTAATTTTTCTGGTGAGCTGACGGCAGGGTGAAAATTTTGAGGCCTAAGACAGGCCAGCGGTGAAGACTTTAGGACACTGGACCCGTTCAGATGTCTTGGTCTTGTGACTTCCAACCACCTAACATTTACGAGGAGCTGAGAAGTCATTATGTGAAGGTTGTCTATGTAAACAGCTCTCTGTTATAGATGTTGGTGCAGTAGGAAGAATATAGGTTTGTAAGCAAGAAAGTTCTAGTTTGAATCCAGGTTCTAGCACTTACTAGGCCATTGGTCTTGAAGAGGTTGCTTGGTTTTAGTTTTGTCAGCATGATATAGGAAGAATAATTTTTATTTTCTAAATTAGAGCAAATGTAATTAATGCCTAATGGTAATTTTTATTGCTGGTATTAATAAATGATCTAAGTCGTGTGTTGTTGTTTTTTCATTGAAAACCCTTTTCTGTTTGACTTGAAATGAATCATATATCTTTTTTAAATATATTTTTTATTGATTTCAGAGAAAGAGAAGGAGAGAGAGAGGTAGAGAGAGGGAGAAGATTTTTGGAGAGGCAAAGGAAGAGATGTTGTTTTCCCACCTTGATTTTATTTTTGCAGTGCTATATACTCTTAACATTATTCTTTAGTTCATGAGCACTTACATTGACAGGGGCCTGAAACTTACTAGATATAAAGAAAGGACAAGAATAAAATGCAACATTCGCCGTAGGTAGCTGACAAAGTGTAATGCTGGATAATTGAGCCAGAGTTTTAACTTTTTAGTCATGCATTTAAAGAGAAGGAGTGTTTCCCCTTATTTCTGTTTATTTTAATGGGAAGGGAGTGCCTTACCAAAGGTAAGTGAGGTTGAAAAACTGGCACCTCCCAGATGTGTAACCTGGAGCAAGTTGCTTAACCTCTGAGACTTACTTTCATCATCTATGAAAATAGACTAATACCTAGTTTTCAGTGGTGGAGTAAGATTAGAGGTTCCAGGCAACCCCAATAATCTGCCCTAATGGAGGGGAGTAATAGATGATCCAAAGAAAATGAATTTCTCTTTGGCTTTGGAGGCCTCATAGGATTCCTTTCCACTTACAGATTTATCTTCCTGATTCTTTGCTTAGGCAGAAATGAAAATTCCCTTACATTGTGCGAATTATTCCCTTGTATTGTGGGAATACACCTCTGTGGCAGTTTTCCAAGGAGATGTACAAGCCTTTTGCAGATAATTGAGTGTTGGCTGCAAACGTTGGTCAGTTCAAAGGTCATTGGCTACTGGAAATAGTCAGGGCTGCTTTATGTTACCAGCTGGTGTTCCCTGTGTGTGCCTAATGGAGCTGGAGCAGAGCAGTGCAGAGCAGGTGAGTGGGAAGTGCTTCTGTGCTCGGGAACAAGGCCGGCCTAGGTGGAGCCAGAGGGGCCCCCTTCCATGTTGGAGTTGGGCAGTTCTCATAAAGCAGCACATGACCACTCCAGAGACATCGTGGGAAAAGCCCAAGGCTCATTGCACCTCAATTTTCTCATCTGCACTCATCCGCAAACTAGTGTACAGCATGTGCTCACATTACTGTCCTAAGGATTAAATAAGGTAGCTGTATGCAGCCAGCCCATAATAGACGACTCTATAAAGAAGTCTCTCGAAATACTCACTGGCCTTGAATATTTTGCAGGATTCTGTCTCCCTGTTCCCTCCCAGAAAAGCAGCATTTTCAGTCTATAATACATAAAAGTAGATTATTCCCACCTGATATGTCATACTATATGATTTGCCAGTAGGAAAATGTATTCATTTCTTGAAAATAGGTGTCTAATTCTTTCTCTTCTTTATACTCCAGAATTCAGTGTTAGCCTGGTCCTTTCTTCCTTTGTGGCTAAGAGAGGCCTGCTCTGTTCCGAGCTCAAACATAAACCCGGGAGAGCGCCCAAGGTTTTCAGGCCCTCAATCTGCTTGAGCATTTAAACAAAGAAAGCATAGGATGGGGACCTCTGCAAGAATTCTCACACTTTTTGTCTCAAATTCTAAGTTACCTTCTCTGATTTAAGAATACCATGGAGAGTAACTTGTATTTGTTTTTTTTTTTCCTTGAAATATGATAAATCAATATTTTTCTTGATGGTTATTTTATCAATCCCCATATTTCAATGAGTGAGTGCCATACCAGTAACTTGTTTACCCAACTTGTTCTTTTATGCAAAATAGAGACTATGGTGAAATGGCAACATAGAGATATGAAATTTACTCATGTTCTTGAGTTCCACAGGCCTAGGTTCAATAGACTCAGCAGTCTGTTGGATGCCAGCTGTGTGACTTCAGATGTGACTTCAGATGAATTACTTCATCTCTCTGGCCTTCAAATTTCTTATCTATAAAAGGAGGACAATGGTGCCTATTCCGTAGGTCAAAGATACTATACTGAAGGGACTTTGCACAAAGTAAGCAATAAGCGAAGTATAGCTACGCTTAAATCCCAACCTTAGAAATTGTAACATTTGTCTGAAAGTTTAACAACATTTTGCTGTTCATAGTTACCGTGTTCTCTTTTTGTAGGAAAAGGAATGAAGGCTCAGAGAGTTGAAGTAGCATTCTAGAGGATGAAAGAACTATGATCCAGCCCAGAGTTTTTTATACTGAATTCAGGGCCCCTTTTACCTCATACAAGCTCTCCCCTCATGATGAAAACTGACTTGTTTGTGATATGGTGGGACCTAAAATTGTGACTGCCAAAATCACACACTTTGCCTATTCCTCTTTAAGCACTGATTCCTTCTGCCTCACAGTATAATTACTTATGCATATGTAATAGTTTTTCTGTTAGCCTATGCAAAAAAATAAAATAAATAAATAAATAAACGCAGAACCTGACTCTCGGCATTCTTGTATTCTCCTTAGTATCAGCACAGGGCCTTGGAGCCAGTGGGCACTCCACACAGGTCCATTGAATAAATATAGAGCAGAGTGGTGCAGGTTTATATCCAGTTTTGTGCAATAGTTACTTACACCAGCATGCCATCTCACTCCTCTTCTGTGTCTCCCAGAGTTCAAGTTATAAAAATAAGTTTTTACACCTGTCTCTATCCCCAAAATGCTTGATGTGGTTCATTCATCTGTACCTGTCTTTGCTGACTCACTCGGAAAGATCAACAAGTTCACCCACTGATGTGAACAAAGAAGAGGGAGGGAGGGAACAGGTATTTGAAAATTTATCAAGAGACAAGCGTGGACATATTGAAAATGTTGTATGCAAACGATGTGTTTTGAATAAATAAATAAATTAACAAAGGTGCATGTTGCAATCCTTTCCAAGAAGTTCTGTGAAAAAAGTTAATGTAGTTGAGGGACTTAACAAATCTAAAAGCATTTACCTGCTTGGCTAACTCATTCTGTGGACTCCTCATCTCCCCCATCCTGCCCATGAGCAGCTCTGCTCTTAGCAAGGGCTTTAAGCTGGAAGTTATTCTCATGTACAGGACAGGGTTGCTTTGGGTCCATTTGATGCTATATGGACTTTCAGTCTCGGAGCCCACTTAGTGACTCCCAGGAGAACAACACTAATCAGACATACTCAACACAGTCAAGCCTTCAGTATAGCGTGAGGGAAAACTGATACTGGTGACTCTCAGTGGGTGTATTTTCAGAAATAGTCAACCCGAGGAATGAATTAGGAACGCAGATGAGTTTCCACGGAGGTAGGAAGCAGTGGTGGTGGTAACGGTCACGTGCTTGGGACTCGGGAGCCTTCATTTCTTTCTTCCAATCTGACAACTGCCTTTTGGCTGGTCACTTTTGTGTGAGGTGTTTTTTTAAAAAAATGTATATATTTTTCCTGATTTCGAGAAAGGGAGAGAGAGATAGAAATATCAATGGTGAGAATCATTGATCGGCTGCCTCTTGCAGGTCCCCTACTGGGGATTGAGCCTGCAACCTGGGCATGTGCCCTGATCAGGAATCAAACCGTGACCTTCTGGTTCATAGGTCGACATTCAACCACGGAGCCACACTGGCCCAGCTTGTGTGAGTTTTTGACTGCTCTGTATCTTGGTGCTGCAGGACATTTACAACAGTGGTTCCCAACCAGAGGCTCCCCAAAGGACATATAGTAATATCAGGGGACAATTTGGGTTGTCACAACTGGGGGAAGGGAAGGTAGTGCTACTGGCATCTCATGGGTAGAGGTCAGAAATGCTGGTAAACATCTCACATGGCACAGGACAGCCCCACAACTAAGAATCATCCAGCCCAGAATGTCAGCAGTGCCAAGGTTGAGAAACCCTGCTTTGGAGAGGCAATGGTAATATCCTGAACCTACCCCCTCCGATGGAATGTTAGGTGATTTTACTTGTGTAGACTACTTTGGGATCCTTGGATAAAAGTTGCTATGTAGGTTGTTTTTTTTTTAATTAAAAAAAAAATCATGTTGCTACAAGTCCCCTGGCCTCAGTGAAGCTTGCTGACAGGGTCTGACTCAGCTCCTTCCCATATTTTAAAGGGTTATCTTGGCTCTCATTGGGGTTTGTCTTCTTTATTTTTAAGCTAGTTTTCCTTCCGTAAGTACTTTAAATTTTAAAGGTTTGTCCTGCACCCCTAGTTCTCTGAGTCATTTCTGGCATCGTTATCAAGATTCTTAAAGAGAACTTTTCAGACTGGTCTCGGCTCTGAACGAAAGGGTACTCAAGGAAACAGGTGAGCTTTGAACAATGATGCCATTGCTGGCTGACCAGACAGCTCACCCATGGGTGAAAAAGAGTTAAGTGAGTGAGAGCAAACTGAGTCTTTCACAGGCTCCTCTCTTCCTTTAGCTCCTGGAAAATTCTCTTCCACGACCCTTGGGAGTCACACAGAGAATGACAAAGAAGGGAAAAAACAACTTCCAAAGTAGGCACTCACAAGAATCGTATTTTATTTTTTCTGGAACCATCTAGGAGAAAAGCAAACAACCACACAGACAAGACAATTTTAAACCAAGCCTGCTTCTGATTTAAGTCATTTCCTTTCTGCTCGCCTGTCAAACTTCAACTGCATCGTATCAAGTCGGGCTGAAAACCAGACTGGTGCATGAGGCATTTTTGGAAGTACTTTGACTTTGGCAGACTCTAGAGAATATCGAATGTGTCAAAAAATGGGAGGCCAGGGGAATGGAGAAATAAAGTTTATTTTCATGGAAAGTTGGTTGTGCACTTAGGTTGCTGGGAATATTTCTCCTGTGAAAAGATGAGTTAAACTAAGGCCAAAGATTAGGGAAAAAAAGAAGTTAAAAGGCTAAAGATCAGGCAAAAAAAAAAAAAAGGATTTCTACCCCAGAACATTGATTTTGGCATATTCACCTCTACCTCATTATCCAAGAAAAAGCATTCTACGAGACCTGTTAACAATATTTCATATTCGTTCGATGAATGCCTCTGGTGGATGGCAAGAGTCAAACAAAATATCGTGAGCTGGAGTGGAGGGTACCACTGGAAAAGCACTGAAGGGAAATCCAGGCTGCTCTGAGGCTCAGGAAGCAAGAGCTAGAGAAGCAGGTTATCCCTGGTTGCTGTGAACTGAAGTGTTGCTCTCAGCCTTACCCTTGAGGTCCCTGGGATAGAAGTTTCTCCAGCTTTCTTGCTTTCACTGTTTGAAGGGGATTATGGGAATACAGCTGGCTCCTGGTGATGACATTAGCATTATGAATAATGCTTGGGGGCAAGACCTAGGGCAGTGAAACTGCCTGTTGGCTTCCCAGAACATTTTATGCAATGATGTCTGCGCTACCAGGTCAGCTGAGTGCCTGTCAGAGAAAATGCAGGCAGCAGAAATCCATTGGAAGTAGACATTTAAAACTAGGTGTTTAAAGAGAGAATTTTGCAATAGCTTTTTCATTTTGTTTGCATTGTGGTGTGGTGGTGTTTACCTTGCCATAATTTTGTTATTCTTTATTCATAGAATTAGACAGCTTGGAAAAATATTCTTTTGCTGTGACTTAAGTGTGAGCTCTCTTGGCTTCATATGATTCCTATAATCAGTCATGGGTTTGACAGAAATTCATGACTTATCAAGAAACCAGCAGTCACATCTACGTGCTTGTTTAGTTTTTCTCTTCCATGAAGACTGTTTTTTAAGAAGAAAGCCGTTTGAGCTGATTGACAGAACATTAAGGTAAGTATACAGGAGAGGGTCTACAAATGTTATTTTAAAGGGCCTGATAGTAAATAGTAGATAGTACACTGTAAGGTCTCTGTATCAGCTACTCAACTCGGCCATTGTAATGCAAATGCAACAGAGACAAAAAGAAAATGAACAGGCATGACTGGATTCCAATAAAACTTTATTTATGGACACTGAAATGTAAATTTCATGTAATTTTCACGTGTCAAAATAGCATTCTTATTTTGATTTCTTTCAACCACTTAAAGATGTAAAAACTGTTTTTAGTTTCCAGTCCATGAGGTGGCATAGTAGACTTAGTATGTGGCGTGTAGTCTCTTTTAGAGGAAAAGCACAGTGATTGTGGTATTAGATAGACTAAGGTTAAATATCTGGCCTTACCCATGACTAATAAACTGCTTGATTTGGCTGGGGGCAAGTCACTTTTCTAACTTTCAGTTTCCTCATATGGAAAATGGGACTAGAAAAGTTTCCTACTTGTGGTTATTATGAATATTTTAAAAGTTACATAAATAAAATGCCTAGTACTTTGTCTGTTCTCCCTTAACAAATGGTAACAAGATAATAAAAACTATTATGTTAACATGTACCAACTGTTAGAATCATGCACATTTGCAATTTTATTTGAAACTAGAGGCCCGGTGCATGAAATTCATGCAGGGGGTGGGAGGGTGGGGGGAGGTGTCCCTCAGCCCAGCCTGCACCCTCTCCAATCTGAGACCCTGCAGGGGATGTCCGACTGCAGCAGGATGGGGCCTAATCTGGCAGTTGGACATCCCTCTCACAATCTGGGACTGCTGGCTCCTAACCACTCGCCTGCCTGCCTGCCTGCCTGCCTGATCACTCCTAATTGCCTTTGCCTGCCTGCCTGATTGCCCCCTGCTGGCCTGATCGCACCCCTAACTGCTTGCTCCCCTGCTGGCTTAATCGCCCCTGACTGCCTCTGCCTCAGCCCCTACCACTGTGGCTTTATCAGGAAGGAAGTCAGACGTAAGGAAGATGTCCAGTCGATCCTGTCTAATTAGCATATTACCCTTTTATTAGTACAGATTGTACATTTCTTTGAAAGGTAACATCAGATTTTCTTGTCAGCCACTTTAGTCTTATTCCATAAGGATTTTCTTCATTTAAATGATTTACTGGCCTGGCTGGTGTAGCTCGGTGGTTGAGTGTTGACCTAGGAACCAGAAGTCGCAGTTTGATCCTGGTCAGGACACATGCCCGGACTGTGGGGTTGATCCCCAGTAGGGGGTGTGCAGAAAGCAGCTGATCAATGATTCTCCCTCATCATTGATATTTCTCTCCCTCTCCCTACATCTCTGAAACAAAAATATATTTTAAAATAATAAATTCTTTTATGTAGTCTCCTGATGGAGTCTCTAAATCCAGATATAATATGTATAAACTGTGATCTATGTATCCTTTCCCACATGAATAGACAGATTGATAGTTGAAGCATGTATTTCCTGAATCATCTTACACTTGCTCCAGGGAGCAGCTTATCAGGATCAGATCATAACTTAAACCTTGAAGTTGCTGTGTTCCTGGTTTGCCCTACTCATCAGACTTGGCAGGACAATTCTTTGGTTTCACCTTGGAGCCTTATATCTGTGACAGAGCAAGAGGTAACCATAAGAACATTGCTTGCATGGCTTTGGCAAGACAATGTAAGTGAACACTGGGAAGAAATTTTATTCAGAATAAGTCTTCACATCTTAATTTCTCAAGGTGCAAGCATTTCTCCAACCCCATAATAGCTTCCCAAGAGAGCTTCCAGCCTTAAAATCTATGTTGAGCTGAACCCAGACACTTAATTAGACTCTCTCTTTGGAAGAAGCACCTCTGTTTCTCCATCTCTTATTCTGATAGTGTCCAACCAAATTTGGAGGAACAGTATGATCTATGGGGCCAGGACTAGGGTGAGGCAAGTGAGACACTCAAGTTGGCTGTGAAATTTAAGGGATGCCCCAAAACTCAGTAATCAAGATAAATGATATTTTAACACAATATTTTTAAAAATTACAATCCATAATGAACAAAATTTTAAATCAAGACACGATCAGTAATAGCGCTGGGCAACCCATATTGGAGCTTAAGGCAAAATGAAAAATCAGTAATACTGATTTAATAGATTTTTAAAAACAAACACGTTTTTATTGATTTTAGAGAGAGAAAGGAAGGGAGAGAAACACCGAGAGAGAACCATCGATTAGCTGCACGCCCCCTACTGGAGATGGAGCCCACAATCCTGGCATGTACCCTAACGGGGGATCAAAATGGGGAACTCTGCAGTGCAAGGGATGATACTCAGCCAACTGAACCATACTGGCCAGGGCTGATCTCATAGATTTTAGTTAGATCCTTCATAACTATTTCTCCGTTGGAGGCTGTGCCTAAAATTATTACTATAATTAAAAACTGAGTTGGTTCTGTTGCACTATTTCCCTCTCTTCCCTGCTTACTCTTTTCACATTCTCTGTTTTGACTGTCCTTTTCTCTCTTTAATTTGTTATCTCTCACATTTTTTTTTTGCTACTTTTTTCTGCACATCAGCTTTGACCCATTTGCTGTTCCTCAGAGTCTGCAAGGAAAATAGTTAAAGAGCTCTTTTATTTATAACCACTGAGTGGTTTCCTATAAGTCAATAGTGACTCTAAGGCTAAACTGCCTTTCACTGATGGTGGTTTATGTTCTGTTGGCTCAAAGCCGACATGGTGACCTCTTCAACAATTCTCATGATTCCCTGGAGTATGGAAGTCTCCAATCTGGGGAACATTGTGCTATGTGAAAACTGATAAACCACCATACGGTCTAGGGATTTCCCTTTATCCTATCAGTGGCAATTTTGGAGTAAGTATTCATGAATGCAGTGGGTCCCTCTTCTGTGACTCTTGGCAGTTACCAGCACATTCTTTAGAGAGGAGAGTTTGAAAACCAAATGTTAAAATAAGCACCATTGGGATGTGTAGGACTATTAATGTGGCAGCATCTGGCATTTATAACCTGAACAAAGGCTCCCTCCCTCTTTCCTAATCTTTATCCCAGATGGGAGCATGGCTCAGTACCAAGAACGTTTTTAGTTTTTCTTCCCAGGGAAAGGCAAGCCAGAAGCACAGAATTCCACAGGGGAGTGACCATGGGAATAGAGGTCGAGGCTTTTATATATTCTATGCAGTGGCTAAAGCACCATGGGGACATAACCTCTGATAAACATGTTTAAATGCAAGCAAGTACATTAATGCTAACTAAACTCAGACCTGTGATTCTATAGCAGATAACAGGGCAGAATCAGAAAGTGGGTGCATTTTTACTATTATCCAGCATTTAAAAATATATTTGGCTCTTCTGTTGCCCATGAGTATATATATATGTTATAATCCCTTTAGTCCAGACGTTTAAGCTCTAAAACGCTAAGATAAACATGCCACATGTTTATGCACATATTGTCCAAACACACACCCAGTGCTTTTTATGGTTGGTTTGAAGTTTTGATTCTGGTTTTCTGTATTTATTTATTTTTCTTTTAAGAAACAATGTGAATATCCTGTGCTGAGATAGGGTGGGAGGTGGGGGAGGTGGCTCTTTCCAGATGATGGGAGAAACCAAATTTAATTCCCCCAGGCTTGGAAAGCTTCCTGTATTAAGTAGAATATTAAAGATGAGCTTGAACAAGACCAAAAAAAAGGGGGGGGGGGCGGGGAAGGGGTTCTACGAAGATGAGGGAAAGCCTTTGTCTGCCAGATGAGAACTAGTGGCTCTCTGAGATAAACCCAAGGGACTCTTAGAGCAGTGTTCTCAAACTTCAGCATGCATCAGAATAACCTGGAGGGCTCCTGAAAACACGCATCACAAGGCCCTAGCCTAGCCTCAGACTCCGCAGGTCTAGGGGAGGCTGAAGCGCTTGGAGCTTTTATAAGATCCCTGGTGCTGGTGGTGGTGGCGGCCCAGAGGCTATACTTTGAGAACTACTAGTATTGAGTAAAAGTTTCTTATCTTTACTGGATTACAAACTCCTTCTGAAATCTGTAGAAAGCTGTTAGGTTCCCCCAGGAAAACTGCACAAACAAAAATGTGAGATTTTGGATCTAGATTCAGGATTCCAGTGATCCAGATTAAGGACAGACACCTCGTTGGTATTGCTCAATTTGAGACGGCCCACACTAGCCCCAGCTCCACGATTCTTCAAATAGGGACTTCCTTCATTCATTCCACCAAACCTTGTGAGATGTTATCTGATGCTGACTTCAGGGATGACATAATTAAGGCGCCTGGATTTCACTTACATTCTTGAAGATGGAAAAGGTTTTGTAGGGGAAACATTCATTAAAACAAAAAACAAAACAAAACAAAAACCCAGGGTGGGAGTGGCTGGGGAGAGGTCAATGGGGGGAAAAGAGGACATATATAATACTTCAAACAATAAAAATTTTAAATTAAAAAAACACACAAATATTTAAAACTTGTGTAAATGCTTTTACAGAGTTTGTTCTGGTGTGCCCTAGGTACTCAATTCATTTTTCAATGAATCCAAAACCGTAACCCTCTTCTAAAGAAGGTTGACCTTGAATTAAAGGATGAAGGAAAGCTGCAGCATTCATAAGATCTGTGGAGTACGTTTTAAGTGTCGTAAGTTTCAAGCAATTGTTTGGTAAGGGAGGGAGGAGCTCTCCAGTAAGTAAGTCAAGAAAAGCTAATTCTCTCTGAATTTTGTCGATCACAGGCAATGAAGTAAGGAGAGAGAGCACAGAAAACTACAAAAGACATGTGTTTTTAGGTTAGAAGACTTAATCTTGAGTCCTGGCATTGACATTTGCTACCTGTGTAACCCTGCATGTCCTGCCTTCTGGAGCCCCAGCTTCCTTTTCTGTAAAATGAGAGTGTTATTTATTTGATCTTACAGGTCATTGTAAAGGTAAGATATACATGACAGCTTACCTGGCATACAGGAGTCACTCAGTAACTATCCTCTGGTGTGTCTTTTCCCATGGCTCCATACTGTCCCGGGGGGGTCCTTTCAGATGGTTCTTTCCCCAAATTTGGATGTTTTCCTCATTTGCAGGTGTGCCTCAGAACGCTGCTGAGCTCCCACCGGGGACGGGGACGCCCTGCAGATCTCTGCTTCTCTCTCCATGCAGCCTTTCTGCTTCTGGGCCTTGGTCCTGGGAACTGGGGCTACATTGGTCTCCAGGACTTTTGTTGATGTCTCCCAGGCTCTGTTTGAATTCCCCCTTTGCTCCTCCAGCTAGAAACTCTCTCAAACCATAAGAGGGGCTAATTGTAGGGCTCACCTCCTTTGTTTCCTAGCTCTCTGGGGTAACTATCCCTCAGTGACTGACATTCAGGGTTTTGAAACTGTTGTTTCATATATTTGCCCATTTTTTTGGCTGTTGTTTCAGGCAATGGGGTAAATTTGGCCTCTGTTACTCCATCTTGAATAGAAGTGAAGATGTGTTTTGTTTTGTTCTTCTTAATTTGTGTGTGTGTGTGTTTAGAAATCTATAATACATCATCTGTATATTGCATTGTGTGTTTACCACCCTAAGTCCAGTCTCCTTTCATCACGATTTATCAAATACTGAAATAAAACACAGACTGAAAGAAAGTAGGCAAACATAAATATACAGCCCAATGAATTACCTCAAAGAGAATGCCCATATACTCACTGCCCAGGTCAAGACCTTACACATTTATTTTTGGTATATAAGAGGACTACTTTCTGTCCTCAACCAACCACCCTCTCTCCTTTTTTTTTTTTTTTTAAAAAAATATGTTTTTATTGATTTTAGAGAGAGAATGGAGAGGGAGAAAGAGATAGAAGCAGCATCACTGAGAGAGAAACATTGATTGGGTGTCTCCTGCACGCCTCCTACTGGGGAACCAGCCCACAACCTGGGCATGTGTCCTGACTGGAAATCAAACCAGTGACCTCTTGGTACATGGACCGATGCTCAAGCACTGAGCCACATCAGCTGGGCTGCAGATATTTTCTGAAAGAGTTTTTATTTGATGACTCAAGTAAAATTTTCTGAGGTAAAGAACCTCACATCACCTCCAGTGACATTTTTCTCTTCCCCCAGTCCTGACTTGAGGTGAGGGAGTCCCTTTGTGATGAGATCATTTTATTTCTAGGTTCTAAAAAACCCCATGTTTCTCAGTAGCTCAGATCAAACCAGATCCCCCAGATTTGGGTAGAACTAACTCAAATACCTGAGTCAGTTCCAGAAGCATCTCTGGTTTTACTGTCAAGGGTCAGCAAATCTCTAGGTGTCAGCTCAAGATACACAGTATTTGGTCAGCTTTGTATTTGCTTGTATAAAATGTTTTCTAATTCTTTTATAATTTATCATGTATATATTCCTAAAATCCTACTCAGGAACAAGTAGGGTTCTATGGGTTTCTAAAGTTGACCCCAGCCAACCTGAATCCAAGTCTCTGGGGATAGGGTTCTGGACACCTCCTTTAAAAAAAAAAATGCTGTTACAACTACCTCTACATGCTGAAGTATAAGAGCCTTTACAGTAGAACAACTATAAGAGTAAATGGAAAAAATAAGTCCCAGCAAGCAGAGGCAGGCAAATTTGAATTTGAGGATTTAATACTAATGGGTGAATGATATTTAAAGAAAACAAAACAGATCATGAACACCTTTGCTTCAACAAGTGCATTTTCAGCCAGGCTGGCTGCATCAGTGTGCTGATACTTTCTTCTGCCTCTGAGAGCTTCTTCAGAACTTGGTTGACCTTGGCCTCATCAAATTCCAAACACAGAAATTCAGATTCCTGTCCACGTTTCCCTATTTCCAGCTCCATTATAGCAACAGGGGTGTGTATCTGAGCTGAGTGCCTCGACTGTGATTTGCCATCAACTCTCCAGCTTAGGCCCTGAAGCCCACTGTCCCAGCGGCTCTGGTTCATCAGGCTCTCTCGGATCTTTGTCTTATGATTCTTCCAGAATTTAGAAATGATAGCAGCTTGATCAGATGTGATCCCTCCTTGCTTTTTGGTTTGAGCAGTCAAGAATGCTTCCAGCTGGTTAAAATCCATGTCTGCAGATGCAACAGACTTAAGAATCCCCTCATCTTCGCCAGAAAAGGCTGGAACTCCTCGGGTGGCACCTCCAGGTAGAGCTGGCTCCGCAGCAGCTCCTCCGTAATGCCTGTAATGCCCGGGTGCCTGCGGAAATCTTTCTGGGCCAGGCCGCTCAGCAGCCCGCTCAGGGACTTGCAACTCTCCTGCTCGCCCGCCGTTGTCCCCTCTCTTCTTAAAAAAATTTCTTCTTTTTAACACGATAGTTTAGATTTGCTTTTTAAAAAACCTTAAAAACATGTCATTTTCCTGGGTTTGGCTATTGTAAATTATATTCATATTTTAAATATAATTATATATATGTATCTATAAAACAATATTATATTTATCACATTATTACATGTTATAACATATATATTATCTGTTATTGACAGATATTTGTTAAAATCTTGCAATATGATTGTCAAATGATCTGTTTCTGATTTTAGTTTTGTCCAGTTTTACTTTTTACATTTTAGGGTATATAAAAGTAAAATTGTTATGATGTTGTCACAGATTGAAACTTTTAACACTGTAAAAATCCTCTTCATCTATAGTAAAGTTTTTTACATTAAAACCTATATGTTTAATGATATAGTTAAATCAGCTTTGCTTGTGTTTCTATAGTATAGCTTTAAATGCTTTTCCTTTAGTTATGTTTAAATATTTGATTTCTATTCTTTTAAAATTGATTTCTTTGAGATTAAATGAATATGTTTATCATTCTACCTTTACATCTAATAAGCTTAGTAATTAAACATTTTTCCTTTTTTTAATCCCCTAGTATAGTGATTACAGTATGTACCCTTGAGTTATCAAATACTGATATAAATACTTCCTTTTACACTTGCTCAGTCCAATATGGTAGATGCTGGTCCCATGTGGTTATGTAAATTTAAAGTTAAATTCACGAAAATTAAATAAAAGAAAAAATGTCTAATATATTTACTATTTGACCTTTTATAGAAATAATTTGCTGACAGCTGGTATAGGCACAAGTATAGATATATAGATAAGGAAACTAAATAGAGAATCCAGAAATAGACCTACAGAAAGATCATCCATTGTTTGCCAGCGAAGGTGCAAATGCAATTCAATGCATACAGTGAAGTTTTTCAGCAAATGGTGCAATACCAACTGGATATCCACATGCAAAAAATGAACCTGCATATGAAGCACGTCATGTTTAAACTTTAACTCAAACTGTGCCACAGACCTAAATGGCAAATGAAAAATTATAAAACTTCTAGAGTAAAATATAAGACTAAACCCTTTGTGACTTTGGTTTAAGCAAATATTACTTAGATTAAAATATCAAAAGCAAAATCCATAACAGAAAAAACTGACAAATTGGACTTTAAAAAATACTGTTAAGAGAATGAGGAGGCAAAACATGGATGCAATGAAATATTTGCAAATCATGTATGATAAAAGACCTTCCTCAAAAACATAAAAATGATAAAGAATAAATAATATCAACATCATTTTCATATATACTATAATGAAATTGAATATTTGTTAGGTTGAAATTTGTATTTCTCTTTGGCTATGAGAATAAAAAACAGTACATTTCAAGATATAAATTGTCAAGCAAAATTGTTTTCTTAAGAAATGGGTCATCATAATTATTTGAAATTTTTAAAATCAGGCAATCAGCTAGTGCTAAATTACTTTTTGTATGTGAACAAACCTGGACTTTCTAAGATTTCCCAGATCAATACCTTTCAAAAACCATGTAGTCTCCTCAGAGCTATAAATAATCTTTAAATGGCACCACTACGTTATGAAAGGAATTGAATGGTTGATCTTGTACCACAGAAACTTCACATTTCAGATTTTTCTATTGTTTTACTTATAAGGGAGTTTCTTTTTAATAATAGACCTAGCCTCCTTCTGTGGCCCATTAAACAATTTCTTTTCTTTTTTTAAATATATTTTATTGATTTTTTTACAGAGAGGAAGGAAGAGGGATAGAGAGTTAAAAACATCAATGAGAGAGAAACATTGATCAGCTGCCTCCTGCATAACCAAGGTACATGCCCTCGACCGGAATCGAACCCGGGACCCTTGAGTCTGCAGGCCGACGCTCTATCCACTGAGCCAAACCGGTTACGGCAAACAATTTCTTTCTGAACCCAATTCTGAGTATAGGACACATACCAGCATGTTAGATTTCATGTTTTCAAGGACATGACATTTTGTAAGTCTTGTTTATAGTGCACTCTGAGAGTTTTGTGAGATGTAGTGTTTCATTTCTGGGTCACTGGTCGAAATTGGGATCATTAGTGAAGTAACTGTTTAGGCTTCCCTGAGGGAAAAAAAACAACCCTTCAATCTAGCACATTTTTATTGATTGAAGGGAGGATTGGCACAGGTCACCACCACTACAGACGCTCATTGGTAATACTGTCATTTATCTCCTTGGTGTCATTGCAGGCAACAAAATTTTCCTATCTCACTATATATTATACATCATCTACCCAGATTCTTTATATGGCAGAAATATTCTGTTTAAAAAATACATGTTGTGTCTAATTTTCTTATGGCATTTATTTTTAAATGAGTCCCTACTAAAAATGAAATTGTACACTTAATACAATTTCCTTACAATGCAGATTCCTTACAGAATATAGTTTTCAGAGAAAATTATATTTGCCTATACCTGCCCTACCTTTTTCAAAGTAACACTATGAGTTTTTTTAATGTTCCCTCCTAAGGTGGACAGCATGATTGCTATACATGCTCATCCTTTTAGCTTCTAAAATTTATGCAACCAAGGACTGTATCTGTTATATATATGTTCATAGCAGCACAATTCACCATAGCTAAGATCTGGAAACAGCCTAAGTGCCCATCAGTAGATGAATGGATCAGAAAACTGTGGTACATCTACACAATGGAATACTACGCTGCTGTAAAAAAGAAGGAACTCTTACCATTTGCAACGGCATGGATGGAACTGGAGAGCATTATGCTAAGTGAAATAAGCCAGTCAATGAAGGGAAAACACCACATAATCTCACTCACTCATGGATAATAAAGACCATTATAAACTTATGAACAAAAATAGATACAGAGGCAGAGCTGCCTCGAACAGACTGTCAAACTACAGCAGGAAGGCTGGGGAGGGTTGAGGGGCAGGTGGCGGGGGGGGGGGGGGCGGGGAGATCAACCGAAGGACTTGTATGCATGCATATAAGCATAACCAATGGACATAAGACACTAGGGGGTAGGGGAGGCTGGGGGATTGTTAAGGGCGGGAAAAAAAGGAGACATATGTAATACTCTTTGTAATACTTTAAGCAATAAAACAATTTAAAAAAAACTAAATGAAAATGTAATACAAAACAGTACATATAATCAGATTATAAAACACAAATGCCTATTTTGAAAAGATCATCAATAAAAAACTTTAATGGTAGAGCGGCAAAAAAAAAAAAAAAAAAGAAAGAAAAAGAAAAGCATTGATCAGACCGTCAAACCTCAGAGGGAAGGTAGGGGAGGGTGGAGGTAAGGGGGAGAGATCAACCAAAGGACTTATATGCAAGCATATAGGCCTAACCAATGGACACAGACAACAGGGAGGTGAGGGCATGATTGGGGGAGGATGGGGAGGGGCAATGTGGGGATAAGGACACATATGTAATAACTTAATCAATAAAGGCATTTTAAAAAAAGAAAATATAACAGTGTTTCTCAAAAGAAATTGGGAGGGCATTCTGGTTAGGGTGAGTGTCATATGTGAAGGCTTTGATGGCAGGCACTTGCTTGAAAGTTGTCAAATATATTTGACTAAACTCAAAGAGCACTAGGCTAAAAAATAGAGCCTTATGTATAAAAAATGACAAATACAGACCAGTAGGATTTTAATTTGTAATGCTGATAAAGAGATATGATAATGGGGAGTTCTAGTTTCATGTAGTTTGAGGAAGAAGACAGTGAATATCCTTGCAGGATTCTGGGCTGGGAGTGTACATGCAAGCTAACTACACAATGGTTCTATTATGCAGAACTGGCTATGAATAAAGATAGAAAGAAGGGTAGGGGTGGACTCATTTATCTGAACACTTAAGTTAGTTCTTACCAGGTATTAAGGATAAAGAAAATACATTTTCTGGGGAAACATGACCACAGCCCAGAAAAAAAAAAAGGTGGTGTGGGGGGGAGGGTATCTCCAAGGAATAAAGTAGGGAAGGGCTCAAACTAAAAGAGCTAAAAAATGTTGTTAAAAATAATATTTAAAACTTACTATCCTTGAGGCATGATTAGTTTTGGTGTCACATGGACAGAAATCACAAAACTATAGCATCAATAAACTTTACCTGGGTGACTAACATCAATGTAGTATCACTAAAATGATGAATAATGATGCATAACCACATCCTTGAGATTAACCTAATCAGCATTTTCTGATGTTACTCAACCACAAAATGATTTATTATAAAATGTTGATGAAATACCAACCTAGAGGATATTATTATGCACACTTGATTAAAAAGGGGAGAGCAAAAATAAGTGCTTAAGGAAAATATCAAAATTGAATTCATGTTTGAGAATAAGTATTTCATAAAATCACAAATAAATTCAATAGGAAAGTAATTGTATTTTAGAGATAATCAGATATTTAGAAGTGAGTGTTATAATGTTTATAACTTAGTTTAAAATACCTCCACAGAAATATATACATTTATGAAGCACATAAATCAAACTGTGAATAACTCTGTTGAATCATTCAAATCCAAAGGGTAGTACATGAAGCAGCAAGGTGGAGCAGAGCTATGGAGCCTGCAGTGTAGCGGTGCGAGCTAAATCTGCCTGCAAAATTAGCTGCCATTTCAAGCCATAACGTGCAATATTATGAGCTGAATTGTGTCCCCTCCTAAAATTCATATGTATACCTCAGAATGAAACTGTATTTGGATCCAGGGCCTTTGCAGAGGTGATTATGGCAAAATGAGATGATATTTTGAGCCCTATCCAATATGAACATAATCCAATATGAGCTCATAGCCCAACATGAGAAGAGAAGATTAGAACATACACATACACAAGTGCACACTCACACAGAGGAAAGACGATGTGAAGACACAGCTAGAAGGCTGCCATCTACAAGGAAGGCTGGAGGCCTCTGAAGAAACCGAACCTGTGGACACCTTTATTTTGGACTTCTGGCTTCCAGATTATGAGGAATAAATTCCTGTTGTGTAAGCCACCCAGCCTGTGGTATTTTGTTACCGCAGCCCCAGCAAACAAATGCAGATGTCCTCCCAAATATAATGAAATCAGAAAGCTGTAAGCAAAGGTCCTTGAGATGCTGTCTAATCTATCCATCATCCTTTAGGCAAATCCATCTCTAAGCCTTCCAGTATAAGGACAAAGAGAGTGCCTGGGAAGAAAGTCTGCTGTCCATGGGAGATGACAGTGGTTAGGGAGGGCACACTGAAAATAGAATTCTGAAATATTAATTCTAAATTCTTTACCATCAGCCAGTTTGGGCCATCTATTTCAGAACAGTAGCCTTCAGTCCTTGGTTGAGAAATGAAAAGGAAAAAATTGTAAGGCTTGGCTACAGAGCACACTCTGCATTAATATTAGTTAACTTTAATCAGTAAGTACACATGAAAAGCTAGAAGTCTCTATCATTGTCTCTTTGACTCAGAATTCAGATAAGGTAATGAAAAATATTTTTTTGTATTAAAAAAAAAGGCTTTTCTTCACATTGTACCTTACTTGCAAGCTTCCTTGTTCACCTCTATATAAAAATATAAGTAGAACTGTTTCCCAATAAAATTCCTTTTCCAAAGTTACCAAGAAGTCTTGAAAAAAAGCTTATAGCACATGCTAACTGTAGGTGGTGTTGATATCTCTTCCACAAATTACAAAAATAAATTTAGCAAAAGATTTATACTTACTACTTAGCAATGTTTCTGCAGATCTTTTTGTACTGTTTCTAATTTCTTAGTTATCCTTCATGTAAAGCAGAAGAGTTTGCCTAAAGGCTCAGCTTGACATCCTTAGAACAATGCCCCCCTTATGGGCCATCTCCATGACTGTCCCCAGTCTTCATTTCCTCTGACCTCTCTTGACCACCCATTCATTCTTGAAACTCTCTTCTTTCTCCACATCTCAGACACTGCCCTTCCCTGGTTCTTTCTTATAGATGCTTTACTCTGGCAAGCTTCTAGCTCAGCAATTTTCAACTGTGTGTGCCACGGTGCGCACATTTATGTGCCACACGAATGTTTAAAACATGCAATACCCGACTATTTAGTCAGGAGCACTGATCTCTTTTCCCTTAGATTATAAAAAAACAACAACAACAACAACCAACATAACAATAGTTGTCCATTGGAAATGAATCAAAATTATACCTATTTTTTGTCAGATGAGCAAAAAATATATCTTTTAGTGTGCTAGAGTTTTGGCAATTAGTTTATGTGTGCAATGAAATGAAAAGGTTAAAAATTGCTCTTCTAGTTGATTATCCTAACTGAATGCCTAGTACAAGGATTATCCTGGTTTCTTTGACCTTTTCTTTTCCACATTTGGTGCCCAATGAAATGTATCCAACTCATGGCTTCAGTCGCTGATTAGTACACACTCGTATTTCAACCCGAAGCCCTGAGCCAGACCCCGGCCTATAGTTCCATATGCACATGGATTGCAGTTACATCCAACTTGAATGTTTTCAAACTGGTTAACAATTGAATTCCTCTTCCCATATAAGCCTCTCTTGCCCCTCAAATCTGGCTTCCCTTTCCAGGTACCCTGATGGATTCACGGTCAATCTTCCTCACCTGGCTCCTTTGGTGCACCAACACTGGGGTTCAGGAGCTTTGACAGAGACTGTAGGATCCACAAAGTCAAAATATTTACTAGCTTGCCCTGCACAAAAATTAAGTATAAGTATAAGAACAATACAATTGTAATAAAAATTCCAATTGGCCCAGCCAGTGTGGCTCTGTGGTTGAGCATTGACCCATGAACCAGATCAGGGTTCAATTACCAGTCAGCACACATGCCCGGGGTTTCAGGCTTGATCCTTTTCAGGAAGCAGCATATTGATGTTTCTCTCTCATCATTGATGTTTCTATCTCTCTCTCCCTCTCCCTTCCTCTCTCTGAAATCAATGAAAACATATTTAAAAAAATTTTCCAACTGAACTGCTTGAGAATTTATTGTTAAAACTAATGCACGAAAATGCTTAAGGCCATTTTTAAAAAGAAAAAAAAATGATGTGAGATTTTAATTAATAGATAATTCAATATCATAATGACAGTATTCAATCAAATCATATATGGGTAAAATTCAGTATGGTAAGTCAGTTTTCTATAAATAATACATTATTCAATGTATGATGTTGAGACAACTGGTTATATTAAAGAAAAATATAAAATTGAATGCAAAAAACTTCATACTGGCTTCTGCTATTGACATGATTCACTATATTAAGAGAATAAGAAGCAGTTGTGTCAATAAGAACCAAGTGTTCACATTCAATGAAGCAACTCTACCAGCTCTTTCTGCTATGTAGTGACCTTGGAGAAGATGGACTGTCTTAGTGTGTTGCTATGAACAAAAGTAACAAAGATGAGAAAGGACCCAGATTTTTATCAGGGCTTAGCAAGCAAAGCATAACCCAAATTTCAGCCTCCCCACTTTCCTGTCCCCCAAGACTCTGTTTGGCCAGGAAACTGTGTAGTGTGCGTAATGCCAGCCCTGAGAGCGAGCAGTATTCAGGCTGGCATTCTGGAAGGCAAGTTGGCATATCACATGAGCCTATTGTTTCTTTCAGAGTTTCCAGTTATAGAAATATCTCAGGGAGTTGATAGGAAAAGTAGAAGAAAATTTTTTAAAAAGCAAATTGTTTACCATTTAGGTGTGGGCTAATAAATTATGTACATTTATAAAATAACTAAACTTCTTTAAAATGTGTTAGCTAACATAATGGTTTAAAAAGGAGCCTGCTATTGGAGTTATAATTTATATTTCTTCCAATACTAGTCATATTAAGCATTTATGTCTTAATGTTTATTAGCAGTTTGTACTTCTCTGATCTGTGTCCTCAGAATATTTTCTTTCTCTTTTTTTTTCCCCTTTAGTTTTGTCATTTATTGTATATGTTTTAAACTTCTTTTCTACTGAGGAAATTTTATAATCAGAGGCTCTGGTTAACCAGTTTCACCTGCAGGTACACCTGGTCAAGAAGAACAGCGTGCTCTAGGGTATTTAAAGTGGTTGCTTTTTCTCCTCACCACGCCACCGACAGTAGGAAAGGATTTTCCTGGAAGGTTTACTGCTCGACTCTCCTCGAGTTCCTGAAGGTAAATCTCAAAATATTGAGGGAAGTCTCCTGTGGCTGGGGACCCTGATTTTTTTATCTCAGAGCTGTCCACACTGAGCCTCCAGCAACTGATGAATTAGTGTCTGGTTTCCTCCTCCAGCACGGATTCCTGCCGTGGTTTCTGCTCCGGGGACTCCTCTCAGGTATGCTGTGCCGTCTTTCCAGTCCTGGGGCAGTGGCTTCCCCTGTCTTTCGTCCTTCCCCAGGGCCCAAGAACATTTGTTGTTTTTCAATGTGTTCAGCTTTTTTACTTATTGTACAGATGGGTGGTGACTTCTAAACTCCTTTCTTGCAGAGCTAGAAGTCGGAAGCCAGTCCATTTACTTGAAAGTGCAGTAACTGGGCATGTGTGTCTACAGCCTTATTGGCGATCACACCCTCTGTTCACACAGCATGGCACAGAGGCTCTGAACCAGCAGAAACAGTTGCTCCTTGTGACAACCTCTCCCCAGTTCCACAGTCACTGCCAGGAGGCCTGGGGCTGAAGAACCAGTCATCGCTAACTCGAGAGTCTCACTGGTGGTTCCTGTCTTCAGAGGAAGAAAAAACCCGAAGGGCTTCTATAGGACACTCAGGGACCCTGTGACGGAGTCCCTCTGACTTCTCTGAGGTGTGAGGGCTCTGAGCAGCACAGGCGGGCTTCTTGGCAGGAGGGAGGGTGGTAGCTGTCAGGAGCTTGTAGCTCCCGTGGCCTGCATCTATTCTCTTAAAGACGGTTTTGATGGGCTGGTGTGGAACCTGGGGAATTGGTGGGAGCTGGGGCACATTGCAGTGCTGCACAGTCTTACAGGGAGGGCACTGGTCCAGATGCTGCACTTCTGGTCTCTGCATGTTCTTCTGCAGGGACAGGCAGGTGCTGAATCTGGGGTGTGTGTGTGTGTGTGTGTGTGTGTGTGTGTGTGTGTGTGTGTGTGTTTGAGGCACTTCTGGCAGATCTGGAAGGATGTCTGGTCTCCTCTTGACGCTGAGATTGGAATCCTGGCCCACACACTGTGCAGCAGGAGGTTGGAGGCTTGTATGAGTTCCCGTCAGGGAACCTGGCTTGTTCCTGAGGGATGAGCATGTGGCAGCCTGGGATGCTGGAGGCAAAATGGGGCCTGTTCTTCCTCTGGTGGACACTGTGGGTGGGATTCTGGACAAAGCGTGCTGCTGGGTGAAGAGTGTCTGCTGCAGGCCTTCCCTGCCCACTGTTAGTGAAGGAGGTGAGCAGGTGCCTCCCTCAGTGTTTTGATCGGAGGTGCTGAGGATGTCACGCCAGGTTTTCTGACAGGTCACTCAGTGGTGACGTCTGGGTCTTGCACATACTTTCTCTTGCTTGTGGGGATGGGCATCGGCCGGGCTGGGTGTCTCACACAGCCACAGAGTTCTGTCTCGTCCTCCCAGTTTTCCTGAGGCTCTTTTTGTCTCTCTCGCTCTGAGCCGGTCTCTGTTCTTCATTGAGCCTTGATTTCTGTTCAATATCCCTAGCAGTCATGTAAGGACGACTTGGGTTCTGTGGATCCTGGGTAGCCAATGGTTTCTGGTTCTCCTTCATCTTACTGGATCCTCGGGGCTGGGGGGGGCCGGCTCAGCCCTATACCAATGCTTCATGGGACACCTGAGGCTGCTTTCCTTGTGCCCAAAGCTCCCACAGATCTTGCATTTCAACTGGGGGAGAACAGGCCCTGAGATTCTCCTCTTCTGGTGGGGGAGCCTTGTGTGCCACTGGGGCCCTCTGTGGCTGCTTCCCTTTCTGGGCCATCCAGCATCTTCAGGGCCCTCACTATGGGTAAGGATCTGCCACACCAACTATGAGATTCAGATCTTTTTGTCTCAGCTATGGACTTGGGAATCTCCTGAAAAAAATAAAATAAAATAAAAGAGAACCATTTCAATATCACACAGAGAAACCTCCTCCTCCCCATTGTATTTTGAATGTGTTCTATATTTTGCCTACATTCTGTAAACATATTTCTGCCAGAAATTGAATTCTTGATTGATAATGTTTTTTTCCTCCCTGCGCATGGGCTACAGAAAACATTTAGAGATGTCAGATGTCAGGTAATTGTCACTCTTTTAAAAGCAATGTTTTCTCTTTTTTCTTTTTTAGATTGTAATATATTCTCTGGAAAACATTCAGCAGTACGAAAGCCCTCCCTGGGCCCTCCCATTCTCTCATGGGTCCACAACTGGTGGAAAGGTCCAGAAATCCTTGAGCTCTGGAAAGGTCCCTGATCAGTCCTTGGGGAACACAGGTGGCTATTTTGGAAGAACCTGCTCAAGTATGGTTCTTGACGTCTGGGGAATCCTTTCGGGGAAGATCACTTCAAACTCAGTAACGAGGTCCCCGCGTTTCTCGGGTGTTTTGGGGAAAGGGAGGCCTTCTCCAGGAACTTTTCACCGCATGCCAGGCCTGATGACATCTTTGAACAGGGTGGGTATGGTCCTGCCGTCCAGAGTGGGGACATTCACGGTACAGCCACACAGAGCTCCCGAAGGGTGACCCTGGCTGGGTCAATGACATCAGAGCCATCTCTCTTAAAGATATTGTGTGGCTTGTCCTTTAAAACAAAGACGATGTCAGCTGGAATGTTGTTAGAGGTCTGGTCTCCCTCCTTGGGGAAGGTGATTTTGGTCCCTTCTTTCCACCCCCGTCTCACTTCAATGGTCAAGATTTTGTCTTCGCTGTGAATGCTCTTCCCATCGGGGTTCAGCCTTTTATGGGAGATCTTCATCTTCTTGGTACAGCCGCTGTGGATCTCTTCAAGGGAGACCCTAACGTCATGGGTGACAGGGGAGTCCTGCTTCTTTCCGGTGGGCTCTTGGGCAGGGCGGGAGCGGACACAGTTCCTGTTGGTGAAGCCACCCATGCCCATGGGGAAGCCAGAGAAAGGGTCATCAATGTCCACGCCTTCTTCCCCCTTCCGCTGTCCAAAAGAGGCGTCAAAGGGATTTCGGCCACCGAAGAACTCAGCAAACATGGCCCGAGGGTCTCCATGGAATGTGTAGCTAAAGGAGGTACCCTTAGCACCACCGCCGCCGCTTCCACCACTGGGGCCACCACCCTTGGCCTTCCTCTCCGTAGCGGTCGAAGATCTCGAGCTTGCTCGGGTCGCTGAGCATGTCGGAGGCCTCGGCGATCTCCTTGAACTTCTCCTCGGCGCCGGGCTCCTGGTTCTTGTCCGGGTGGCAGCGCAGCGCCTGGCGGCGGTCGGCCCACTGACCTCCTCGTCCGACGCGCCGGGGGCCAGGCCCAGTGTCTGGTAATAGTCTTTTCCCATGGCCCCGCCTGCGGCTGCCGCCCAGCTGTCGGTGTCCCCCCAAAGCAATGTTTTCTTTCTGGTTACTTGTAAGGCCTTTTGGTCATAGCTGTTCTGTGATTTCCCCAGGATACATTAATGTTTTATTTACTCTGGTTCAGACTTATTGGGCATATTAAATGTTAATGGGAGTTCCTCGCCAACTATAAACTGTTCTCAGGTGTTCCTTTTTAAAATGTGCCTCTGCCATGTTTTCTCTATCCTCACATTATGGGATTTTGAATGGATATGTTTAAAATTTCATTTTACCTTTCATTGTACTTAAATTCACTTTCATGATGGTACTTCTTTGTTTTCTATGCTATATTTATGCTAATTTCTTCAGTTATATTTCAATGAATAATTTTTTTTGTCCATGTCTAGGCTGTTCTTTTACACATATATCAGTATTTTGCTTTCAAGTATAAAGTTTCATTTCTAGAAGTATGGTTTTATTGTGCTACTTTCAAATTTGCTGTTCACTAACTTTTTAAAGCTGATTTTATCTGAAAATAAAATAATCCTTATTTTATACTATGTCTGATCATCCAAATATCTAAAGTTTTTGTGAGTTTGAATTTTTTCTTTGTGGTTTCAGTTGACCTGTGTATGTGTGTATATGCATGATGAGCGACTTTAAGTAACTGGCTCATGTGATTTTTGGAGGCTAAGAAACTCCAGGGTATTATTTAAAGTTCAGAAATAGCAGAAGTAGATTTTAGCGTGTGTGTGTGTGTGTGTGTGTGTGTGTGTGTGTGCGTGCAACTAGTATGTGTGTGTAACTAGTATTGTTAAAAGTTGTTCTCTCATATCAATTTTGGGGAACAGTTTAAGTTTTGTTTGATTTTCAGAGGTATTAAGAAGTAGCCCCAAATTAAGTTTGGCTTGTATTGCAGAATAAGCTGAATTAAGTTTTGCTTATATGTCTCAATTGGTTTTGTCCAGGGAATCTCAAGTCCGGTTTCTATTTGTTTGATTTTAACAATCTTCAGTTGTCAAGCTGGAGGCTAAGGAGATCTGATGGGGTAGTGCTGGTCTGAGTGCAAAGGTCTGAGAACCAGGAGAGCCATTGATGTAGTTCCAGTCTGAAAGCCAGCAAGTTTGAGACCCAAGGAGAGCTGATGTTTCCGTTTGAGCCCCGCGGCAGGAAAAGGCCAGCCTCCCAGATCAGGCTCTGGCAGGAGGAATTGCCCCTTACTGTACAAGTGTCATTGTTTTTATGGAATCAGGCCTTCAACTGATTGTAGGAGTGTCACATGCATTAGGGTGGGGATTTTTTAAAAATATATTTTTATTGATTTCAGAGAGGAAGGTAGAGGGAGAGAGAGATAGAAACATCAATGATGAGAGAGAATCATTGATTGGCTGCCTCCTGCATGCCCCCTACTGGGAATCTAGCCCACAACCCAGGCATGTGCCCTTGGTCAAAATCAAACCCGGGACCGTTCGATCCGCAGGCCAACGCTCTACTACTGAGCCAAAACGACTAGGGCAGAGTGGGGAATTTTTATCTCATTCAAAAACCACTCCCAAAATAATGTTTGACCAAATATTTGGGCATTCTGTGGCCCAGTCAAGTTGACCCATAAAATTTACCATCACACATATTTAATTCTTGTTAGCAATAAGTATATAGTTTCCTTGGAACTTGATCTGTGGAAGTTGTTTGAAAGCTGGGTTTAAGGTGAATTCATCCTGAAAGTATTTACATTAGCAATTTGCACATTTAGAACATAATTCTTAAGTTTTGGCGACTCAGATGGTATGAACTAGTTAAAAAGAAAAAAAAAATCCTATATGTTGGATAGCTTGTGGTTTAAAATTCATGAGAGAAATTCTCTCCTCTCCATTGAGCTTGTAGTTTTGAGACTGACAGTTTAATTATAGACTTGTTGGGATGGAGATTTCATAGTCCACCATTTTACCAAGACTTCCTCTTAGAGCAGTGGTTCTCAACCTTGGCTGCACATTAGAATCACCTGGGAATCTTTTAAACTCCAGATTGAAATCCTGATTGAAATCAGGATTTTAAAAAGATTCCCAGGTGATTCTACTGTGCAACCAAGGTTGAGAACCACTGTCTTAGAGGGATAAAGTGAGGCTGAGTTAACTTTCCTGTCCCTGAACCCTGGAAGGTCAAGTTCACTGGGTTTTGGAAAATGCTCAGAAGCACAAGGGCAACTTCAGGTATTCCACGTCCCTCTCTTGGTCTTTACCTTGGCTCATTTGTTGTCCTGATTTCCTCACTGTATTGCCGTCTCATGCCGACATTCATAATGTTTTTTATAATTTTATTCCACACATTTTGTTATTTTCATGGGGATATTAGGTCTTACAATGCTAGAAATAAAACTATTCAATGATTACTTTTAATTATATTTATTTTTAATCTATTCATTACCTAGGATGTTCTAACACAGGCAATATATTATAAGTTTACCCTGCAAACCAAAATGATAGACTGAAGATCTGAATTCATCCTTTAGTGATATTAATAATACTAAAAGTAAAAGAAAACTAAAAAAGAAACAACTCAAGTCATGAATCAGAAATTTTGCACATTCTTTTAAAGAGTCTGAGTTTTCCAATAAAGCAGATATAGTTAGTTTCATGTTATAGATAATTAAAGAATGGACCCATGAGATGTGTGTAATACATGTAAGTAAAATCCTTAAAGGAGCCCTAACCGGTTTGGCTCAGTGAATAGAGTGTCGGCCTGCAGACTGAAAGGTCCCAGGTTCGATTCCGGTCAAGGGCATGTACCTTGGTTGCGGGCACATCCCCAGTAGGAGGTGTGCTGGAGGCAGCTGATTGATGTTTCTCTCTCATCAATGTTTCTAACTCTCTATCCCTCTCCCTTCCTCTCTGTAAAAAATCAATAAAATATATTTTAAAAAAATAAATAAATAAAATCCTTAAAGGAAACAAGAATGGGATTAAAATGTCTTAAAAATGTAAGGAAAGCCTCATTCAAAGCTCAAGGGGGAAATATTCACATAATTTGTCTACTTAGTGTAGAGCACAAAATCTGTTTTTATTTTATTTCAGATGCTTCACTTTATTAACATCCAAAGTATTTTCTTTATTAGAAGTTATATGAACTCTGATATCCAATGAAATGTAAATAGATACTAATCTGTTCATTTAAATGTATAGCAAAATAATAAAATATATCTAAATAAAATATATGTACAGCTACAATGTGATTTAGGTTTCTTTATGGTAGTTCTTTCTAAAATGTATTATACACATCCTAGAAGAGCATTATAATAGAGTAAATGTTGCTATCCTGCCTGTGTCTGCCTTTTCAGGTCAATTGTGTGTCATTTTTCTACCTTTGACATGGTTTTTATATATTTTAATTTGGTTTTTTTTTAAGACTAATCTTAAAAACACCTGGGTGACTGCTGCAGTTGCTTCAAGTTGCAACATCGTAATGTCAATAACGGTGAACTGGTTTTTATGTTTATCTCACACAGGTCTTTCTCCCGTCTATGTCACTGAGCTGTCTGCCATTGCTTGCTAGTATTCAGGAGTGCATGTCGCTGTGCTGATTTAGAAGGTGTTCATTGGTTTCATGGATTATTTAGAACATTTAGGTTGAAAATAACCTGATAATAACTCTTTCCATGTGAAAAAGAAAAGATCGCTAACAGTGTTGAAGCCCTTTTTGAGTATGCTGTTCTTTGAAAAAATGAATTAGTTTATTAGACTTCCAAGTGACAGTAGTTCTTCTGTCTTGCTTGAGAAAATACAGAATGATGAAAGCTTCCTATTCCATAACTCTTTAAATAAATTGATATTTTATTAAACAATTCAGCATCTTCACCTGAAAGAGTGGTTTATAATGCGACACACATGCTCTTTTTCTGGCCTCCTGAAAATATGTGATGGGTGCTTAGATTCAAAACCACCATAAATGGAATAGACTTATCACCCCAGCTCTTCATGGCCCAAAGCTTAGGAACAACCGCCCTGAGTTTACCTCTTAAATCACACTGTTAAATGGCTGACTACTGGAAAGCCTGCACTTTTTGCCCTTTTATTATTTCTGGCTTACCAGACAGAGTTCTTGGCTGCCCACAGTAGAAACTCTCCCTAACTAAGCAGGAGATGAAATCATGGTAAGGGTGGTGAATGGCTCTCTCAGATCAATAGGAAGCCTGGAGAAAACGAACTTGTCAGGACCCTCCTCCTGGTCACACCGCATACAGCTGGGTTTGCACTGTGGCTGGTCTCCGCAACCTCCAATGCACATTCCAACTCTGCCATTGCTGATGAGCAACCTCCCAAAGTCCTGCTCTTAAGGAATCTGTAGTTTTATTAGGAAGATATAACTTTAACTAGAGTGTGTACTATTAGAGGGAATCTTCAGATGACTAGAGGGAATCTTCAGATGAAATACGCTGGGTAATAAAATCTGTTTGGGCTATATGAGATTAAGAACAGATACAGGTGAGGGGAGTGGGTGGAGATGGAAGAAAAGGGTATAGGGAGCATAAATAGTATTGGAGGAAAAAGAAAATAGAAAATAAAACACAACAACAAAAGAACAGATACATTATGGTTAGATTATTATTATTGAGGGAATTCATAAAATGGAAAGATTTGATAATGGCTTTACTTACATGCAGTGCATTTCCTTTCATGTTGCCTACTCATCAGCTATTTTTCCATTTGAATTAATGAAGCACTCTGACCTCAATTATAACAGATTTGTCACTTCTGCCAGAGTGACACTGCTATTGCATTTTTCATTATAAACCCTCTTTTCTGTGGATTTAAAGCCTGTGATGTTAATTTGTGTAAGAATGAGCATTAAGTGTTTCAGGTCATATGAAATTTCTTCCTAAAATTTGTTTTTTTAAAAATATATTTTATTGATTTTTTACAGAGAGGAAGGGAGAGGGATAGAGAGTTAGAAACATCGGTGAGAGAGAAACATCGATCAGCTGCCTCCTTCACACTCCCCACTGGGGATGTGCCCACAACCAAGGTACATGCCCTTGACCGGAATCGAACCTGGGACCCTTGAGTCCGCAGGCTGATGCTCTATCCACTGAGCCAAACCGGTCAGGGCCTAAAATTTGTTTTAATAAGTATTTGCCACAGAGCAACTAAACCATAATTTATCTTAAAAAACAAACAAACAAACAAAAAAACCCCAAACACCCTAACCAACACCATAGAAAACACATTTATTCTAAGCAATAAGATGTTACCAACAGTTAGCCTTTCTTCAGAATAGTTTCTATTGGCATTTAAAAGTGTAAATGCTATAGTTTGCTTTTTTAACTGAAGCGCAACTGCTTCTAAATAGCTCTGCCTATTAAAACTGTTTCACAATTATTAATCTAGAAGTAATTAGATGATTGGTCTTTCTATTCTTTATCTTACTATTTTTTAGATAGCACTTACGTAATGCATTTTGAGAAACGTTTGTAAACCCATTAATGGTGTTTATAAGAGTGGTACCCATTTGCTACCAAGAGACGAGTTTATCAATTTTTATTTGGCTATAATTAACATCTAACGTTGTGAAATCTAAGGGTATAGTACATGATTTGATACATTTATATTGCAGTATGATTGCTGCTGTAGCATTAGCTAACCCCTCTGTCATGTCAGATATTAATTTCTTCTAGTGGGAACATTTAAGATCTATTCTCTTAGCAAGCTTGATGATAATACAGTTGTATTGTCTGTAATTACTGTGTTGTGTATTAGATCTCCCACTCCCCAGCCCCTGGTAACCACCATTCCACCCTGTTTCTTTGAGTCCCATTCTTTTTAGATTCTGTGTATAAGAGAGATCATATAGCATTTGTCTTTTTCTGGCTTATCTCACTTAGCATAATCACCTCAAGTTCCATTCATCTTGTTGCAAATGATAGTATTTTTTTGTTCTCAGAGCTGAAAAAGTATTCCATTGTATCATTGTGTGTGTATGTGTATCAAATAATGTGTGTATTTTATATATATCATATCCTTTTTAATTACTCATTCATTGACACGCCATTTCCATATCTTGTCTATTGTGAAGCATGCTGCATTTAAAACCTATTTCTTTCTTTTCTTTTGTTAATCCTCAACTGAGGATATATTTTCCACTGATTTTTAGGGAGAGTGCAGGGGAGGGCACAAGGAGGGGAAAGAGACACAACAATTGGTTGCCGGCCCCAGTATAGTACCTGTAACCCAAGTACCTGCCTTTGACTGTGAATCAAACTTATGACCCTTCCATGCACAGGGCAATGCTCTAAATACAGAGAACACCGGCCATGGTGTAAAGCCCATTTCATTTTAACATGAAACATAGATTTTCGTTCAATTGTCTTGTGTAGGTGTGTAGCTCTTATTCAATAAGATGAGCTCCAGGTACATTCTAAAATTCTGAAGAATTACACAGAAAGAGCATCGCGTGTGGCTTCTTCAATACACCACAAGGGAGCTTACATCCAAGGGTAAGTTCTTTACAGATAAATAACAAGGTTTTATACAGAAAATGGTTTTATGGAGTGGGAAAAGTAGTGATGATGGAGAAAATATAGTAAAAAGTAAACTTTAGTTTTATTCATGAGGGCCCTATTTCAAGAATGAGATGAATCCTGAAGAAAATATTTTTTTCTATGTGATTTTCTAGAGTCCATTTAAATGCATCTGACATTTCCATGTTCAGTACTCACATTTCTACTCAATATTTAATTGATTTATCCTGACATAACTTCTGAATGCACACTGGGTATAATGTTGCTGTTCTCATTCTCAATGCTTGGTTCACAGGGAGATAAGAGCACTGTTCTCTGCATTTGGGGACCCAGTGGTTTGTCCAACTGTGCATAATAGATGCTCTGCCGCTGGGAGAGAGGTAAAATGTAGGCTGTACTGGTTGCTGTTTTGAAATACTTCAATCATTAAATTTATCATTTTCATTTTCTATTATGAAGTTAGCAGTCAAATACAGGAAAGACAATGGGTAACAAATGCCATTAAAAAGGTCCAGTTGCATTTTCATAAACTTTTCAAATGAGCTAATCAGGAGTTGTAATAAGGCTGCTTGCTTTTTAATTTTCGGGCTATTTAACTGTCACAGTTTGAAAGTGCTAATTCAGTACTAAGAAATTAAGCTGGGTTTTCTTAGCTAGTAGTTTATGCTAACACTTAACATTTTATATCCATTTCCTTCTGAAAATGTTTTTGTTTTTTTTTCACTTCCATTGAGGACTCTGACCCCTGAAAGAACTAACTCTGTGTAATTCAAATGGTGATATAAGTGGGATAAACTCTAAAGCAGTGATGGCGAACCTACGACACGCGTGTCAGAGGTGACACACGAACTCATTTTTTTGGTTGATTTTTCTTTGTTAAATGGCATTTCAATATATAAAATAAATATCAAAAATATAATTCTTTGTTTTACTATGGTTGCAAATATCAAAAAATTTCTATATGTGACACGGCACCAGAGTTAAGTTAGGGTTTTTCAAAATGCTGACACGCCGAGCTCAAAAGGTCCGCCATCACTGCTCTAAAGTGTATGGTTTAAAACAACGGGGGAAAAATAAGGACAGTAATGAGCACGAGAGCCTCCAAATTTGGGTGCAGGGAGTACAGGTAGCATGAAAGGAAAAACATCCGTCAGGGTGTTGGGCGACAGGAATCCAGACTCACCTTCTCTCTTCACTGGACATGAGACCTTAGGCCACCTAGCAAGCCTTTCTGAGTCTCAGTTTACAACACTGAAAGTGGAGTCAGTAGCCTGAACTTATGAAATAAAAAAATCAATCTGCTTTCCTATGCAATTTGCTCTTACACCTCGAGTCATTCTTTATCAAGTATTTCTGTCATGTGTCCAGCTGAGGCACAGTGCCCATGAGGGAATTCACAGCTGCAGCTTTCATCAGCAGATTTGCTAAATGGCAGAGGAAATCTCATAAATGTACCCTCTTTTAGATATAATCACCTGATTTGGGAAGAGTGATGATAAGACATCTCTTCTCCTGAAGAGAATCTAGAGCTGAGTGGGGGCAGTAGTAAGTGCTGCCGTGTCTTTGGCTACTCAAAGCACAGCATTCACATATTTTGCTTCTGGCTCCATCAGCTGAAGATAAATGAAAGTCCATCATTTCTGACTGGACTTGGTCGTCAGCAGTACAAATGCATCAGAACGCTACTAACTTCTCTATGCAACGGACTAGAAGATCGTATTGTGAAAGATAGCTTGACTTTGGAAAGATTATAATTTGAGTTCCCTAAGTTGAAATAATATAGGCTATGCATTGAATGTACTATCTTTGAGCTTAATAACTTTTCTTCATTTATTGTAAACTGTTACATACAGAAAAATGAATAAAATACATGTGGCTTAATAACTATAAAGTGAAAACCCAAGAAACAAACATTCAGAGCCAGAAATAAGACTTTTCCAGCACCTCAGAATGATAATAATCTACTAAAATTGTTTTGATATTGAATATCATGATTACAAGACCTTTTATAATAAGCATGCAATAAGGGCATTTTTGTTCAAACACCTTAGTCTTATTGGGTTGTTCACTACTACTCTCCACCTCTCTTAGTGTTTCCTCATTATCATGTAGAAGATATCTAGAACATCTTTTAAATTTCCTTTCTATGTGTGGCTCTGAATTAGTCTGATCATGACAGACATCTAAATGGTAATTTGAATGGTGAAGAGCACTAATGACAAGCACAGTTTCTCTTGCTGCAGAAAAAACACAATTTGCATGGGTAATGTGGGTGATCAGAGGATTTGGGTATGAGACCAGGTCTGTGATAGGAATCCCATTCATCGAGTATTTCAGGTTCTGCCTCCTTTCACATGGTGGGGTAACACTTTGAAATCATGTGAGACAATGTGATTGGTTCCAAGCAATGAATTGTAAACAAAACGATTTGTATGACTTGAGGACCAAGCATTTGATTGCTTTTGAGAGTTCTCTTTTCCCCCCTGTTGTAGCTAGTGTTGCTCAAGAGACTTGCTGCTCTGAAGCTTGGTTGGCTGACTGATTACCATGGGCCCTGCATGTGGCATGAGCAGGAAACAAATAGGAGCTGTTTTCGGTAGACAGAATAATGTCTTCCCAAAGATGTCCATGTCCTAATTCCTGAAACCTATTACTCTAGGTAGCTAAAGAGATGTTGCAGATACGGTCAAGTTAAGGACCTTGAGACTGGGTTACATATTATCTTGGATTATCTGGGTTGGCCTTTTGTATTCGAAAGGGTCCTTGAAATGTTAATGGAGCAAAGGTTGGAATGATGTGATTGCTGGCTTCAAAGCTATAGGATGAGGCTGGGATTCAGGTGGCTTCTAGAAACTGGAAAAGGGAAGGAAGTAGATGTTCCCCTTGAGCTTCCAGAAGGAGTTCAGCCCAGTGAAACCCATTGCAGACCTCTGACCTCCTGAACTCTAAGATAATAAAACTATGTTATTTTAAGCCACTAAGTTTGTAGTAATTTGCTAGAGCAGCAATAGAAAATGAATATACTATTTTAAACCATTTGAGGCTTGAGATTGTTTATTACAGCACCATAACCTAGTCTATCTTGACTGATATAATTCTCCCTTATCTTTTTTTATGGTCAAAATTAGCATTAAGGAAATGTACTTTAAAATTCAAGTGGTTTTTTCTTCACCCAAACGTGTTTATAATCTTCAAGTTGTCCTCTTCCTGTATTTTGGGGGGAGGGATTGAATCAGAGGATAGGTAACATTTTTGGATAATTGTCTATGTATTTTCTATAGTATATAGGAATATAATCTAAAATGCAATAGAGAACCTGTCTTTAAGAATTGTCAGATGCAGCCTGGCTGTCGTGGCTCAGTGGTTGAGCGTTGATCAATAAATCAGGAGGTCACAGTTCAATGATCAATGAACCAGGAGGTCGCAGTTCAATTCCAATCGGGGCACATGCCTAGGTGTGGGTTTGATCCCCAGTGCAGGGTATGCAGGAGGCAGCCAATCAATCAATGGTTCTCTCTTATCATTGATGTTTTTCTCTCTTTTTCCCTCTCACGTCCTGTCTGAAATAAATAAGAATATATTAAAAAAGAATTGTTAGATGTTATTTTAGAATGACTGTTTTGTTCTCACTCATCTTTGGTTTATGAAATGTAGAATGAATTTTCTGCCTATGGATAAGAGAAAGATATAACCCATAGATACCATGCAGGAGATAAACTAGCAGTCACTTTTTTAACAAGTTTATTTGGTGACAG